>NW_006791814.1:4489606-4493672 GCF_000442215.2 Lipotes vexillifer | reverse complement strand
CGCAGGCCTCTCACTGTTGTGGCCCCTCCCGTTGCGGAGCACAGGCTCCAGACGCGCAGGCTCAGCGGCCACGGCTCACGGGCCCAGCCGCTCTGCGGCATGTGGGATCTTCCCGGACTGGGGCACGAACTCGCGTCCTCTGCATCGGCAGGCGGAATCTCAAACACTGCGCCACCAGGGAAGCCCCTTTATTCATCTTTTGACTGCAAGTTTGTACTCTTTGATCATCGCCCATTTCCCCTACCACTCAGCCTCTGGCAACCACCATTCTAAGCTCTGTTTCTGTGAGTTCGGTGTTTTTAGATCCCACGTTTAAGTGAGATATTTGTCTTTCTTTGTCTGACTTAGCATAATGCCCTCTAGGTCCGTCCATGTTGTTACACATGGCAAAATTTCCTTTCTTTTTTTCAGCTGGACAATATTCCATCGTGTATCACTTCTTCATCCATTCACCTGTCAGTAAATATTTAGGTTGTTTTCGTGTCTTGGCTACTGTGAATGTTGCTGCAATGAACATGGGAGTACAGATATGTTTTCTAGATAGTGATTTTATCTCCTTTGGATATGCACCCAGAAGTGAGATTGCTGGATCGTATGGTAGTTCTGTTTTTAATTTTTTGAAGAACCTCCGTATTGTTTTTCATAGTGACTGCACCAATATACTTGGCTGCCAACAGTGCATGAGGGTTCCCTTTTCTCAAAAACACTTGTTATTTCTTGTCTTTTTATGGTGGCCATTCTAATAGATGTGAGGCAATATCTCATTGTGGCTTTGATTTGCACTTCCATGATGATTAGTGATGTTGAGTTCCTTTTCATGTACTTGCCATTTGTATGTCTTCTTTGAAAAAAAGACTATTCAAGTCCTCTGTCCATTTTTTAATTGGATGGTTTGTTTTTATTTTTGCTATTGATTATATGAATTCTTTATAGATTTTGGATATTAGCCCCCGTATCAGATATACAACGTGAAAATATTTTCTTCCATCCCATAAGTTGCCTTTTCATTTTGTTGATTGTTGATTTTGCTGTGCAGCTTTTTAGTTTGATGTAGTCCCACTTATTGATTTTTGCTTTGGTTGCTCTGATTTCGGTGTTGTATCCAAAAAATCATTGCCAAGACTGAGGTCAAGGAGCGTTTTCTCTATGTTTTTTCCTAGTAGCTTAATGATTTCAGGTCTTATGTGTAAGTCCTAACTCCATTTCAAACTAATTTCTGTGAGTGGTGTAGATAGCGGTTCAATTTCTTTCTTTTGCGTGTGGATATCCAGTTTTCCCAGCGCCATTTATTGAAAAGACCATCCTCTCCCCACTGAGCATTCTTGGCTCCCCTATCAAACATTAATGGACCATATATGTGAGGGTCCATTTCTCGGCTTTCATTCAACTGTGTCAGAGAGGTACTGTCACCCGCCCGAGGCAATATGTCAGTCAGAGGCAAAGCTGACATTCAGACCTAGGTCTCATGAGCCCTGAGCCAGGGCTGCTTCTCTAAGCTTCTCCAAGCCCTCTCCCTCCTGGGGCCTAGGTGAGAGGTCAGGCATAGAAGCACCGCCAATGTGGTCCTCTGAGGTTTTGTGCCCAGAAGACAGTGGGAGATGGTGTTGAAGGGCAGAGGTTCTGCTGAGGCAGCCCCCCTGCCACAGAGGGCAGAGCTCCAGGGGACTTAGGCCACATTGAGGGAGAGTGATGGCAGGTGGGTCAGAGATCTGAGCCTGGCCGTCTTCTTACTTCCTTAGGGACAATACACCACTTCCTATACTTGCCCTTGTAGCACTGCGGGCTGTGGCAACGCCGAGCATCATTTTTGCGAGTTTGGAGGGTTGGGCATCTTCCAAGTGCCTTCCACCACTGAACACTTCCCAGGCTTCACCTCACCTTCAGAGAGCAGATCCACAGCTTGAGACCCTCCTGCTGTCCAGACCAGAGCCTGCACAGCCTTACCCTGCTCCATGGAAGCCAGCCGCCCCCAGCCCCCAAACTGAGGCCTAAACATCTCATGAAGGCAGGTCTGATTCCTTTAATCCAGTGCGCCTCCTGCTGGACTGACCGGTGGCTGATCTCCAGTCAGGCTGACGGTTGGTTCCACTATCTGATCAAGCGACCAATAAGATTTACAAAGTTGGCAGTGGCAAAGACCCGGCTAGACCTTGTCCCCAGCCAGACGGAGAGGGAGCCCCCATCAGCATCCCAAGACCCTCTAGAGGCCCTGCATCTCAGTCTTTGCACCTTCCTTGCAGATAAAACCCTCTCACAGGTTTAGAACATCTGTAGGATTCCTGCCCGTCATGCAGCCTGAGAGGGCGGCATTTCTTCTTCTCTGAACACTGCCGGATCTCCTGGCACAGCGGGGGTTGATAGACTTTGGCCCCAGTAGGGTGTTATGGCGGGTGCAGGGCAGGTTTCAGCTTTCTCTTCCTCAAGAGAAACAACACAGACAAGGAAGGAGGTGGATTTGACAAGGGCCCAAGACACCATCTTCCCAGGAGGACGAAAGGAGTCCCCAGAAACCAAAGGAAGGCTGTAGGGGAGCAGTCATGACCATGAGGTGGGCAAGGGGTGGGTGCTAAGGACAGCCTGACAAGGGGCCATGAGACATCGTGGGCTCATGAGGGGATGTGCGGCGTTCCCATTCAGGTGTTCCTGGCCCAGAGAAAGATACAGACACACGGAACAAAGTATGACAGAAAGAGGAGAAAATAAAGCATACACATAAAAACATTTGACAAACATCGAGAGAGCGAGAAGGACAGGCAGACAGAGAAAGAGAGAGAGACAGCAAGATAGTAATGAACCAGAAATGAAAAGAAAGGCAGACAGATACAGAGGGTAAATGAGATGAAGAGCAAGAGAACAAAGGAGATGTGGAGAATGAGAGGGAGACAAAGTATAAGAGAGAGACAAGGAAGTGGAGAGACACACACACACAAAGAATGTGGCAGACAGAGCTGTGTAGCCAAAGGGTCATTTCAGGTGGTCCAGACACACTCCCAGATGAAGTCCTCACAGAGAACTTGGTCCCTATTTGTCAGGGTCTTCTTTCCTGGGATGCCCAATGGAAGGACTGGATTGAGCCCCACCCGAGGAAAGAAAGAGGAGCTCACCCCCAAGCTAGCCAGACGCCCCTCCTTCTCTGCCCTTTCCGAGAGACATGGGACTTCTGGTAGGTGACTTTAGTTCAAGCACTCTCTTTCAGCCAGGCCGACACTTTCTTAATATTGCACTATATTCTGAGACTCTCCCTCCTAAACCCTCCGTCCTTCCCTCCTCCGTCACTAGGAGTCAGCCCTGCATCTGGTCTGATGGCCATCCTCATCTCCTTGTCACCCATTTACCTCTCACAGGCCTTTTCCCCCATACACTCTTGGTGATCTAATCTTATTCTGACATCTGCCTTCCAGAGGACCCAAGCTCACCCACTCACCTATTTGTTTTGGTTTGAATTGTTCAGGCAATGAAGGGAAAGGAAGCAGAGAGGCAAAAGAAGATTAGGAAAAGAAAGAACATGTTTTTGTTTTTGTTTTTGTTTCACAGATATTACTATCAAATGAAGAGGGTAATTGGAGTCCATTAGAAACCATTAAAAAGAGTGAGGTCCCCACTTTATTTATTTTTCCCATTCTAGTTAAATGACAATATTCATCATACACCAAAAATTTTATCACTTGCCTGATGAAAAATATATGTCAACTTAAAACATTCTAGGAAATAAGCAGTTCTTCAAAAATGTAAGATGCCTGTGTCAAAGAAAAATACATTTTTTTGAAGACCACTCTCCAAGACCTGAAATTCCTGTGTGATCCCGAATCAAGACAGAATCACATAGCAGAAAGTGAGGAAATGCATGACTAGATAACACTTCATTATTAGGTAAAGGATCTTAAACACCAAACTAAGATTCAAGGTTGCTAAGCAGGGCCTCAGACAGGATTTCCTTTTCCTGACTTATGATGGCCTAAATTTTAGACCCTAAAGTAGCCTAGAACTAAGGCCATGTCCTGCTCCATTTCCAACCCCAAAGTCCCAAACCTAGTCCTAGCTCATACTACTCCCACAAGTGGAAAGG
>NW_006791814.1:4473266-4489596 GCF_000442215.2 Lipotes vexillifer | reverse complement strand
CAGCTGCTGAACCAGAGACAATGTAGCAAAGAGACTTGCCCTTCAGCCTCAGGATAAGACTGTACATCTTTCATAGCATCCAAACACAGAAACCATGACTCAAAAATACCCTTGGAATTTAATGAACAGAGAATCTGAGTGTCAGGAGACATTAAAAACCTATCAGAGGGCTTCCGTGGTGGCGCAGTGGTTGAGAATCTGCTTGCTAATGCAGGGGATACGGGTTCAAGCCCTGGTCTGGGAAGATCCCACATGCCGTGGAGCAACTGGGCCCGTGAGCCACAACTACTGAGCCTGCGCGTCTAGAGCCTGTGCTCCGCAACAGGAGAGGCCGCGACAGTGAGAGGCCCCCGCACCGCGATGAAGAGTGGCCCCCACTTGCCACAACTAGAGAAAGCCCTCGCACAGAAACGAAGGCCCAACACAGCCAAACTAAATTAATTAATTAATAAACTCCTACCCCCAACATCTTAAAAAAAAAACAAAACCTATCAGAAAAACAGAAGCGCAGGAACTGGTCAAGACTAAATGTGAAACAGTAGCCCCATTCTTTTTTTACAAACCCTAAAGGGTCCCCCACCAAAGGCTGAAGATAGAGAAAGGGGGCGGGGGAGAGGAGAGAGACTCAGGAGTCATAGATTTTCACGTAGTTTTAAATACATAACACTTTATTTCTTTGTGTCATTTTCATATGAAGAAGCATTTAACTCTTGATAAAAGAAGTCTCTGGAATGAGGTAAAAGCAGGGAAGAACTGGAGCTCAGGTATCCACGTCTGAGACTGGGCTCCCCAGCATTTTCTCAAGCCTGGTGAAGGAGGGGTTTCTACCTGAGGAGAGGAGAGAGAAGCAGATACAGGAAGATGCAAACCGTGGCGGGGAACACGGATTGAGCCCCCAGACCACGCCCAGACCACCGTGGTCTGAATCCTGCCAGGTACTCCCCTCCCAAGGGTGCTAAGATGTGCTTCCGAGGAATCGGGGTTCAGGAATTCTAGGTGAGCCATGCTGAAGAATTATAATCTCAGAATCCCTTACCTGACCGTTTAAATGTGAAGAGAAAAGTGCTTCCTTATTATGAGCCGTTAGAAAAAACAATGGCCGTGGAAAACAGTCATGATAAAAATTTACTAACGGTTGAGGCGCTTAGAGATAATCTTATCCAAGCTTCCTCACCAATTCACAGAATGAGGCCCACGACACGAAAACAATTGTATTTTCTGAGGAAGGATGTCTGTTGGGCCTCTTTCTTTACTGTCCTTGAGGCAAGGTTCAGGGCCGATCTCACTTTAAAAACTCTTATCTCAATGATTTCTAAGGGCACTGAGAGTCCTCCACTCCCTCTGGGACACCTGGTTCTTCTGGAACGTTTCAGGGACAAAGTGAAGAGGACCCACTGCAACCTCTATCGCGCCGGCACAGAGGTAAGAAGACGAAAGGGCAGGAAAGAAAAAAAATCTGGGCAATGGCCAGGTTTCCTGATAGCTGCGGGAAAAACGCCACAGGGTGATGTGGGGACACCAGGGCATCAGCGCCAGCTTGTCTCATGGATTCCTCGGAGGAGGAAGCGTCCCCCCTCCCCCCGTCCAACCACACCCAGGACCTCCACGCCTTCCACGCACCCTTGCGGAATCCAGGCTGTGCCATGTGGAGAAAGAGCAAGAGGAAGACCACAGTGGGCGCCGGGAGGCTGCTCAGCTTCATGATGCGAGAAGAGCGTGTGGGTGAACGTGGAGGCTACTAGATCTCGGTTGATATCGGCGCTGGCAGGCAACCGCCAGCAGGGGGAGCTGTAGTTCCTAGGGCCCAGGGTCAAAAGCGCCTGAATTTGACCAGGAGATAGCAGCTCTCTCACCCCTGAAAAAGGCGCTGTAATAACCTCTGGGGCATAACTTCTGAAAGCCCACAAGTCCTCACTCTTCTTCAGGGAGTGGCAGGGCTGGCCTGGCCCTTAATAATTCTTGCTTTATGCAGTGGATTCGGAAGCAATAGGAGGGAATTGTCTTTGCCAGAGTATCAGGTCTGACAAACTCCCTCCTTCTCACTTTGTATCCAGGACAATTTAACCCCAACCCTCCCAACAGATTTCAGAAATGCGTACATTTGAAGAGTTTACTTTGAACAAATTAACTTTTGGAACCCACCCAGGTACAAAGACAAGGCCAGATAGTAAGCTATTAGCAAAATAATATGGAGAATATCGTGCATTGGGCACCGCGTAAGCTTAAGTGGTCTAATGAATGTTTTCTACTTTAATGCCTGCCTTTATGTCTCCATTACTTTGTATAAACTTTGTTTGTTACTAAGGTCAAAAGTCTAACTTGAGGTCATTTCGGAATGTGAACCCCAAGCCAAATAACCCTTCTAACTCTGCACTCCTGTAAAAGTGTGTGTTGTTCCCACTTGCTTGGTGGCAAAGAGAGTGTCTGTCTTAAGCAGTGGTGAGAAACAGATCTATGGATGCACATAGGGGAGCTGGTACCCGGGGGCAGGCAGAGAGATGCTGAGGAAAAAGATGACTCCCTAGCATAGCAACTCTGTCCGCCAACTTCTCACCTGCCTTTCTCTCTCTCTCTCTCTTTCTCGCGCTCTCTTTCTTTCCTTCTTTAAAGAAGATTTTATTAGAGATATTTGCTGCAAATTTAGGCATTTTACAATAAGAACAACAGATCTCATTCAATTGGTTTTCCACAGCACTGCACATGCCCTTTTAAAAAATTTAGTTGAGCTCCAAATGAAAGTTCTTTTTTTATTGAGGTAAATTTGTTATATAGCAAACTTTTTGGCATTATATAAATTATAATTTGATATTTGTATACACCACAAAGGGATCACCAGCATAAGTCTAGTTACCATTCATCACTATACAATTGATCCCCTTCACCCATTTCACCCTCCCCACAACCAGCTTCCCCTCTGGTAACCACTGATCTGTTCTCTCCCTCTATGTGTTTGTTCTTGTTTTGTTTGTTTGTTCATTTGTTTTATTATTTAGATTCCACATATTAGTGAAATCATATGGTATTTGTCATTCTCTGTCTGATTTATTTCACTTAGCGTAATACACTCTAGTTCCATCCATGTTGTCACAAATGCAAGATTTCATTCTCCCACGTCCTTATCAAGGATTATATCTCCCCAGGAGGTATAAGCTGCCAATATATCTCAAACTCCCCCAGCCCCCAGCTCTACGTTTCAGGACCTAAATTCCAGCTGAGTGTGGCCAAGAGATAGGGGCCTCCATTCTTCCACCCCAACCCCACTTGTAGGGTTGAGGCTCTACCCCACAGACAGAAGGTCAAGAATGCTGAGGCCACAGCAGCCCTTGGAATGGCTCATTCGTCAGGTGGAGTTTTCATGCCAGCAAATGAATGTCTGTAAGACCAGAGGCTACTGCCCATGCACAGAACCCTGTCTGTAAAACAGGGGTGTCACCTCCAGAGAAGTGAACCACTATCTCCATCACAGCTCCATAGACATAGCTCAGAGATTTTGCCCAGGTTAAGAGGCAGTCTTTAACAAGAGAAAACTCTAAAGCTCTCCCCAAAGGAACCCACATTTTTGGGAACAGAGTGTGGGAAAGTTCAAGCTGGAAGGTACTCTTAAAAACAATGGAGAGGGGCTTCCCTGGTGGCGCAGTTGTTAAGGGTCCGCCTGCCAATGCAGGGGACATGGGTTTGAGCTCTGGTCCAGGAAGATCCACATGCCATGGAGCAACTAAGCCAGTGGCCACAACTACTGAGCCTGTGCTCTAGAGCCCGCGAGACACAACTACTGAGCCCATGCGCCACAACTATTGAAGCCCACGGGCCTTGAGCCCGTGCTCCGCAACAAGAAAAGCCACCGCGATTCGAAACTCACACACCGCAACGAAAAGTAGCCCCCGCTCGTAACTAGAGAAAGCCTGCATGCAGCAACAAAGACCCAACACAGCCAAAAATAAACAAATAAAATAAATAAATTTATTTTAAAAATTAAAAAAAACAGTGGAGATTTTGGTGATAAGCAATTAGGAGGAAGCTGCCGCTCCATGAGAGCAAAAAACTCAACTACAGGCTAACTAGTTTACCTTTAAGTCAGATTTGAAGCAGTTGAGCTGTTCCCAATTAACCACATGTTTTCTGGCTGCACTGCCTGTTCTGGGAACTTCAGTGAGCATCTCCTGATGATTTCACTAATATCATGCAGCCCCAGAAGTTCTCACCTTTCCCGTGATCCTTGTTCTCTCCTCACCATGACATGCAGAGTGTGATGAGGCAGTAGGTGGTTTAGAGAATATTGGAGACCTGTCCCATCCAATCCCCTTCCCTTTTAACAAAAGGGAAGCCCTTCTTCATCCTCTCTGGGCCTCAGGTTTTTCATGTTCAATGTAAAGAAGTGGTTCATGATGATCTCAGAGTGTACTGTCTGTTCTAACTAGATGGAAGGCTGTGTGATCAGAGAATTGCCAAGAGCTGATAACCAGTGGGTGCGTGTTTTTGCCTCCGAGGACTGGCACCCCTGAGAAGGATGACACATATGCCCAGTGGGAAGAGAGTGTCGTGTCCTTGCTCCTGTTCTAGATAGGGCATAAGAAGTACTTAGAGTTCTCTGTAAACTTTGCAGTGACTGCTCAGTTGTTCTGCCCCCGGGACTGAGCATGAAACCTCAGAGACGGGCAGAGGGCTCCCAGCCTCAGGGGAGCGCTCAAGTTTGGTGGATGCTGGATCCAGTGGGTGGAAGTAGGGAGCAGGAATATGAATCCTTCCACTGGCACTGAACGTTTGATGTCTGTTCTTCTCACCAAGCCACTGTGAGTAGATCAAAGGGCTTTTTGTGTGTGTGTGACCTTAATAGTGCCTGGAAGTAACAAATCAACTTTCTTACCCTCCCCCTGACTTCCTCCCCAGAGTTACTCACTGATCAGATATGCCTGTATTAGGTTCTAGGTCGTTTGTGGAGTTTTAGTGCAAAGAGTTCGAAAACCTCTATGTGCTCTGGCCTTCTCTTTTACAGATGGTGTCAGTGAGGTTCAGAGTGTGTGTGGAACTTTTCTGAGTCTAAGTGGATCAGAACAGGGGTCTGGGTGACGACACAGTATTGCCTGCTTCTGAAGTCCGGAAGGGAATCAGAGAACAGGGGGTTCCTGGATGGAATGTGAGGCTGGATGTCTGAATGGGGATGAAAGGACTCTCTTCCCTACCCAGGTACAGGCTCCCAGATGAGAGAACCTGGCCCAAATGGGGACATGGGACCAATGGATACCTGGTCCAAAGTCATGTCTCCCAAAATGGGCCCCTTATCATGCCATGAACCCCTTATTTCTTTGAATTAATAACTCCCCTTGACACTATAAATGATTAAAAATACTAGTGGGCTCCAGCTGCCAGGAGACAAATGTTTAGGCATCAGTTGGAATCAGAGAAATTTACATTTGTAACAATCTGATCAAAGTAGCCAGTTCCATGGGGAGGTAGAATGAACACTGGTCTAGGAAACAGGGAACCAGATCTTGGTGGCCCTTATTTGCTCAGTGAAATTGTGAAAGGCATTTCTTCCTAAATTCCTCTCCATAAAATTGATATAAAACAATGATGAAAAATCTGAAAGTTAAATTAAGAAAACACTCCCATTTACCACTGCAACAAAAAGAGGAAAATATCTAGGAATAAACCAACCTAAGCAGACAAAAGACCTGCATGCAGAAAATTGTAAGACACTGATGAAAGAAATTAAAGATGATACAAATAGATGGAGAGATATACCATGTTCTTGGATTGGAAGAATCAACATTGTGAAAATGACTCTACTACCCAAAGCAATCTACAGATCCAATGCAATCCCTATCAAACTACCACTGGCATTTTTCACAGAACTAGAACAAAAAATTTCACAATTTGTATGGAAACACAAAAGACCCCAAATAGCCAAAGCAATCTTGAGAAAGAAAAATGGAGCTGGAGGAATCAGGCTCCCTGACTTCAGACTATACTACAAAGCTACAGTAATCAAGACAGTATGGTACTGGAACAAAAACAGAAATATAGATCAATGGAACAGGATAGAAAGCCCAGAGATAAACCCACGCACACATGGTCACTTTATCTTTGATAAAGGAGGCAAGAATATACAGTGGAGAAAAGACAGTCTCTTCAATAAGTGGTGCTGGGAAAACTGGACAGCTACATGTAAAAGAATGAAATTAGAATACTCCCTAACACCATACACAAAAATAAACTCAAAATGGATTAAAGACCTAAATGTAATGCCAGACACCATCAAACTCTTAGAGGAAAACATAGGCAGAACACTCCATGACATAAATCACAGCAAGATCCTTTTTGACCCACCTCCTAGAGAAATAGAAATAAAAACAAAAATAAACAAATCGGACCTTATGAAACTTAAAAGCTTTTGCACAGCAAAGGAAACCATAAACAAGACCAAAAGACAACCCTCAGAATGGGAGAAAACATTTGCAAATGAAGCAACTGACAAAGGATTAATCTCCAAAACATACAAGCAACTCATGCAGCTCAATATCAAAAAAACAAACAACCCAATGCAAAAATGGGCAGAAGACCTAAATAGACATTTCTCCAAAGAAGATATACAGATTGCCAACAAACACATGAAAGAATGTTCAGCATCATTAATCATTAGAGAAATGCAAATCAAAACTACAATGATTTATCATCTCACACCGGTCAGAATGACCATCATCAAAAAATCTACAAACAATAAATGCCAGAGAGGGTGTGGAGAAAAGGGGACCCTCTTGCACTGTTGGTGGGAATGTAAATTGATATAGCCACTATGGAGAACAGTATGGAGGTTCCTTAAAAAACTAAAAGTAGAACTACCATACAACCCAGCAATCCCACTACTGGGCATATACCCTGAGAACATCATAATTCAAAAAAAGTCATGTACCAAAATGTCCATTGCAGCTCTATTTACAATAGCCAGGACATGGAAGCAACCTAAGTGTCCAACGACAGATGAACGGATAAAGAAGATGTGGCACATATATACAATGGAATATTACTCGGCCATAAAAAGGAACAAAACTGAGTTATTTGTAGTGAGGTGGATGGACCTAGAGACTGTCATACAGAGTGAAGTAAGTCAGAAAGAGAAAAACAAATACTGTATGCTAACACATATATATGGAATCTTAAATAAAAAAAAAAGAAAAATAATGGTCGGAAGAACCTAGGGGCAAGACAGGAATAAAGATGCAGACCTGCTAAAGAATGGACTTGAGGACACGGGGAGGGGGAAGGGTAAGCTGGGACAAAGTGAGAGAGTGGCATGGACATATATACACTACCAAACGTAAAATAGATAGCTAGTGGGAAGGAGCCGCATAGCACAGGGAGATCAGCTCGGTGCTTTGTGACCACCTAGAGGAGTGGGATAGGGAGGGGGGGAGGGAGGGAGTTGCAAGAGGGAAGAGATATGGGGACATATGTATATGTATAACTGATTCACTTTGTTGTAAAGCAGAAACTAACACACCATTGTAAAGCAATTATACCCCAATAAAGATGTTAAAAAAAAGGAGAGGAGGGGAAAGTACATCTACCCACAGACTTTTCTTTGTCCCTAACCCCTTGCTTGGATTGTTTTGTAAATCCGGTGCCAAAATCACCAAGGGAGGGTGTGCAGGGGCAAAAGTATTTTATCCTTGAAAGTTGCTATGAAAGTAGAGCTTTAATGTTTTCATCATAACAACAGCAAAAACAAAATGGTAATTACACGACGTGAAGGATTTGTTAACTATTCTTATTGTGGTAAACATTTTGCAGGGTATACATGTATCAAATCACCACATTGTACACCTCAAACATTCATGTTATATGTCAATTTTTATCTCATTAAAGGTGGGGGGAGGGGGCTTCCCTTGTGGTGCCGTGGTTAAGAATCCGGCTGCCAATGCAGGGGACACGCGTTCAAGCCGTGGTCTAGGAAGATCCCACATGCCACGGAGCAACTAAGCCCGTGCGCCACAACTACTGAGCCTGTGCTCTAGACCCTGCGAGCCACAACTACTGAAGTCCGCACGCCACAACTACTGAGCCCACGCACAGCAACTACTGAAGCCCACACCCCTAGAGCCCATGCTCTGCAACAAGAGAAGCCACCACAATGAGAAGCCCACGCACTGCAACGAAGAGTAGCCCTCGTTCGCCACAACTAGAGGAAGGCTGTGCGCAGCAAGGAAGACCCAACGCAGCCCAAAATAAATAAATAAATAAATTTATTTATTTTAAAATAATAATAAATAAATAAATCTGGGGGAAAAGAGACAGAATCGAAGGGGTAAATACTGCTATCTTCACCATACAGAATCTTCACATTCGGGAGCATGTTAATTATCTATTCAAGACTTTTTTATGTGCTACATGAACGCTTGTTTACATTTCTTTTTAAAAGTTCTGCCTGTCTCTCATTAAGTTTATTTGTTGAGCGGTTTAATTGTGTTGATATTATAAGTGGGAATTTTTTTCCATTCCATTTTCTGATTATTGCTAGTTTATAATAAAAATAGGATTTACGGGAATTCCCTGGCAGTCCAGTGGTTAGGACTCAGTGCTTTCACTGCCGTGGGCCGGGGTTCAATCCCTGGTTGGGAAACTAAGATCTTATAAGCCACGTGGTGCAGCCAAAAAAATTAAAAATAAAAATAGGATTTAGTTTAATTTTTAAATAGGATTTATCATCACATACTCACTGTGTGTGTTTGGGTGATTAAGTGAAGCTTTCATGGCTTCAATCTCTTAACAAAATTAGAGATGTGTATACTACCCATCTGAGAGAGTTCTAATGAAAAATAAATAAGACAATACAGATAACGTATTTAGTACAGGATCTGGAACAGAGAAAACACTAAAACACAGAAACTGTTCTTACCACCAATGGTGTATTATGTGTTTGTCAGGCCAGAAGTTTAGCCACTGCTTTCACCTGTGCTCCAAGATGCACAGTCCAGTCCATCCCCTGGAGAATGAGAGGGAAACCCTGGCTTGTAGGCTGCTGGGAGGGACCAAGGGGCAGCGGGCTCTCTGTTCTCTCACCCCCAACAAAGCCTCTGCTCCCCACCTCCCCTCTAGCAGGAGCCCAACACACACACAGAAAGAAGAGGTGTTTCAGGGCCATAATGTCAGGGCTGAACTGACATTCATTATTATATTTCCAGAATAATTTCATTCAACCCCCCTCAGAATGAGTAGACAACTGAGGCTCAGAGATTTGTCTGAGGTCATCCAACAATTGGGGAGGAGGCTGGGGCTAGAACTCAGGTCTCCTGAGGCCCAAGCCCGTGCTCTGCCCACTTCACCCCAAATGCTCCTCCCCCTGTGGCTTTGACCTTCCCTGAGAACTTCATTGCACAAGGACAGTGGGGCAGGTGAGCCAACAGCAGAGCCACGAGGTCATCCAAGTTTGCCCAACGTACACCCTTCTGCTGTCTTCACTCCTCGAGTCTGCTCTACCCCAACTTGTACATCTCCAGAGAACATTATTCAGCAATCACAAGAAAGGATCACGGACTCAGTGTGTCTTGCATCCTCATTCACATCTTAAAATAGAAAGCTGGGAGAGGATATTGCTTAACCCAAAGGAATTATGTGTTATGGGAGGCATCTCAGGCATGAATAGGAGAAATGCTTCATGAGCAGGGATTTCCCAGCATGTGTTTCTATGTCTTCTTGGGAGGACATAGATCCCTGGAAAACATGAAAGGAAAAGGAGGGAGCTATAGATTTAGCCACAAGGGTTGGCTAGTCTCACTGACAGGGTTGATCATAGCCAGGTCAGAAGTAGGGGTCAATTGGAAAGGTTTTGGGTTTTATTTCTCCGGTCCAAGGCCAAAGGCAAAATGTCTAGGTTTCCATTTCCTGGTGAAATAGAGGCTGCAGTTCTTGGGTTGATTATTGGATTTCTACAATGAACCCTAGGAATGGGCCTTTCGTTCCTGCCCCCGCTCTCCTTCACACATCAGTAGCATCTGCTGTGGGTCTCTCTCCACTCGCCACTGGGGACTGGGAGTCCCAACTCCACACCCATCTCCCCAGAGCTTCCAGGAGCCCAGAAGTCATAGGAGCCAGAAACAAATGGAGTAGAAAGTGGTCTTTTATTGGAAAGTCCATGAGAGAGGCATCCCAGGTTTGGGCACCCGGATGAAAGCAAGAATGGGCAGTGCGGGAGAGGGTAGTGCTACAGGCACCAGGATCTGCATCCCTGGGGACTTCACAGGTGCAGCAAGAACAGACTCCACCTGGTATGAGAAAAGAGAATCAGAGACGTGATTCAGCTGGTCAAAGACTCAGAGGCAGTGGGAGGCAGGACCAAGTCCACTTGTCATCCGTCTCAGGACGAGACCCCATGTCCCCTCCCCCACCAACCTAGGATCACTCTCCACTGCTCAGCCTTTCTGTGCCTTCACAGGTCACCTCTTCCTCCACCCAGTTCTCACCTCACCGGGGATACATACAGGTTGTCCCGCAACGGCCCACACAGCACTTCTTGGCCCCCGGGCATTCAGCATCTGTCAAACATTTGTTAGAGGGATTGAAAATGGTGCACTGGTACACAATCCTGGGGCAGGAGCCACGCTTCGTGATCCATGGGAATCTGACTGGATCTTGTCCTTTGACTGGATCTTGACTTTTGACTGGATCTTGACCTTCGACTGGATCTTGACCTTCGACTGGATCTTGTCCTTCGACTGGATCTTGTCCTTTGATCAGAACATTGCCTTTCGTAGTGCCTTGACCTTTAGGACAACAAAGAAATATCCCCACATTTAGAACAGTGTATCTGCTTTAACTATCTAGTCTTTCCTCCAGGTCCAGCCACTGTTCACTGCAGTGTCCCTCAAAATGTGACTTGAGATAGGGGAGGGTCACCAGGGCTAGCTGGGGTCTGTGCTCTTGGAAGGCTGGGACCGGGGTTCCTCGGGTGTCCGTTTCTTCCCGTCACCCTCCATTCTGGGTCCTAGGGCCCTCACGAGGATATGCCAGACTGAAGTGTCTTTCAGAGGTGTCACTTTGGCATCTTTCAGGAAACTTAATGGAAGGGAACGGAGCCGTGAGACACTTACCAGGAGACCTGAGCTCCGTCCTGGCTCTGGAGACTGTCTTGACAAATCCTCACCCCTCCCTAGGTCTCAATGTCCTCCTTTGGAAAATAGGGGTCTTCAAACTACATGATTTTTTGAGGCCCTGTTGGTTCTTAACCTTCTCTTAGAGGACTGATGACAGGTGATTTTACAGGGCAGACAGGCAGGGGACAGACCCCACATCTAGGGACCAGATTCCTGGGACCCCTCACTTCATTGAACGTTCTGTCCAAGTATCAACACTTGAGGCCAAGGTCATGTAACAACACTTCTTCCACAAACAGCCCTGGTATCTCAGTCCTGGGGTGGAAAAAGCATGTAGAGTCTAGTAGGCAACTTCCTACTTCTCTGGATACGCTGGAAACCTACTGTCCAGGCTGAAGAGTGGGCTCTAGCCCTGCCTGCTGCTTTGAAGGTACTCCCCGTCAGTACCCAGGCTGCCCCCAACATCCTCTCCTCAACCCAACCCAGCCCCACCCACGCCACTTCCCCATTCACCTCTTACGACAGCTGCCTGTGCCACCAGCGTCCCAAGGACAAGAAGTACCACCACTGGGATCAAGAAGTTTCTGGACTTCATGTTGTCAGGAAGGTGAATGGCTAACAGCTGAGGCCAAGCCTAGTTTTATGCAGCTCCAGCTTGGCCGGGTGCCAAGGGTGGGTCTGTGGTTTCACCAGGCACAAGGGGTACATTTTCTTAGTTCTACCAGGAAATACCCACCTCCATCCTGGGAAGGACCCTGGGCCCTTCCCCAAGGATTATTCACGGGGAGAAATGGCAGTTACTGTTGCATCATCTCTGATAGCCCCAATAGCTCCCTCACTTTCTCACAAAGAAGCAGGGCTGGCTGACCCTTGGGCACCGTTACAGCCAAATTCTTCATACTTAGAATAGAAAGAATATGGAGCCCAAAGAAGAGAAAGGAATCACCCATGGTCATTTAACAAGTCAGTGGTAGGTCTGGTGTTCAGTTTTCATAGCCAAGGTGTTCCCTAGTTACTCCCTGTTCCTGCAAGACCCACCCAGACCTACCCTAACAGTTTACCCCTCCCAGCATCAAGCTGGGCCTTTCTTTCATTCTCTCCCCCAAGAAACCCCGAGAAACCCCAAGAAAACCCCAAGAAAAACTCTCAAAGGCATGTTTGCCTTGGACGTCTACTGACTAATCAGTATACTTTTCCATTTCACAGGTAGTCTCTGAAATGCCCCAAGAAAGTAACAGGGAAGGTGCAATTTGACATCTGGAATGGCATGATGCCCTTGAAATCACAGTCAGAAGAGAGAAAACACCCATAAAATGAAAGGAAGAAAATATAAATCATCTGTAAGGTGGACATCTACAGTGCATACATCCAACATGGCTTCCTCCTCCTTAGAACAGCATGCTGTTTCTTCTGAAGAACTCTTTTTTCTTTGTACCATCAACTTAGGAATCTAATGGGGACTGCTGATCATGAAAGCCTGACACCCAGTCACAGCAGGGTGTGTGTGTGTGTGTGTGTGTGTGTGTGTGTGTGTGTGTGTCTCAGGTCTACTGACGTCCTTTATTTGAATAGACACTAAGGGGAAGGGGGAAGTCCCTCCTTTTGGTAAAGGTGGTAGAAATGAGCCTGGGAACTCCAGAAGCTATGGTTCCAGTGTGAGAGTAGGTTAACTGTGCGAGAAAAAGGAAACTAATTCACTTAGAAAATCAGAGAAATGATGGTGAGAGAGGATTTGGAAGGCACAAGCCAGCCCTTCATTCCCCTTTATCTTGAGAGCAGCTCTTCCCACACCCTTCCCCTAGTTCAGTTATGACCCAGTAAATTGGCTTTCTGCCTAAGCTAGTCTGAGAAGGTATTTTGTCATTGCTACCATAGTTCAGAGTAATAAAAATGAATACCCAGAAGTTGGGTGTTGTCAGGGACAGAACCTGAGGTGTGGAAATGACAGTTGAGTTCTGGGGCAGACAGGGATTAAAACAAACGAATTTTTTTATAGTAAAGCCAGTTGTTTAAATCTTCACCTTTGTCTCTTTGGACTCAGACCACATGCCTACCAATGCTGAAACACTAAGGAGATATAAACAAATGTCAGAACATTAGAGGCTGCAGGCTACTTTTAAAAAATAAATAAATAAAAGCTCACTGCAAAGTAAGCCATACAAGCAAAAGAATCGTGTAGAACATACCTATATTCTTTAAAGAATTAAAGCATTAAAATGGAAGCCTGTACTCACCTGCCAGGTGAAAAAGGAGGCTATTTACTCTACAGCCTATTAGCCTTTACTCCTATCCAATTTCTTCCCTCTCCATCCTCCACAGAGCTAACACTTTCCTGGATTTTCTAATTTTCTGTTAATTCAAGCATCTTGCTCATTTCTAATTGGGTGGTCTATCTTTTTCTTGTTGATCTGTAGAGAAAAGAAACTCTCACACATTACTAGTGAGAGTATATATTTATGCAACCTATTTAAAAGTAAATTTGGATCAGCTAATAAAATTGAACATGAGCAAAATCTTTTAGATTTTTATCAATCTGATGGGTGAGAAGTGATACATTGCTGAAGTTTTTAGTTAGCATTTCTCTATCATGAATTATTTCAAGTATTTCTTCATACTTTAAAAGCCACTTATATTTCTTTACCTGAAAACTTCATTTCTTTTGCTCATTTTCCTATATAGTCATTAACCTTTTTCTTCTCAATTTCTAAGCACTCTTTATATATTATAGAGGAAGGTCCTTTGTCTGTGATACAGTTTATAAATAATTTTGTTTTGTTTTGTTTTTTTTTTTGCGGTATGTGGGCCTCTCACTGTTGTGGCCTCTCCCGTTGCAGAGCACAGGCTCCGGATGCGCAGGCTCAGCGGCCATGGCTCACGGGCCCAGCCGCTCCGCGGCATGTGGGATCTTCCCGGACCGGGGCACGAACCCGTGTCCCCTGCATCGGCAGGCGGACTCTCAACCACTGCGCCACCAGGGAAGCCCTAAAAAAATTTTTTTAAACACTGAAGTCTTTTATTCTGTTTCCCTCAGATCCTAAGAGTTTCCATTTCATTTGTTACCCCCTAGATGAAGTCTATTAGCAAACTGCATGCATATTTACAGCAGTCAAGAAGTTTGAGCAGATACTTCCAACAAGGCATGTAATATGTGAATTAGATATTTTGAACGTTGAAAGAATTAAAGAATCAGTCAGCTACTGGAGGTAATTTGTGCGGATTCTGATGCATTTCTATACAACTTTGCTTCTAACAGAGAAGGGAAAACCCTGACTCAGGGTTTGGCTTCTTATTGTGCAGAAAGATTTGAGGACCAAGTTTCAGATATGGTGGGGTCACTCATCCTCATATCTAGTGAGTTCCATATATGAAAAGGCTTTCCTTTTGTTTTACAAGTAACTCCTTATCGTAGGCTAGCGTTTCACCATTGAGAAATTAGGGTTTAGGTCTTAATCTAAGCAACACTGAGGTTAACTGCATCACCTCCATCCACAGGGGTCTGGCACCCAGGGAAGCCAAGGGTGAGAACAGGGTGAGCCCAGGACACACATGTTAGCAGAGACAGTGCAGCATGATGTGGTGTGCATCCAACACCCTAAGTGTGCTTTAGTTACCAGAATATTTGACACACCCACAAATTAAGTAGCAAAACATTTTAATCCATTAATTCTAAAAATAACAGAGACATTTTATATCCGGTGCCACCTCCTCAAAAGTCTACTGCAGATTAGACAGCCAGACTGCAAATTACAAAGCCAGACATTAAGATTGAAGATGCAGTTTGGGACAAGACCATCATGGGGAGATTTTCCTCCTCTTTGTTCATAAACATAAGTTGTCAGCTTAAAAAACATCCTCAGACATAAAAAGAAAGCTTTCTCTATATATAACCTCTTTATTTTAAATCCGTTTGTAATGTTTGAAGGCAAAACAGATAATCAGAAAACCAACCTCCCAAGCAAGTACAAGGACCTGAGCTGGACTCCTGGGACTAAAGACTGGTTTAGTTCTATTTCTACCAACACTGTGATGTGAGGTACCATGGTCCTTGTTTTCGTTACAAGAGGTGTTAGGAATGAATGCCCACACACAATTAATAATAGCTTATCTAGCACATAACTCTGCAGCACAGTACCAACAACAGGAGTATTTTAAAGCAGGGTGGAGAAGAAAGTAGACATTAATACAAGTTACGGTTTCCTTTGTTTCTTCCCCTCTTTTTACAAGGAGAATTCAGCTCAGAAACAAACTCCAGAATGCCCATACTGTCCTTTGGCCCACTAGGCCCAGAGAGCCTCAGGCTTTAGTGATGTATCCTTCTCGGATGAGGAAATTATAGATTTCCCATGTTTTGTTCACGTCTATCTTGATGAGTGTTCTTGCCTGTGCCAGTCTCAAGCCTCCTTGCTTGTTACATTCGTTCAGTAGAGCAGATTTGTATTCTAAATAGGCTCCTGGGAACAACCCCACCATCTGACAGAGCTCCTTTTCTTTTTCATTCAACTTCTCTGTGCCAGGGAGGCCAGTGAGGTTCAAGGGCGGTGCACTTCGTCTACCTGAATTCGAAGTCATTGTTACGGAAGGACTCAGGCCAGAATAAATGTCAGCCTGCCGGCGGAGCCACTGCTGTCAGGCGCTACTGTCCTGGATGTACTGGAGAACCTCTGAGAGCATAGGGCATTTGAGACGTTCCTCTTCTGGAGTCTTTCTGAGGTGATCCTAGGTTCTGGCACTACAAAAATTGGTAATGCCTGCTGTCCTGTATTTCTGGAGCCTCTTGATTTCCCTTTGGAGTTCGAATTCCAATGCATGGCTTTCAATGAACTTGTCATGCTCCACTGGTGCCACTATCCTTGCAAATCGCCTCATTGTTTCATAAAGGTCTTGGACTAGCTGGGGATACCGCCGTTCCATTAACTGAAATTTTCTAAGGTTGATTGATCCATGGTCTCTTATAATTTTTTTTCTCCTTTGTCTCTCCTTTAACCTAGAATGATAGATATCTACAACAGCCATCTTCAGAGTGTGTAAAATGTCCAAGTCATCTTCAACAAAATCAATGTCTCTCAAGTCCCATTCTGCATAATTGTCAAACTCCTCATTGAAATCTGCTTGAGCTGGCATGTACCCTGCCATGTGCCAAGAAAGCAAGGAGTCAAAGGTAGGTCGGGGAGGGTCATCTGTAGAGTGAAATGGAATGGCTGTGTCAGCAGTTTTTGCCTCCTCTGCTTGCTTCAGGTTCAGCA
>NW_006791814.1:4449800-4473229 GCF_000442215.2 Lipotes vexillifer | reverse complement strand
TCAGCAGGGTAGATGCAAACAGATGGTTACTGATGAAATGCTTCATGTAGTGCTTCTCACACTCCTCCTTGGTCTTGGTGCACATTTGATCGGCTACATCCTGTCAATTTCCAAAGCCACAGTCCATCACAGCTTCTAAAAGGGCCATTTCTTCTTGAGCAGTCCAGCTGGGGTCAAGAACAGGAAAATCTGAGGTCATTATTTCGTAAGTATGATCACTTCGATGTTTCTTGTACTCAAATCCTCGAGTGAAACATGCTAAAGGAACTCAAACGGTCCATTTCGCAGTTGGCAAAGACTGTTGCTTTGATCTTCCTCAATGTAGGGCTCTTTCAAGATTTCAGAACTGGCCAACACATACACCAAAGCTGACCACCACCTGCCTCACTGCGTCCCCCTACTCCGCCTAAATAAAAATTTTAACTCATTCTTAGACCTGCACAAAACAGTTCAGAGTGGCACCCTTTCCTCCTCTTATCTAGATATTGCCTCCTATTGTTTGGTTACTTCTGCTCTGGACTTCTGCATTTCTGCTTCATGATATCCTTAAACTAGTGAAATTGGTTCATTATTTTCTTTCAATTCATGTGCCAGTAAAAAACTAAATGATACAAAAAGGATCATAGAAAAAAAAATAACTTTCTAAATTGAAACCGACACCAGAAAAAGTAGAAAATCTGAATAATATTGTAACTATCCTAGAGATGGAATCAACTATCCTAGAGATGGAATCAACAGTCAACAATTATTTGACCAAAAAGAAGCATTAGGATCAGATTTCTTCATAAGAAAAGGCAATCAAGGAACAACTAATTCTAATATGATATAAATAGAAAATAAGATACAATTTCCAGCACGTTTTATGAAGTAAACATTATCTTGATACCAGAACTTAATAAGAATTTGTGTCAATTATATCTCAATAAAGCTGTTAAAAAATAAAATTCTTGGGGCTTCCCTGGTGGCGCAGTGGTTGAGAGTCCACCTGCCAATGCAGGGGGCACGGGTTTGTGCCCTGCTCTGGGAGGATCCCGCATGCCACGGGGCGGCTGGCCTGTGGGCCATAGCCACTGGGCCTGCGCGTCCGGAGCTTGTGCTCCGCAGCAGGAGAGCCCACAACAGTGAGAGGCCCGCATACCGCAAAATAAATAAATAAATAAATGAACAAATAAATAAATAAATAAAATTCTCAACAAGGATACTATGAAAAAGGAAGATTCTAAGCCAATCTCACTCATAGAACATAGATTCACGAACACAAAAATCCTAAATAAGTCACTTACCACCTGAATGCAGTAATATGCAAGAAGGACAATTTTTTGTGACTAATTTTAATTTATCTTAGCTATCAAAGGTAGTTTAATGCTAGAAACTCAATTAATGTAATTCACCACACTAACAGATTAAAGAAAAAATATAAGCTTAGATTGCAGAAGCTTATTAATAAGCTTATAAGCTTATTGCAGCATGCAATAAAATTCAAGATGCAGTTGCAATATAAAAATAGCAAATTAGGAATGAAGAATAATTCTTTTAAAGTGATAAAAACTACCCCATAGCAAACATCATACACAAATGTGAAAGGTTTTAACCTCTCCTTATAAAATCAGGAACTATTCCCAATTCTGTTCAATATTATTCTGGATACCCTATTCTATAGCATCAGACAAGTGGAAGAAATAAAAGGTGCAAGTAAGTATTGGAAAGAAAAAACAAAGCTGTCATTATTCAAAGATGATGCACTGTGTTCAAAAAATTCCAGACAAATCTACAGATAAATTGTTAGAATCAATGAGAGTTTATTATGACAGACACATACAAAGGAACTATACAAAAATCAATGGTACTCTATACATCAACAATACAAATCAGTAAATGAAATTTTATTGAAATGAAATTTTATTGAAATGAAATTTTATGTTTAAATTTTTCTTGTCCTGCCTGAAAATATGAATTTTATTTCATCACAGCAAAAGTGATCTGAACATATCAAATAAAGAAAATTAAAATTCATAAAGAATAAAGAACTTATTTTATTGATATATATAATTATATAAAATATGAAGAGCTTATGAATAAATGTAATAAATTTTGTGCAGAACCACTACAGAGAAAATTAGAAAACTTTAGTGAGAGACATTTTTTAACATCCCCAAATCAGAAAGGTATACCATGTTCATGGATTGGAAGACTGAATATGATAAGGATGCCAATTCTCTTCAACCTGATTTTTAGTCTCAATGCTATCAAACCCCCAGAAAGGTTTTTGTAAAAGTAAACCAAATAAAAAAGGCAATATAATTCTAAAATGCATACAAAAAGTGCAAAATACAAAATAGCCAAGATACTCTTGAAGAAGAATAATTTAATAAGACTTGATATAGGAAATATCAAGGTTTATTTTAAAGCTGTAATAATTATGATAAAGTGGTATTACAACAATGATAGATATGTAAATGAAACAGAATAGAGTCCCAAAACAGATGATTGCACATAATGAGAGTATGTTTTTAACTTGGCTGTAGCAAACAAATATCACTTTGGTTATATTAAGAAGGCTGCACATAATAATATATATTTTTTAATTTATTTATTTTATTTATTTATTTTTGGCCGCGTTGGGTCTTCGTTGCTGTGTGCGGGCTTCCTCTAGTTGCGGTGAGAACAGGCTACTCTTCGTTGTGGTGCGCGGACTTCTCACTGCAGTGGCTTCTCTTGTTGTGGAGCACGGGCTCTACACACGTGGGCTTCAGTAGTTGTGGCTCGTGGGCTCTAGAGCGCAGGCTCAGTGGTTGTGGCGCACCGGCTTAGTTGCTCTGCGGCATGTGGGACCTTTCCGGACCAAGGCTTGAACCCGTATCCCCTGCATTGGCAAGCGGATTCTTAACCACTGCGCCACCAGGGAAGTCCCCATAATATTAATATACATTCCCTGAGTGGTTGATAGGAGGATACAGGTTAAAAAGGTAGGATAGAAGGAAGGAGAAGGCAAATAAAAACAAACAAATAAATAAATAAATATTGCTTTCCCAAAGAACTCATCAAGTCTGATGTGATCCTATTACATTTATAAATATAAATGTCCATGAAATCTTACCAACAGAAAAAAAAGTAGGAGAGTAATATATGTGTTTTGATAATATTTCAGGTGAATATAGAACTCCTGACAATATTTATGTATGAAAAGGGGAAAGGGTTTGAAGGAATACACACTGCTGTGAACATTGGTTACATGATGATGATGGGAGAGGACAAGTATGAGTAGTTTTTCCTTTATATGTATTAGTTTCTAATTTTTTTGCTTGTCACAACTGTCGACGAAACTTCAGTTAACAGTCAAGTTAAGAAGAAAAGAGGGAATTTTATTTGAGCCAAACTGAGAATTATAATCCGGAATACAGACTCTTAGGAAGCTCTGAGAAACTGTTCCACCAGGTAGAAGTTGAAGGCACAGTCATATACATTTTCGAGACAAAGGATCATACATCAAAATGACATATTGATACTTTACACAAAGTTCACCAAGGATACATAGTCTGGGTAAGCACATACAAAGAGAGCAGCAAGTCCATGACCCACTACAGAGTTGGGAAAGAATGCTATTCTTTTAAGAAGTTACACTGCTAGTGTCAAAAGAAAGGGGAAAAAATTATCTTTATGGTCAAGCAGACACTCCTATCTTTGAGGAGGTTTGGTTAATGTGTAATGCAGATGCACACTGCTTATTAGGGAGGGAGGGAAGAGACCCAAACGAATGCAGAGAGAGAATTTTATGTTTAATTTTTTCTTGTCCTGCCTGAAAATATGAATTTTATTTCATCACAGCAAAAGTGATCTGAACATATCAAATAAAGAAAATTAAAATTCATAAAGAATAAAGAACTTAAGCAATCATGTGAGTGGAGAAAGGGTAATTGAGAGTTGTATCTAAAGAAGTGATTATATACATGTAATCACTTTTTAAAAATATTTATTTTATTTATTTATGTATTTTAGCTGCACGGGGTCTTGGTTGCGGCACGTGGGATCTTATAGCCAGGGCTTGTGGGCTTCTTAGTTGTGGCATGTGGATCCTTAGTTGTGGCATGCATATGGGACCTATTTCCCAGACCAGGGATCGAACCCAGGTCCCTTGCATTGGAAGCGCTGAGTCTTACCCACTGGAGCACCAGGGAGGTCCCTATATACATGTAATCATTAATGCAAGTGTTAAGAAGAGATGCTTAAATTATGTGTCATAATGTAAAAATATAATAATGTGTTATTCTGATGCAGTCAAAAGAAATCACTCTAGGTAGTTCAAGCAGAAAAAGAACTTCAACTATTGTACGAGCACATTTCACTGTAAGAACCCAAATCACACGTGAAATCCTGGATGTGAAAGAGTCTGGGAAAAGATAGGCATTTGATTTACAACCCCTGCAGGTTGGCATTCTGGGATCAGTTGAAATGCTTGTTGATGAAGACACTGCAGGTACCTGCCATACCCCTGCACCATCCCACATTTACACTTCCAAACATCAGCAAATATACACTTCCAAACATCAGCAAATATTCACCTCCCAGAAGGCAAAGCACCCACCTTGCGTGGGAGTTGAAGTGAACGGGTCTGAGAACAAGAAAGTTCGGACACAAGTGCTGGGAGATAAAAAAAAAAAAAAAAGAAAGAAAGAAAGAAAGAAAAAAAAAAGATAAAAGAAAGTGCATTGGGGAAAAAGAATATGGAGTATTGAGAGAGGTTATTACCTTGAAATGTTGGAGTAATATCTCTTAGTGGCCATGGCTGATGGCGGAAGCCCTCCTATTTCAGACGAGTACTTAACAATCAAAGAAGTCCACACGTGTATTAAGGAAACTGTCCGTTATTGTAGCAGCAGAGGAGGGAGCCCTTGAGCTAAGAAACTAAGGAAACTATTCTAACTTCCAACCCTTCCCACTCCAGTAAGATATTCCTTTCAAAAACTGGTCCATGAAAATCTACTGATTTTAAAATAAGAAAGAAATTTAGAAATCATAGACCATACAAAAATACTCCTTTTTAAAAAACAGAAATGAGTAGCAAAGCTTAAAAGCATTTAAAACAGGATTTTTAAAATCCCCAGTACAATGTCACCACAAAGCTGAGAAAAACTGATATTCTAACATAAATGTTTAAAATTAGTAAAGCAAATTAAAGGTATGAGGAACCATCATAAAGCAGAAACACAGAAACTGAAAGAAAAGATAGCAAAATAGCAGGGAGATGTGAAGTGGAATCTGAAAGACAGTAGAGAAATTGAAGAAAAGGACAAAAACATTTCATAAATAAGGACTAAGGAAAGTAAGGAAGAAAATGGAAAACATAAGAAAAGCAAAGAACATGAAATAAAAATAAAGAAGTAGCTTAAAAATACAGAGAGAGTCTTAAATATTAAACAGTCAGTGGAGATTCACCAGACACATAAATCAAGTCCCACAAAGAAGAAAATCAAAACAACAAAATAGAAGAATTATTTAAAACTATAATTGTGGAAAATATCTCTGAAATAAAAGATTTGAGTCTACATATTAAAAGCTCACATTGTGAATGCAAGTAAAATTTGCAAGTAATATTTAGAGAAGAGCTAACGCCCATCCCTCTCAAACTCTTCCAAAAATTTGCATGTAATATTTAGAGAAGAGCTAACACCCATCCCTCTCAAACTCTTCCAAAAAATTGCAGAGGAAGGAACATTCCCAAACTCATTCTATAAGGTCACCATCACCCTGATACCAAAACCAGACAAAGTTACTACAAAAAAAGAAAATTACAGACCAATATCACTGATGAATATAGATGCAAAAATCCTCAACAAAATACTAGCAAACAGAATCCAGCGACACATTAAAAGGATCATACACCATGATCAAGTGGTATTTATCCCAGGGATGCAAGGATTCCTCAATATATGCAAATCAATCAATGTGATACACCATATTAACAAATTGAAGAATAAAAACCATATGATCATTTCAATATATGCAGAAAAAGCTTTTGACAAAATTCAACACCCATTTATGGTAAAAACTCTCCAGAAACTGGGCATAGAGGGAACCTACCTCAAAATAATAAAGGCCATATATGACAAACTCACAGCAAACATCATTCTCAGTGGTGGAAAACTGAAAGCATTTCCTCTAAGATCAGGAACAAGACAAGGATGTCCACTCTTACCACTATTACTCAACATAGTTTTGGAAGTCCTAGCCATGGCAATCAGAGAAGAAAAAGAAATAAAAGGAATACAAATTGAAAAAGAAGGAGTTAAACTGTCACTGTTTGTAGATGACATGATACTATACATAGAGAATCCTAAAAATGCCACCAGAAAACTACTAGAGCTAATCAATGAATTTGGTAAAGTTGCAGTATATAAAATTAATGCACAGAAATCTCTTGTATTCCTATACACTAATGATGAAAAATCTGAAAGAGAAGTTAAGGAATCACTCCCATTTACCATTGCAATAAAAAGAATGAAATACCTAGGAATAAACCTACCTAGGAAGAAAAAAGACCTGTATGCAGAAAACTATAAGACACTGATGAAAGAAATTAAAGATGATACAAACAGATGGAGAGATATACCATGTTCTTGGATTGGAAGAATCAATATTGTGAAAATGACTATACTACCAAAAGCAATCTACAGATTCAACGCAATCCCTATCAAATTACCAATGGCATTTTTTATAGAACTAGACCAAAAAAATCTTAAAATCTGTATGGAGACACAAAAGACCCCGAATAGCCAAAGCAGTCTTGAGGGAAAAACGTGGATCTGGAGGAATCAGACTCCCTGACTTCAGACTACACTACAAAGCTACAGTAATCAAGACAATATGGTACTGGCACAAAAACAGAAATATAGATTAATGGAACAGGATAGAAAGCCCAGAGATAAACCCACGCACCTATGGTCAACTAATCTATGACAAAGGAGGCAAGGATATACAAAGGAGAAAAGAGAGTCTCTTCAATAAGTGGTGCTGGGACAACTGGACAGCTACATGTAAAAGAATGAAATTAGAACACTCCTTAATACCATCCAGAAAAATAAACTCAAAATGGATTAGAGACCTACATGTAAGACTGGACACTATAAAACTCTTAGAGGAAAACACAGGAAGAACACTCTCCGACATAAATCACAGCAAGATCTTTTTTGCTCCACCTCCTAGAGTAATGGAAATAAAAACAAAAATAAACAAATGGGACCTAATAAAACTTAAAAGCTTTTGCAAAACAATGGAAACTACAAACAAGACGAAAAGGGAACCCTCAGAATGGGAGAAAATATTTGCAAACGAATCAATGGACAAAGGATTAATCTCCAAAATATATAAATAGCTCATGCAGTTCAATATTAAAAAAAACAAACAACCCAATCCAAAAATGGGCAGAAGACCTAAATAGACATTTCTCCAAAGACATACAGATGGCCAAGAAGCACATGAAAAGCTGCTCAACATCACTCATTATTAGAGAAATGCAAATCAAAACTACAATGAGGTATCACCTCACACCAGTTAGAATGGGCATCATCAGAAAATCTACAAACAGCAAATGCTGGAGAGGGTGTGGAGAAAAGGGAACCCTCTTGCAATGTTGGTGGGAATGTAAATTGATACAGCCACTATGGAGAACAGTATGGAGGTCCCTTAAAAAACTAAAAGTAGAATTACCATATGACCCAGCAATCCCACTACTGGGCATATACCCAGAGAAAACCATAATTCAAAAAGACACATGCACCCCAATGTTCACTGCAGCACTATTTACCATAGCCAGGTCATGGAAGCAACCTAAATGCCCATCAACAGATGAATGGATAAAGAAGATGTGGTACATATATACAATGGAATATTACTCAGCCATAAAAAGGAACAAAACTGAGTCATTTGTAGAGACGTGGATGAATCTAAAGACTGTCATACAGAGTGAAGTAAGTCAGAAAGTGAAAAACAAATATTGTATATTAACACATATATGTGGAACCTAGAAAAATGTTACAGATGAACCAGTGTGCAGGGCAGAAATTGAGACACAGATGTAGAGAACAAACGTATGGACACCAAGGGGGGAAAGTGATGGGGTGGGTGGTGGTGGTGGTGGCCATGGTGGGATGAATTGGGAGATTGGGATTGACATATATACACTAATATGTATAAAATGGATAACTAATAAGAACCTGCTCTAAAAAAAAATAGAATAAAATTCAAAAATTCAAAAAAAAAAAACCTCTCAAATTTCTCTTGGTAATTAAGTAGGGGTGATCCATATTATTAAATGTTAGCAAAAACTAGATAGAAAATATGAGTAAAAAAATTACTATTGAGCATTATCAAAATACATTAAAAAACCTACAAATAAATGCATCTAGAAATGTACAGAAATTTTCTGAAAAAAACCTACAAAATTTTACTAAATGACATTTTAAAAGATATGGATAAATTGATTTTGAAATTTTCCATAATGAGGAAAAAAAAGATTCTAAAAAGATATGCTCTTCCCCAAACAGGAAGCCTCTACAAGGTCAAGGTGTCCTTCTTGGCCAACATCATTTATACCTTAAATGTAATCAAAATCAAAACCCAGTGGGTTTTCCAACCTCTAATAAAGTAATTGATTCAGGTGATGATTATCCATGGCTTCTAAAATCATTTGGTAAAAGTTTGACTGGGACTGGATATTTAGAGGGGGCCAAGTCTTCACCTCACAGTTTATCTGCAGTTTGTAAGTAGGAAAGCACCACTTTACAAAGAGAGTATGAGGGGATATCACCTAAAAAGCATTAATCTATCTTCACTGCACTAAAAGTCTTCCTCCTGAGATGTTGCAATACAAACACACAGCATGGCTGTGATGTGTTCTTGTCAAAATACCGAACTTGAACCTCAACAAACCTCATCTACAGGAAATACAAAGGATAGAGGAGTAAGTTGAAAGATATCACAGGGAAGTAACATGGGATACTCTGAAGAACAATTCCTCTGTTTCATTCAACAAATAAATAACATGAAGTAGGAAGAGGAGGACGGGAAGGAAGAGAAGTAAGAGTTGAAGAAATGTTCTAGGTTAAAAGAAACTTAAGAGACATACAACCAACTCGATGTGTGTGACTTATTTGGATTCCATTCAAACAAACCAAGTGTACCAAGTCCTTTTTGAGATGGTGAGAAAAATAGACTATTAGATGATGTTAAGAAAATACTGTTAATTGTGTTAGGTATGACAATGGTATTGTGATTACATGAGAACATGTCCTTAAACTGAAGTATTGAAGGATAAAAATGAGAGATGCAGTGGATTTACTTTAAAATATTTCAGCCAGAAAAGGGGCGGGCTATACAAGAAGGAGGTGTTGTCAAATGTTAATTGCTGAGACTTATAAGTTCCAGAGATGTGATGTACAGCATGATGACTTTAGCTGTCAATACTGTATTGTACACTTGACAGTTGCTAAGAGAGTAGAGCTTTTTTTGCTGTTGTTCTTGCTGGAGTTTGCTCACCCTTTTCCCTCTCAGTTCTACTGAGATCACTGACACACAGCACTCTCTGTAAGTTTAAGGTGTACAGTGTAATGATTTGACTTACATATATCATGAAATGATTGCCACAATAAGTTTAGTTAACATTCATCACCCCAGATACAAAAGAAAAAAAAAAGAAAAAAACAATGTTCTCACCATAACAACAACTACCACAGAATGGTAATTGTGTGAGTTAAAGAATGTGTTCACTGTTGGTGGGAATGTAAATTGGGGCAGCCACTATGGAAAACAGTATGGAGGTTCCTCAAAAACCTAAAAATAGAGTTGCCATATGATCCAGCAATCCCAGTCCTGGGCATATATCTGGACAAAATTCTAATTCAAAAAGATACATGCACCCCTATGTTCACAGCAGCACTATTCACAATAGCCAAGATATGGAAACAACCTAAATGTCTATTGACAGATGAATGGATAAAGAAGATGTGAGATATATATATATATATATATATATATATATATATATATGTATATGTATATATATATATATAATGGAATATTACTCAGCCATAAAAAAGAGTGAAATAATGTCATTTGCAGCAACATAAATGGGCCTAGAGATTATCATACTAAGTGAAGTGAGTCAGAAAGAGAAAGACAAATACCATATGCTATCACTTATATGTGGAATATAAAATGACCCAAATGAAACTATCTACAAAACAGAAACAGACCCGCAGACATAGAGCAGACTTGTGTTTGCTGGGGGGGAAAGCAGTGGAGGGATGGACTGGGAGTTTGGGATTAGCAGATGCAAAATATTATATATAGAATGGATAAACAACAAGGTCCTACTATATAGCACAGGAAACTATATTCAATATCCTGTGATAAACCATAATGGAAAAGAATATGAAAAAGAATGTAGATATATGTATAACTGAATCACTTTTCTGTACAGCAGAAACTAGCACAACATTGTAAATCAACTGTTAAATCAATAAAATGAATTTTTTAAAAAAGAATGTGTTAACTAACCTTATTATGGTGATATGTAATATATATGTGTACCAAATCATCACATTGTACACCTTAAACTTACACAATGTTGTATGTCAATTGATATATCAACAAAGCTGGGAGAAATGTTGATTATTGAATCTGGCTGATAGGTATACAGGGCCTCAGAAAAGTATTTACCGTTTTTTTGTGTGTGTGTGTGAAAATTTTTATGATAAAATGTTTAACAAAAAACAATGAATTTAGTTTTGAAATTTAAGAAAATGATTGTTAGGTCAACATGAAAGAATGAAACACTTGTGACATGGACAATTAGATTAATGAAGATTAATGAAGGGTAATGGGCACCACCAGTCACTAAAATGTATTGTGAAGCTACAATTACCAAAGCAATGATGGCACAAGAATAAACAGTCAATAAAGAAGAACAGAAACCCCAAACACAGCCCCTGTTACATATAAAACTTGAGTTTTTATAAAGTTCTGATTTCCAATCAATGGCAAAAGTATGAATTATTCACTAAATGATACTAGGACAATTGCTTAATAACTTAGAACAGAAGGTATTTCCCTATCTCATACCCCTATGCCAAAATAGATTTCAGATGCATTAAAGAATTAACATGTTTTTCAAAATCCACAAAAGAAATGTAAGTAAATATAGTAAACATGCATCTGACATCACAGTCGAAAAGACTCTTTGCAGCATAAAAACAAAGGGAGAAAACACAAATGAAAAGACTGATCTGACTATCCCCAAATTTAAAACTTTGGTACAAAGCAAAAAACAAGAAAACAAATATTTGCAGGATAAGATTAAAAGAAGCATTTAGCAAACTCATCTCATTCAGTCCTCAGAACCATCCTATAAAATAAATATTGCTCTCTCTATCTTATAGAGAGTAAACTGAGGTTATTAAAAGAAGCATTTAGCAAACTCATCTCATTCAGTCCTCAGAACCATCCTATAAAATAAATATTGCTCTCTCTATCTTATAGAGAGTAAACTGAGGTTTAAAAGCAGTTCTAAGAGGGAAGTTTATAGCAATACAAGCCCACCTTAAGAAGCAGGAAACATCTCGAATAAACAACCTAACCTTGCACCTCAAGCAATTAGAGAAAGAAGAACAAAAAAACCCCAGAGTTAGCAGAAGGAAAGAAATCATAAAAATCAGATCAGAAATAAATGAAAAAGAAATGAAGGAAACAATAGCAAAGATCAATAAAACTAAAAGCTGGTTCTTTGAGAAGATAAACAAAATTGATAAACCATTAGCCAGACTCATCAAGAAAAAAAGGGAGAAGACTCAAATCAATAGAATCAGAAATGAAAAAGGAGAAGTAACAACTGACACTGCAGAAATACAAAGGATCATGAGGGATTACTACAAGCAACTCTATGCCAATAAAATGGACAATCTGGAAGAAATGGACAAATTCTTAGAAATGCACAAACTGCCAAGACTGAATCAGGAAGAAATAGAAAATATGAACAGACCAATCACAAACACTGAAATTGAAACTGTGATTAAAAATCTTCCAACAAACAAAAGCCCAGGACCAGATGGCTTCACAGGCGAATTCTATCAAACATTTAGAGAAGAGCTAACACCTATCCTTCTCAAACTCTTCCAAAATATAGCAGAGGGAGGAACACTCCCAAACTCATTCTACGAGGCCACCATCACCTTGATACCAAAACCAGACAAGGATGTCACAAAGAAAGAAAACTACAGGCCAATATCACTGATGAACATAGATGCAAAAATCCTCAACAAAATACTAGCAAACAGAATCCAACAGCACATTAAAAGGATCATACACCATGATCAAGTGGGGTTTATTCCAGGAATGCAAGGATTCTTCAATATACGCAAATCTATCAATGTGATTAACCATATTAACAAATTGAAGGAGAAAAACCATATGATCATCTCAATAGATGCAGAGAAAGCTTTTGACAAAATTCAACACCCATTTATGATAAAAACCCTGCAGAAAGTAGGTGTAGAGGGAACTTTCCTCAATATAATAAAGGCCGTATATGACAAGCCCACAGCCAACATCATCCTCAATGGCGAAAAACTGAAAGCATTTCCACTAAGGTCAGGAACAAGACAAGGTTGCCCACTCTCACCACTCTTATTCAACATAGTTTTGGAAGTTTTAGCCACAGCAATCAGAGAAGAAAAGGAAATAAAAGGAATCCAAATCGGAAAAGAAGAAGTAAAGCTGTCACTGTTTGCAGATGACATGATACTATACATAGAGAATCCTAAAGATGCTACCAGAAAACTACTAGAGCTAATCAATGAATTTGGTAAAGTAGCAGGATACAAAATTAATGCACAGAAATCTCTGGCATTCCTATATACTAACGATGAAAAATCTGAAAGTGAAATCAAGAAAACACTCCCATTTACCATTGCAACAAAAAGAATAAAATATCTAGGAATAAACCTACCTAAGGAGACAAAAGACCTGTATGCAGAAAATTATAAGACACTGATGAAAGAAATTAAAGATGATACAAACAGATGGAGAGATATACCATGTTCTTGGATTGGAAGAATCAACATTGTGAAAATGACTCTACTCCCCAAAGCAATCTATAGATTCAATGCAATCCCTATCAAACTACCACTGGCATTTTTCACAGAACTAGAACAAAAAATTTCACAATTTGTATGGAAACACAAAAGACCCCGAATAGCCAAAGCAATCTTGAGAACAAAAAATGGAGCTGGAGGAATCAGGCTGCCTGACTTCAGACTATACTACAAAGCTACAGTAATCAAGACAGTATGGTACTGGCACAAAAACAGAAAGATAGATCAATGGAATAGGATAGAAAGCCCAGAGATAAACCCATGCACATATGGTCACCTTATCTTTGATAAAGGTGGCAGGAATATACAGTGGAGAAAGGACAGCCCCTTCAATAAGTGGTGCTGGGAAAACTGGACAGGTACATGTAAAAGTATGAGATTAGATCACTCCCTAACACCATACACAAAAATAAGCTCAAAATGGATTAAAGACCTAAATGTAAGGCCAGAAACTATCAAACTCTTAGAGGAAAACATAGGCAGAACACTCTATGACATAAATCACAGCAAGATCCTTCTTGACCCATCTCCTAGAGTAATGGAGATAAAAACAAAAATAAACAAATGGGACCTAATGAAACTTCAAAGCTTTTGCACAGCAAAGGAAACCATAAACAAGACCAAAAGACAGCCCTCAGAATGGGAGAAAATATTTGCAAATGAATCAACTGACAAAGGATTAATCTCTAAAATTTACAGGCAGCTCATGCAGCTCAATAACAAAAAAATAAACAACCCAATCCAAAAATGGGCAGAAGACCTAAATAGACATTTCTCCAAAGAAGATATACAGACTGCCAACAAACACATGAAAGAATGCTCAACATCATTAATCATTAGAGAAATGCAAATCAAAACTACAATGAGATAAAAAAAAAAAAAAAAAAAAAAAAAGTTAAGAAATGTGTCCAAAGTCACACGGCTAGAACCTGGTGGCACTAGGATTCAAAAGTAGGTCTGACCTAGAGAGGTGGGATAGGGAGGATGGGAGGGAGATGCAAGAGGGAGGAGATATGGGGATGTATGTATATGTATAGCTGATTCACTTTGTTATAAAGCAGAAACTAACACACCATTTTAAAGCAATTATAGTCCAATAAAAATGTTAAAATTTTAAAAATAAATTTAAAAATAAATAAATAAATTGGAAAAAAAGTAGGTCTGCCTGAGAAGCAGATTCGCAGATACAGAGAACAAATTAGTGGTTACCAGTGTGTGTGTGGGGGGATGGCAACATGGGGGGGGGGAGGTGCAAACTATTGGGTGTAAGATAGCCTACAGGGATGTATTGTACAACATGGGGAATATAGCCAATATTTTGTAATAACTGTAAATGGACTATAACCTTTAAAAACAGTATAACAATTTTAAAGACTTATTAAAAGTAAATTAATTTAAAAAGTAGGTCTGCCTGACCCCAGTTTACATCCCCCAACCACTTTACCATACTGCCTCTTGTGTATGACAAGCTAGTAGTATCCTTAATATATAAACAGTTCTTAAAACTCAATAATAAAAATAAAAGTACCCCCAATAAAAATGGGCAAAGTACAAAATCAGGTAATTCACACAAGAAGAAATACAGTCGGTCAGTGTGAACATATAAAGAAATGCTCTTCATCACTAACATTCAGAGAAAGGTGAATTAAAATGAGACACCACTTTCCATTGGCAGAGATTTTATTTACTTCTTTTTGAATAGCATGTATTTGGTGAGTATATCTGTTAAGGATCTTTGGTTGTGGGCAACAGCAACTGAATTTTAGACAGTTCTCTTTTTTTTTTTTTGTGGTATGCGGGCCTCTCACTCTTGTGGCCTCTCCCGCTGCGGAGCACAGGCTCCGGACGTGCAGGCCCAGCGGCCATGGCTCACGGGCCCAGCCGCTCCGCGGCATGTGGAATCCTCCCGGACCGGGGCACCAACCCATGTCCCCTGCATCGGCAGGCGGACTCTCAACCACTGCGCCACCAGGGAAGACCTAGACAGTTCTCTTTAGAGCACTGCCTTCTCTGTTCAGGATTTGAGTGGAGGGGTGGGCAGTTTAGAGGTCATGGAACTGGGTCAAATGCCCTCACCTGTGATATGGAAATTACCTGGTGACTGGCAGGCAAACAGAATTATAGGAGTTGGGGAGCAATGACTCCACCAGGGATGCTGGGCAAACAAAAACAAGAGACATCTACTGCAAAGCAGGTGCAGGCTCTCCTACACTCATTTCCTTCCTTTCTGAAATGGAATTTGACTGGATACTCAAAGCCTGAAATAGATCATGCCCTTTGACCTTGCATATATTTTTGTTTTTGTTTGGTTTTTGTTTGTTTTTTTTTAAACATCTTTATTAGAGTATAATTGCTTTACAATGGTGTGTTAGTTTCTGCTTTATAACAAAGTGAATGAGTTGTACATATACATAGGTTCCCATATCTCTTCCCTCTTGCGTCGCCCTCCCTCCTACTCTCCCTATCCCACCCCTCTAGGTGGTCACAAACCACCGAGCTGATCTCCCTGTGCTATGTGGCTGCTTCCCACTAGCTATCTATTTTACGTTTGGTAGTGTATATATGTCCATGCCACTCTCACTTTGTCACAGCTCACCCTTCCCCCTCCGCATATCCTCAAGTCCATGCTTTAGTAGGTCTGTGTCTTTATTCCTGTCCTGCCCCTAGGTTCTTCAGAACCTTTTTTTTTTTTTTTTACATTCCATATATATGTGTTAGCATATGGTATTTGTTTTTCTCTTTCTGACTTACTTCACTCTGTATGACAGACTCTAGCTCCATCCACCTCACTACAAATAACTCAATTTCGTTTCTTCTTATGGCTGAGTAATATTCCATTGTATATATGTACCACATCTTCTTTATCCATTCATCTGTTGATGGACACTTAGGTTACTTCCATGTCCTGGCTATTGTAAATAGAGCTGCAATGAACATTTTGGTACATGACTCTTTTTGAATTATGGTTTTCTCAGGGTATATGCCCAGTAGTGGGATTGCTGGGTCGTATGGTAGTTCTATTTGTAGTTTTTTAAGGAACCTCCATACTGTTCTCCACAGTGGCTGTATCAATTTACATTTCTACCGGTTGTTTTCTATTGAGGTATAATTGACATATAACATTATATTACTTTTAGGTGTACCACATAATGATTTGCTATTTGTATAGATTGTGAAATTGACCACCACAATAAAACTTAACATCTGTTACCATACATAGTTACAAAATTTTTTCTTGTGATGAGAACTTTCAAAATCTACTCTCTTAGCAACTTTCAAATATCTAATACAGTATTATTAACTATAGTCACCATGCTGTACATTACATTCCCAGGACTTATATGTTTTATAACTGGAAGTTTGTACTTGTACATTTCCACTTTGACAAATTTACCCTAAGAAAATAGAGATGTGACTCAAAATGTATGTATAGAGATTGTTTCACAGCTTTATGTATGAAAGTTAAAAAATGGAAAGTTATGTGTTTCACAATAAGAAACTAATTATATATGTTTTGGCATATCAATCTTACAAAATACCATATAACCATTAGAAATGATGATATTGGAGGACACTTCATGACACCGGAAAATGTCTACAAAATCATCTTAGTTGGAAAAGCATTTCTTCAATGTATATGTAGTTTGTAATCAGGAAGAAAAATTAGCCTCATAAAATTCTCCTTCTAAATAAAGCTGCCAAGGGGATGCTAGAATTCCAAAAGTCACATCAGATCATAGACTACAGGGCTCCTCTTTTCCTGAGAGCTTAGAAGATAGCATGAGGGATTCAAGTTAAACCCAAGAAAGAACTTCCTGACTGTGGGAGCTGTCCTGGACTGGAACATGCTCTTCCTTTCTCAGGGTCACACGAGGTATTGCCTCACTTCCAAGGGCCTGGATGGGGATCATGGAGAGGTGATGACAGTTGTCCCAGCCTAGTTAGAAATTAACTTTGTGTCCTTGAGCCAGTCCTCTCCCATTAACAGCCTACAGTTTTCTTATCTTTCACATGGGAGGGTGGGGAGGATGGTCTTGATCTCATCCGGTCCTGGTAAGTTACTAAGGTTCAGTGGGGTTTCTGCCTGGGACCCCTTAGGACCCTGAGCCCCAGTTGTCTCTCTTCCACCAAACGCAGGAGCGAGATGATGTGAAATCTACGGTGGGGACCTTGGCTGAGACGATTTTTTGCTCAGGATCCCTTAGGGCCAGAGAAGGGGTCCCAGAGGCCACCTCCATCTGCTGTGACCAGCGACCGCAGCCAAACCTAAACCCTTGCTCCATCCACCCCCGACAGCTCAGTCAGCCCCAGGCGGAGGGCATTTCTACCAGATGCCGCTGAAGGTGACCTTACCAAAGGTGGGGAGGTCTCGCTCTCCCATCCACGGGAGCCCAAGAGGGGAGGCCAGGGCTGGCCTCAATCACCGTGCCAGCCTGGGCCAGCCTTCTCCAGCAGAGAGCTCTGACCCTAACTCGAATGCTTCCTAAGCACCCAGAACTCTGCAAACCCCTCCTGGCCATTCAGAGCTGACTTTTATCCTCTGCCTAAGCCATTGCTGGGGCTTCAAAGTCTTAGAGAACCAGGAAAGGGAGCATCTGACTCAACAACCCTCACTCTTTATACAGATGAGAAAAACTGAGGTCCAAAGAGGAACAAGACTTCTCCAAATCACAGCCCAAGTTGGTGATACAGGCAGGACTGGATCCTAGTCCCAGGCACCCAGGGCTTGTCCCCACCCATCATCAGTTCTTGCACAAGCACCCTTGCACAGAGGCTCTTGAGCAGGGGGTGAGGCCAGGATGAGGCAGACACATGCCACTCCATCCAGCCCCTCTCCTTCCTCCCCTGACTCAGTTGCTCTAGCCTCCCTGAGGCTGCAGATGTTAATTTAGGGGCCTCTGGGTTCCACCTCATTAGGTGTTGGCAACAGAAACATGAGGGCCCACAGCCTCCTTCTCCTGGTGGCCCTCCTGGATTTGGGGGGCCAGCTGCCTGCTACCTTGGGCAGGAGGAAGGGAGGTGAGTATGGGTAGGTTCCTCTGCTCCAGGCATAGAGGTGGTTTCTACCTTGTAGGGGAGAATAAGGGTTTGGGGGAAAGCAAGCAATGCAGTGTGTGTGTGTGTGTGTGTGTGTGTGTGTGTGTGTGTGTGTGTGAGTGAGTGTGCCTGTTTCTTAGTGCTTTCGGCAGCTTGCCTTTTGTCTGTATAGCTTTGTGCCTGTAAGCCTGCCTGCGTGTGTGGCTGTAAATGTCCCCCTGCCAGTTTCCCCGTGCTTGTCTGTGCCTGTCTACACATTTGAGTGTAAGATTGTGTTTACACACGTGTCTGTCTCTAGGTACACGTGTATCTTTGTGCCTGCTCGTGGGCGTGGTTTGCATCTGCACATGTATCCTTAGGAACGACCGCATACATGTGTGCCTGAGCCTGTGTGCCTGTCCACGTGACAACACGCGTCTCCCTGTGTCTCTGGGGAGGGGAGGAGATGGAGCGGAGGTCCCTGCTCTCTGGTTGTCTGCATGGAGGTGTCTGGATCTGTGGGCTCGCATGGCAGGGAGATGACTCTTTCTGTCACCTTCTGTGGCCAGCTAGGCCTGGTCTGGCCCCCTGTCCATCTTGTTTCTGTCATTCTCCAGCCTTCTCTGGCCCCCAGCCCAATCTGTGAAAGGGCCTCCAGAGTTGACTAGGGGGCGTGGTTTCTGGGATCTGGGGTCTGTCCGGAGGAAGTTTTACCCCTACTGTCTTCTCCTCTGCCTCCTCCAAAAGGCTGGGTCTGACCTGTCAACAGGCGCGGGAGGCTGGGGCCGCTGGGGTAGCTACACAGGCGCCTCCCGGCTCGGGCGATGCCTCCACCTCCATCCCTTCTGGAGCTGTAACACTCTGACCTACATACACCCGGGCAGCCCTGGCCCTGCTTTGGGGGAAAGAGACAGTCGTGGGGGCAGGTTCCCTCCTCCACAGGGCCCTGGGGAGCAGGTCTCTGCATCCTCTCTGCCCCTCGAGCCTTCCTCAGAGCTGTGAGCAGCTTTGGGAAAGAGAGTGCTCAGAGGCCCCCGGGCTGACGAGGGAAGGATGCTGGCGAGTTCCAAGGCCAGGGCCGTGCTGGCTGTGATTCATGCACCATCACCACGTTCCTCTCATTGCCATGTTGTGAGGTCAGGACTATCTTTATCCCCATTTTAGAGATAAGGAAACTGAGGCTCAGCGGGAAACCACTTGCGCAAGGCCAAGGACAGGACTCTGAGTTAGTGTCACAGGTGGCATTTGGATGCAGGTCTTTGGAATCAGGCAAACTCACCCTCTCAACTTACTCCTTGGAAAATGAGGTCGCATGACTCTCTCCTAGGAGTAAACAATGTCTTGAGGAATAAGGTGCTGGCATCCAGTAAGTGCAGCCTAAGTGGGCACTTCAGGAGAGCTTCTGGGGGCACTGGGAGAGGACACCCCGAAACCCAGCCCAGCTGCACAGAGATGAGAGCTGGGGCCCGCAGAACCTGAGCCCACGTCGGACCTGTGTCACGGCTCACCGGGACATGCTGGTTTCCCCCGAATTTACACGTCCCTTTCTCCCCTGATTCTCTCCCGTGAGACATCGGCCCGGGGACTCAGTAGGATTTCAGACAATGGAGAGAGACACAGTGTTGTCTGTGAAAGCCCAAACACCTCTGTTTAAAAGACACCTCCCCCCACCCCCCTTACTCCCACCCCTCAAACATCTGGGCATCTCTGACATAAAGAGCCTGCACAGTCCCTGGTAAACAGTAAGTGACTGACCAATGTTTTCAATGGTTATGTGAACAGATCTGTGTCTGTGTAGCTCTGGGTGTGTGGTTATGTGTAAATGACATACACATACATGTATAATGAACTGGGATGTATGACCTGGGACATATACACATAGTCAAATAAGTTATAAACACATGCCTACACACATAAGTATAAACACACATAATTATACATACACAGTCATATATGCATAAGTGTATAGCATATGTGTTGTGAACGGAGATATATATAAGTGCATACACATTATTTATGGGTGGGTCAGTCTCCATCACTGGACGATACCTCATTGGCCTCTATTTCTTTGGGGCCTGGTCATAGTCAGGACTTAATGAGTGGGGGTGTCCACGAGGGAATGAGAGCCCCCCCAAGGGACATTCCTGAACCCAGGGAGCTGGATTTCTGACTCTCGCTCTTCCCCAGGACTCACTTTGGGATGGGAAAGGAGGTGAGCAGATGCCTCCCTGCTTTACCTGCTGGGTCTCCATTTGTGTCCTGATAGAATCTGGGGATGAAGTTGGGGATCCTGGGTCTTCTCCCCTTGTTCCTTTGACCTTGCGGTGTCATCACAGGTGAGTCACTGCTCTGGGCTTCTGTTGGCCCTGTTGGAAGATGCAACTTCCTCACTGCCACAGTCCTTCTCACGGGATTCAAATGGCTGAACTGTTGACTCAAAAGCAGCAAATGCTAATTATATGGATACAAGGAGGGGAGAAGATGGAGAACAATCAGGGAGTCACTGACTGCCTGTGAGCTTGGGTATTTCCCTTCCTCTTTCTGGGCCTCAGTTTGCCCATCTATAAACTCACGCGGTTAACGCAGAGAATACGGTACATTGTGTTCTTCCATCTATAAACTCACGCGGTTAACGCAGAGAATACGGTACATTGTGTTCTTCCATCTATAAACTCACGCGGTTAACGCAGAGAATACGGTACATTGTGTTCTTCCATCTATAAACTCACGCGGTTAACGCAGAGAATACGGTACATTGTGTTCTTTGCCTCCCCTTCCCTCCCCAGCCTGACCCTGGCTTTTGTGGAGGAAAGTATACATCCCCCGCCTAGTGACTTGGGGCTTGGCCCTGGAACTTGCTTTGGCTGATGGGACATGGGTGCAGGTGACAGTGTGCCAGTTTCGAGGCAAGGCACCAGGCTTCTTGGAGCTTCCACCCTCTGCCACGAGAAAAACTTGCCTAGCAGCCACTGGTCTCAGATGAAAGACACCTGGTGGGGAGGGGCAGGCCTCAACTTGAGGTGTCCCAGCCAATCTTCAAACTTGTGAGAGGGAAATAAATGTTTGTGATAGGAAGTCAGTGAGATTTGGGGGTTGTTCCTTACAGATTTATCACACTAAGAGTTTGTCTAATTCAGATAATGATTATTATTCTTTAGTGAACGCCCACTGTATGCTTCACACTTTAAAAGATCATTTCATCCACCCGATAAGCGCAAGAAAGGTGGGTATCATTATTCCCATTTGACAATGAAGGAGCGGAGCTTTGAGCTAAGAGGTGAAACAGCCAGAACTAAACCATATCATGTTCCTCCTCAGATACTGATAAAATCAGTCACACTTAAAATCACAGTGCACTTACCCTGTACCAGGTGGCATTTTCATTACTTTACCTGTATAATCTCATTAAGTCCTCACAGCTTTACTATGTAGGCTTTATCATTTTTGCCCATGTCATGTACGAGGAAACTGAGGCACAAAGAAGTTAATCTGGCCAAGGTTGTACAGCTTATAACTAGTAGAGCCGGGATTCAACCCCGAGGAGTCTGACACCAAAGCTTACAACCTTATTGACCACAATAATTACATTCTGTAATTATTGAAAAGAAGGAATTTGAAAATTCCTTCTAGCGCTAAAGACTCAGTTTCCACATCTGAAAAATGGGGATTACAAGACCCAAGACCCAAGAAGCATGAGTGACCAGCTTTAATTCTAGATGCTCAGAGCCTGAGTCTGATGGTGTGCAGCTCATTGTCCTGGGTTCCTTTCCTGAAAGGCATCAGGAGGAAGAGACTCCCACACGAGCCAGTTAGGATTTGGCTGCCAAGGGCCCCATGTCCTGAGGCTTTGAGTTCTGAGCTAGTTGCCTGGAACAGCTGCAGGCAGCAGATCACAGGTCACGGCTTCTCTGGCTACAGGTGGCAGCAACTATACAGACCATTCTAGAGTCACCTGCTTAGCTTCCTGCCTAACTTAGTACTGTTCCATAAGGTCTGTGCTTTGGTCTCTGCAGTGTCAGTTCTGTCCTCAGCTACCAAATTCCAGCCCATCCAGCTGCATCTCCACTGCTTGTCTCCACTGCCCTTCTGGAAAATCCGGTGGGAGGCTGGACACCTGTGTCCAGGAGCCTGGGCCTTCAAACTCCAATCTCGCTTTCCTCCCTCCCTCATCCACGAACTGTTTGCTGAGCACTTAGTACAGGCTCTAGGCTGTGCCTTCACAGAGCTCCCACACTGGAGGCTGAGACAGAGCCCTAGCTACAGAGTTTATGTTATGCATCAGACTGGAGGAATCCAGGGGACCATGGGAGGCCAGGAGGGACCTAACTCAGCCTGGAGACCAGCGAAGACTTCCTGAAGGAGGGGGAGTCAAGCCAAGATGCTGAGCTTTAGTAGGAATTCACCAAGTATGACACCAACAGCAATGTCCCCAGTTAGATATATTTGCCCGCCCCCAGGTTACTGAGGTGCTGGTGGCATACTATATTTTGACCTGGGTGGCTGTCACACAGATGCATAGATATGTAAAAAAAAAAATCATTCAGCTGTAACTTAAGGTTTCTGCACTTTACTATAAGAACATTATACTTCAATTTATTAAAGTAAATTAAAATTTTAAAAATTTGTTTCCTCCCTAGGAGGCCTCTGTTTACTCATTGGTAAAATGAGGGAATCAGACAAGAGCATCTTCCTGCTCTAACCTCTTTTTTTTAAAATTTTTATTTCTTTTTGGCTCTTTATTTCTGGTTGGATCTTTGTTGCTACACACGGGCTTTCTCTAGTTGCGGAGAGCAGGGGCTGCTCTTCGTTGCGGTGCGTGGGCTTCTCATTGCGGTGGCTTCTCTTGTTGCAGAGCACGGGCTGTAGGCATAATCTCTTATTTTGAGGGAAGAACTGAAGTGGCACAGCCCAGAGATGCACTGTCCAATATGGTAGTCACTAGCCACAAGTGGCTACTGTGCACGTGAAATGTGATTAAGCCAAATTGGGATTTACTGTAGGTGAATGTATAGGCAGAATTCTAAGATGATTCCCAGTGACCCTTACCCCTGTATAATCTCCTCTTCTTTGAGAGTAGGTAAAAGGGAGACCGTCCTGGATGGGCCTGGCCTAAGCAGTGGAGTCCTTTAAAAGCAGAACATTTTCTCTGGCTGCTCACACAGCACTCCGGTTTGCCTAGGAGAATTTAAACATCCATGTTGAGACTTCCTGTGCGCCCACGTGGCCAGGAACCACAGGCAGCCTTTAGGAGCTGAGCGTATCCCCAGCAGA
>NW_006791814.1:4447299-4449790 GCF_000442215.2 Lipotes vexillifer | reverse complement strand
GGGAAAGAGGGAGGTCAGTTCTACAACCACAGGGAAACAAATTCCGCCAACAATCTGTGAGCTGGAAGAGAAGACCAAATCCCAGATGAGAACCACCACCCTGGCTGACACCTTAACTTCAACCTAGTAAGACCCTGAGTAGAGAATCTAGCCATGCCATACCCAGACTTTTGACCCACAGAAACTATGAGATGATGAATTCTGTATTGCCTTAAGTTGCTAAGTTTGTGGTAATTTGTTACACAGCAATAAAAAACGAATACCCTGGGGCTTCCCTGGTGGCGCAGTGGTTGAGGGTCCGCCTGCCAATGCAGGGGACACGGGTTCAAGCTCTGGTCCGGGAGGGTCCCACATGCCATGGAGCAGCTGGGCCTGTGCACCGCGGCTACTGAGCCTGCGCTCTAGAGCCCATGAGCCACAACTACTGAGCCCATGCGCTGCAACTACTGAACCCTGTGTGCCTAGGGCCCGTGCTCCACAACGGGGGTGGGGGGGCACCACAGTGAGAGGCTTGTGTACCTTAACAGGGAGTGGATCCCGCTTGCCGCAGATGGAGGGGGGCCCACGCACGGCGGTGAGGACCCAATGCAGCCAAAGATAAATAAATAAGTAAAATAAATTTATTAAAAAAACAAACAAACAAACGAATACCCTGGATTTTGAAGACTTAGCACAAAAATGAAAATGTAAACTACCTCGTTAATAATTTCTTTATTGATTCCATGTTGAAATTATAATATTTTAGTTAAATAAAATACATTATTAAGACTAACGTCACCCGTTTCTTTTTACTGCTTTTAAATGTGGCTATAAGAAAATTTTAAATTCTATATGTAGCTTACATTACATCTATTGGACAGTGATGGCCTAGAGGACTCAGAAGTCAACCGTATGACCTTGAGCAAGTCACCTCACCTCTCAAAGCCTTACATTTCTTATCTGTGAGATTGGAATAATATCAACAATAGCACCTACGCCACAGATATATTTGCAGTTTAAGAGATGAGGTTTGTAGAATACTGGGCCCAAGGTAAGAGCTCAATAGATAAATCACTATTATTAACCATATTTGTAAAGTAGGGATCCTTTCCTGTATCCAGGTCCTAATCTTCAGGACCCTCTCTCCAACCAGGCACACAGTAGGTACTTAATAAATGCTTGTGGTTTACACAACCTTGACAAAACTCTTTGGCACAGTTCTCTCTTACCCTCGGCACCACGAATCAGGAATCTATGGGCAGGTGATGACACTGAACTTCAGGGGCAAAATCATCTGTTTCAGCCTTGATCTGTTTCAAGATTTCCCTGCAGAAATCTTGGAAGATGTGAGTTCCAATCCCAGGTCCACAACTCCTAGCTAAGTGCCCTGAGCGAATGACTGGGCCTTGTCTGTGAAATGGGTAACAGAAGACCCTGCCCATGTCGTTTGTGTCAGGAATAACTTAGATAAGTCACCTGAAGCCTGGTGCCTGGCCCATACTAAGGACTCAGTTAAGGAAGCTATTACTACTGCTGCTGCCGTTGTTGTTGTTCCTTTGTCAGAGAAGCTCTGGCCAAAATCCCTCTCTAGAGGGACCTCCGCCCCTTAAATTACCCCTCATCCCCTGGCCCCCGACTTGTGGGGGGATGCCCTGGCTGGGTCCCATCTCCAGACATCCCCCCTCTCCCCAACTGAGTCAGGAATAGAAACCCCCGCCTCCGACAGCCCGCAGCCTCCCTCCTTCCCCGGGCAGCGATCGATGCGGCCTCAGCCACTGGGACAGACGGAGGAAGACGGGGAAAGGAGGAGTCAGCGGGGCCTCCGGGCAGAGACATCAGGCACGGCCAGCGGCTCCCCAGCCTCGGCACCTTCCGGGACCACGCGGCCGGCGGACACCCTACAGGGGCCGCGACAGGTAAGGGACCTCCCTGGAGTGGGGGAGGCACGGTCCGGGGAAGGGGCGGGGGCTGCGAGAATAGGAGGCCAGGCTGCCCTGGGTCCCGGTGCCCGTGTTCCCGCTATCAGACACCACCACCCCCAACCCCGACCCAGGAGGGAGCAATGTGTGGCTGGCCGGGCTTGGGCTGTCCTGTCTGCTCATCATCACAATGGGATTCGAAAACCTCCCTGGCAGGGTTGGTGGAGGGATTAAACCCGCGAAGTGTATCTGGAGCCCAGCGAAATGACCAGCACAGAGTAGGTGCTCAAAATAAACGTGTGGAGAGAGTCTTGAATCAAAAAGCCTAGTTTCCAACCTCAACTGTGCCATGGGCTAGCGGGGTAATTTGAGCAAATCACTTAATCTTTCTTACTGATCCTCAGATTCTAGGCAGGGAAGGTTTGTTAAATTAATCATCCCATTTCATAGAGCAGGGAGGTGAGTTCCAGAAAAAAAGAGAAAGCGATTTGCCCACAGTCCTGCCCCTAGTGGTTGATGAAACTAGATTAGAAACTACATCTTTTTTTTTTTTTTTTTTTTGCGGTACGCGGGCCTCTCACTGTTGTGGCCTC
>NW_006791814.1:4435964-4447022 GCF_000442215.2 Lipotes vexillifer | reverse complement strand
GGGGGGAAGGCGTGGAGCTGCATCACATATGTATTTATTGTGCACAAATTATGTGCCAGGGACTGTGCTGCCGATAAACAATTTACCTCATTTAATCCTCAAAACCTCTTATGGAAAGTATGATGTTCCCCAGTTTACAGATGAGGAAACCGAAGTTCAGAGAGGGGCATGATTCTGCTCAAGGTCAACAGTTAGTAAGTGGCAGAGACTCAAAATCTGAGCCTATGTCTGATGAGGGAAGTGCAAGGGGTTGACATTTATTGAGCACCCATTGTGTTCTGGGGGCTTTGCACACATACTCACAATAACCCTTCACCAGAAGTGCTGCTATCCCCATTCTGTAGATAAGGGAGCTAAAACCCAGAGCTGGAGGAGACTGCCCAGAGGTCACACAAGTGACAGAGCTAAGGACGAAAGCCTGACCCCCTTAAACACCAAGCCCAGGGTAAGTGAAGGGCACCCTGCCCGCTCCCTGCCAGGCACTGGGCCAGCTGCTTGATACACACTCAGTGCCCCGTCCACCCAAGGGAAGCAGGCATTACTGAACCCACAGCACAGATGAGATTTCTGAGGGTCAGGAGGTGAGTCACTAGCCCTCAGTTCCAGCAGAAATTGGAGACAGTAAGCAGTGGAAGGATCTAACATTTCCTGAGCATCCACTAAGGCCGAGCACTTCCATAACCTACCTTAATCCTCCAGCCTTCCTTGGGAGCCGGTGCTATTGTCCGCATTGTGAATTGTGCATCGTGCCAGAAATTGAGACCTAGAGAAAAGCATCTTCCTCAAGGCTCCAGATGCATCAAGGGTGGCTATAAACCCAGGTTTGCCTGACTCCAGGAGACAAACAGGTGGATGATTTACTACACCCCTTCTGGGAGCCAGGCCTGCTAAAGGTCATTTAATCTTTCTAACCACACTTGGAGGTGGATATTTTTAGCTCCATTTGACAGAAGCTCAGAGAGGTGACATGACTTGCTATGGTCACACAAGAGCGCCAAAATTCAATCAGGCTGACCCTACAGATGCTTTAAATAGTCTAAGCGAATGGCTCTCCATCTTGACCATGCATGGGAATCACCCTCCAAGCTTGTTGAAACGCAGACTGCTGGACCGCATCCCCTGCATTTCTGATTCAGCAAGTCCAGAGCAGACTGAGAGTACGCTGCATCTCTGACAAACTCCCGGGTGATGGTGAAGCTGCTCGTCCAGGGAACACACCTTAAGAACTTCTGGTCTAAACTGATTCTCTCAACGACCCTAGATAGTAATGCTTACTATCCCACCTGCGCAGAGGAGAAAACTGAGCTTCAGAGTGCTGGCTTGAGCACGATCCCATAGGAAGCCTCTGGTATGCGAAAATCCCAGTATGGGCAAGGAGACGTCCTGAATGAGCAGCCACCGGGTGTCAGGACATCCTGCCGTTCTACAGCTTTCATAATCCTCCAAGGGACGTCTCAGCATCCACTTTATGAAAATGAAGGGGTGGAGGGAGTTCTCAGTGATTTGGCCAAGGACCCCAGTGGGGGAGTGGGGAGTGAGGGATATTCAAACCCAAGCTTGACTCTTGAGTCCAGAGGGCACTTGACACTGTGTGCCTACGGAGTACCAGACGCTTCACGTAGAGCCTCCAACGCCCCTGGCTGGGGATGGAGCAGGGAGGGGATTTAGACCTGGTCTTCGTGGAAGGGAGCCAGTCCGGGAACGCCCCCTTCAGCGTGCCCATCCCCCTGTCCGCAGGCCAGCGCGAGGCAGCCATGGTGAGCGAGTGCCCGGGGCCCGGAGCCCGGGTCCCCTGGCGGCGAAGCGACGAGGCGCTGCGCGTGAACGTGGGCGGCGTGCGGCGGCGGCTGAGCGCCCGCGCCCTGGCGCGCTTCCCGGGCACGCGGCTGGGCCGCCTGCAGGCCGCGGCGTCGGAGGAGCAGGCGCGACGCCTGTGCGACGACTACGATGCGGCGGCGCGCGAGTTCTACTTCGATCGGCACCCGGGCTTCTTCCTGAGCCTGCTGCACTTCTACCGCACCGGCCGCCTGCACGTGCTCGACGAGCAGTGCGTCTTCGCCTTCGGCCAGGAGGCCGACTACTGGGGCCTGGGCGAGAGCGCGCTGGCCTCGTGCTGCCGTGCGCGCTACCTGGAGCGGCGCGTGGCACGACCGCGCGTCTGGGACGAGGACAGCGACACGCTGAGCAGCGTGGACCCGTGCCCCGAAGAGATCTCTGACGTGCAGCGAGAGCTGGCGTACTACCGGGCGGTGCGCTGCGGCCGCCTGCGCCGCCGCCTCTGGCTCACCATGGAGAACCCGGGCTACTCGCTGCCCAGCAAGCTCTTCAGCTGCGTCTCCATCGGCGTGGTGCTCGCCTCCATCGCCGCCATGTGCATTCACAGCCTGCCCGAGTACCAGGCCCGCGAGGCAGCGGCCGCCGTGGCCGCGGTGGCTGCGGGCCGCAGGGCGGAAGGCCTGCGCGACGACCCGGTGCTGCGGCACCTCGAGTACTTCTGCATCGCCTGGTTCAGCTTCGAGGTGTCGTCGCGCCTCCTGCTGGCGCCCAGCACGCGCACCTTCTTCTGCCACCCGCTCAACCTCATCGACATCGTGTCCGTGCTGCCCTTCTATCTCACGCTGCTGGCTGGCGTGGCACTCCGAGACCGGGGCGGAGCGGGTGGCGAGGAGCTGGGCGACCTGGGCAAGGTGGTGCAGGTGTTCCGTCTCATGCGCATCTTCCGCGTGCTCAAGTTGGCGCGCCACTCCACTGGGCTGCGCTCGCTGGGTGCAACGCTCAAGGTAGGGTTAGGGGTTTCGGGGAGGCGGGTGTAACCATGGGGCAGGTTAGCAGGGGAACTTCCAAGCCTGTGGTGTCCAGACACACGGGGCTAGACACCAGGTGTGCATTTCACGTCCAGTCCTACCTTCCCAATAGCCCTGTAAGAAGGGTCTTTCTGTTATCCGTTTCCCAGAAGAGAAACGGAAAACCGAGGCAGAGCTTTGCTTGTCTTTCTTTCCAAAACCAAACCAAAAGACAAAAACAAACAAACAACAATAACAAAAACAAGACAAAGGTTACTTTGGATCTGTCTGTCAAACATCACAAAAATATGCCAAGCAGGATGTTCACTGGCTTCTCTGCTGAGCCTTATCAGTGCTGGCATTATCAGGGAGCACGGGTATCATAGGTCACCCTTCATAGGCTAAGTCTAGCAATAGCCCCAGAACCAACACTTACTGACTGCTAACTCTGTGCCGATTTCATATCCATTATCGATTTCATCCTCAGGAAGATGCTATTATTTATTCCCTTCCCGTAGATAAAGAAGCTGAGGTTGGAGGGTTTTTTTGCCTTTTTAAAGCCTGGTTGCAATTTGTTGAGCACCCGCTCCGTGTCAGGGCCTGCACTGGGGCTGAATCACTGCCCTGGCAAGCTTACCCTCAAGGGGGTGAAATTAGCCCGGTTTTGGGAGGGAGGCAACGTGAACAGCTTGGAAGAAGGCCTGGAGAGGGAAAAGGATGATGCTGGGAGGGGGACATGGAGGGAAGGGTGTGCCCACTGAGGAGGGTGGAGAGGTGAGTGGGGCAGGGTACTGAAGGGTCGTCAATTCTTGGCCTGCAGTTTTGGACTTTTTCCCGCGGGAATAGGGGATCCTGTGAGAGGTTTAAACAGGGGCAAGTATTTTTGTGACTACTTTGCAGATGTGGAAACTGAGGCTCCAAGAGGTGACAGGACTTGTCAGAGGTTCCTCAGCAAATAAGTGGTACAGCCCAGAGAAGAATCCACCTGGTCCTGACCCTAGCACTGCTTTCTCCTAAAGCTCCATGCAACCCTGTTAAGAATCCCTAAAAGGTGCTGAAAGACCCCTTCCACCCGTGGCTTAGGAAAGCCTTTTGCATGCTCTCACGGCAGGGCAGCCAGGATGCTGGGTGCAGGCAGGGTGACCTGGGCACACTGCTAGGGCAGGTAGAGGGAATTCCATTAGCCAGACCCCTGAACTGAGCATTTCTCCAGGGACAGTCCGCCCTAGAACTCTGCCTTGCCTCCACCATGCAGGGAGCCAGGGCCTGACGCTGCTATAGCTTTTTCTGCAGGAAAGAAGACTGCTGATCAAAGCTGCAGCGTCCAAGGCACGGGTGTGAGACTTTGGATGAGAGCCTTGCTACTCAAAGCCAGGCCCCTGGCCAGCAGCAGCTTTCTAATTACCTGGGAGCTTGCAAAATCTGTGGCCCTACCCCAGACCTACTCAGTTAGTACCCCCTACATGATTTCTCTGCACCTTATAGTTTGGGAGGCCCTGTTCCAGACTAGGGGTTCTCAGCCTCAGCACTACTGACGTTTGAGGCCAGATAATTCTTTGTTGGGTTGCGGGGTGCTGTCCTGTGCATTGTAGGGTGATTAAGCAGCGTCTCTGGCCTCTACCCACTAGACGCCAGTAGCACACCTCTCCCAGCTGTGACGACCAAAAATGTCTCTAGACATTGCCACGTGTCCCTTGGGAGACAGAACTGCCCTATTCGAGAATCAGTGCCATAAGGCTTGGCCTTGGGGGCAGAACAGATATACATACCCATAAGCAAGTGCATTCAATGGGTGGTCCAGGCAACTTATATATCCTCTTAGCTTCCTTGAGAGGCAGAAAATACTTTTGTACTTATCAGAAATGGGATAGACCAGTCAAAAGGACATGAAACCAACTCTTTACATTGTGGAATATAAACTGCGGTTCTCTCTTGGTTCTGCAACAGTGTAAACATCACCAGCTTTCCATTAACTGGCTGGCACCACCAGTGTCCCCTGCATTAGAAGAAACAGCCATGGTTTAGCAGGCAGGCACTTTGGACAACAGAAATCAGGCCTGTGTTCAGTCTCAGGGCGATTTGCTGGCTACTGTAGTTGAACGACCTTAGTGTGCAGGCAGGGCACCTGGGTGTTGGCACCAGCTCCACTTTGCTCTGTGACATTGGACCTGCCCCTTCTACTCTCTGGGCCTCAGTTTCCCCATATGCCCAATGCCAGGTCTGTAAGTTCACCAACTCTGACTTCCTGCATTCTCTTCCAGCACAGCTACCGTGAGGTGGGCATCTTGCTGCTGTACCTGGCCGTGGGTGTGTCTGTGTTCTCCTGCGTGGCCTACACAGCCGAGAAGGAGGAGGATGTGGGCTTTGACACCATCCCGGCCTGCTGGTGGTGGGGCACGGTGAGCATGACCACCGTGGGCTATGGGGATGTGGTGCCGGTGACAGTGGCTGGCAAGCTGGCAGCGTCGGGCTGCATCCTCGGGGGCATCCTGGTGGTGGCGCTCCCCATCACCATCATCTTCAACAAGTTCTCCCACTTCTACCGACGCCAGAAGGCCCTGGAGGCTGCTGTGCGCAACAGCGACCACTGGGAGTTTGAGGACTTGCTGAGCAGCGTTGACGGAGTGTCGGAGGCGTCTCTGGAGACCTCCCGAGAGACCTCCCAGGAGGGAAGATCTGAAGACCTGGAGGCTCAGACCACTAGTGGGCCTCCAAACGCTCAAAACCAGGGCCCTCTAAAACCAGGGCTCCATGCCCCCCTTCCCACACCCCTGCAGTGAGCTGAAACAGAGCAGAGATTCCTCCCCTGCTTAAGTTCTTCCTGGTGGCATGACCTCTCAAGTATCACTCACTCTGGCTTCAGAAATGACACCTGGAGGCCGGGTCCTTTCCTCCTAAGGCGCAGGGCAGCATAGTGTTACCCTAGATTCTGTGAACCTGGGGAGCAGCCCAGAGACCTTTCTAAACGAACCTCCAAGCCACCCACGATGCACGCATGAGCCAAAGAGGGAAAGTCAGAAGGATGCTAACAATGCCTGAGCACCTTCTGTCTATTAGCCATGTCACACTGGCCCTCTGTTGGAGGATGAGAATCGTCCCCATTTCACAGATGAGGAAACAGGCTCAGAGAGGCACAATGACTTGCCCAGATGTTGCACAACTAGAAGTGGTGGAGCCAGGGTTGGAATCCCAGTTCGTTGGTCTCTGCCGAGGCAATGTTCCTCCCGCTGGTCTTTCTTCTGCCCTCACAAAATTTGCATGTGGTTGTAGGGGGTTCATGGAACCCCCAGAGTAGGTTCATAGACTTAGAACCTTCTGTTAGAGCTAGGGAAAGGACCAGGCAGGGGATTCAGATGTAGGACCAGGCAGGGGATTCAGATGTAGGACCAGGCAGGGGATTCAGATATAGGACCAGGCAGGGGATTCAGGTGTAGGACCAGGCAGGGGATTCAGGTGTAGGACCAGGCAGGGGATTCAGATGTAGAGGCTCCTGGACCTCAGCTGTGGTTCTTTTCCAGGAGCTCCCAACAGGAGTCAGCTTTCAAAGATGAGGTCTTAAAGGAAGGACTAGGTAGGAGGCTGCCCCCTTAGTGGATGGGCAAGACTTGCTAAACAATAGTCCTGAAGCTTCCTCCCAGGGCTGGCCTAAGATACAGAAAATCTGAAGGGGCCCTGGCCTGAGGCCTGAGGTCTAGACCAGCTATGCTAGGACCTACTCCATTTCCACATTTCAGCCCATCTATTAGATGGTCACAATCTGTGCCCCAGAGGGAGATGAAAGCCAAATGGAGCACTGATTTAAAGCCAGCTCAGCTCTGAAGTGTTGGTGGCAAGGAGCTGCTGTGCATAGACACCTGTCCCCCCTTCCCTAGATCCCCCCAGGCTGATCTTGGCAGTTCCCTTCTGCCCATGACGCAGACTTCCAGCCCTACCTTGGGTCACCATCCGGGCAAACGCTTGAGCCTCCTGTCCCTTGTGGCCAGGTCCAGCCCTCTCATCCTTGCTGGGGCCACATGTTTTATACTCGCCTGCTGAATCCTCTCTCTATTTGCTGAGAAAGTTGGGAGGGAAGGGTTCCTGCAGCCCTTTCCACATACTGTGGCTGGGACAGCCATCACTATCATGTCATTGCCGGACTGTGGCTCTGTCTGTCCCACCACACTGAGCTCCAAGATGGAAGACACTGTCTGGTTGAACCTGGTTTTGTGTGGAGCAGGTATTTAGTAAACGTTGAATAGATCAACCAATTTGTACAGCCTACTACATGTGGAGCACTGAGGAGAAAGAGGAAATAGAGAGACCTTGTCCTTAAGAGGACAGAGAGAAGACTGAAAAGGAGATCCTTTCAGTTTGCCTCTCTCCTCCTTGCTTTTTGAGGATTTAAAAATGACTTCCTGGGACTTCCCTGGAGGTCCAGTGGTTAAGACTTTGCCTTCCAATGCAGGGGGTGCGGGTTTGATCGGGGAGCTAGGATCCCACATGCCTCGTGGCCAAAAAACCAAAACATAAAACAGAAGCAACATTGTAACAAATTCAATAAAGTGTTTAAAAATGGTCCACATCAAAAAAATCTTAAAAAAAAAATAAAATAAAAAAATAAAAATAAAAATGACTTCCTTGTAAATTCTTTACTCATTCATTCAACAAATATCTTTTAGAAGAGGCATAAGCTGGGGCTTCACGTGTGGCCTGCAGATGTGTTTTGTTTGGCTGAACAGTATTTTTAGTGTATTTTTTAAAATTCAAATGCCTTTGGGCAAAGTGCAGGCTCTCCAGTTCCCCACGGTGTCCCCCTCCCACCCACCTCCTCATACACACAGACACCACGGTGTTAGCCCCACCACTTCTCAGATTTACTTTACCCACCTGGCCTCCTATTTATCAACTGCTTACTAGGTTTCAGAGATACAGTGGGGAACAAAATATATATTCCTATACTCATGAAGCTTACAGACTAGTAGGGGAGATGGATTTTAATTCAATAACCACGTAAGTATGTAATAGCTTTATGAAGTAAAGGGAACTATAAGCGTGTAAGGGAGCAGGGACCGTTAACCGAGGTCAGAGAAGACTTTCCTGAGCAAGTGACTATCTCATCATAGGGATAAATACCTAATTAGGCAATGAGGGTGCCTGGAAGCGTTTCAAGCAGAGGGAACAGCATGTGCAAAGGCCTTGTGGCATATACAGGGCCTGGTACATAGTAGGCCCCTACATGTGGGTGGATTCTGAGTCTCCAGATTGGAGCAGAGACTGGAGCTAAGCCAAGGGGTTGCCTATGAATCCACCACACACACACACCAGCCCTCCTGCACACTCACCTCCTAACTTCTAGGCCCAGCTCTACTCAGGTCGGAGCACAGAGACCAGAAGGGCTGCATGCACCACCCTTGTGGTCTTGTTGGACATACACCAAGGAGCCAGACAGCTTCCAGACTTTGAGTCCCTAGAGCTGGTGTGAGGAAAGCTCAGGGAAAAATCATCTGACCTGCATCCATCATGAGACTATGTGTGGCCCTGGTAGAAAGGCAACGACTCACTCCCACTCCCGTGTATCAGGGAAAACCATTCTGCAAATAGAGAGAATGGGCCCAGGGGCCTGTTTCTGCCTGTGTGAAGCTGGCTGCCTGGCGTGCTTTCTGGGTGACTGGGGATGGTGGGTGATACATGGAGTGACTCAGAATCCACATTCTCGGGTTCCAATCTTGGATTAGGCACAGGTTGTAAGTGATAGGAATCCAGCAGGTTACTAAGTTAGTCAAAAAGCGTAATTCATTAGAATAAATAAGTGAAATGATGAACAACGGTTACAGTTAGAGTTCTTTGTTTGCAAGCAACAGAAACTGACTTCCTTAAGAAAAAAAATTAATGTATTGGAAGGTGTATCGTTTCCTGTGGCTGCTGTAACCGATTGCCACAAACGATGAAACAAACTTGAAACAAGAGAAATTTATTTCTCTCACAATTCTGGGGGCCAGATTCCAAAATCAAAGTGTGAGCAGGGCCACATTCCCTCCAGAAGCTCCAGGGTAGAGTCCTCTCCTTGCCTCTTCTAGCTTCTGGCAGCTACCAGCATTTCCCGGCACGTGGCTTCCTCCCTCCAGTCTCTGCCTTTGTCATCACGTTGCCTTCTCCTCTGTGTGTGTCACATCTCCCATCTGCCTCTTTCTTTTTTTCTTTTTTTCTTTTTTTTTTGCGGTACGCGGACCTCTCACTGTTGTGGCCTCTCCCGTCGCGGAGCACAGGCTCCGGACGCGCAGGCTCAGCGGCCATGGCTCACGGGCCCAGCCGCTCCGCGGCATGTGGGATCTTCCCGGACCGGGGCACAAACCCATGTCCCCTGCATCGGCAGGCGGACTCTCAACCACTGCGCCACCAGGGAAGCCCCAGGGCCTCTTTCTTATAAGGAGACTTGAGATGGCATTTAGGGCTCACCGGGATAATCCAAGATGATCTCATCTCAAGATCCAAATAAGGTAACATTTATAGGCTCCAGAGATTAGGATGTGGGCATATTTGGGGACCACCATTCAGCCCACAACAGAAAGGTATTGGTGAAGTTCACCCAGTCAAAGGAAAAACTGACTGGTCAGGCCTCAGGAAATGGAAGAATGAGCAGAGGTCTAGGGACCTCAGTAGCAGGACCCATGAACCTTCTGCTGAGGACAGTGCCATTCAAATGATTCCTCTCCAGTCACTTTCCTTCCCTGTATCATTCTGCTCTCTAGTCCCAATCCCAGGAAAGAGGTTGATTTGCCTAGCTTGAGTCAGATGCCTCTCCCTTGATGGGGGTGAAGGGCAGGGTACCTGAATAAACATCTACAACAGACCACTTGGGATGGAAGAAAAGCAGTTACCCAAAGAAAAGTCCATGTGAGGTCACCAAAATAAAGGGGGAGGATGTTAATAGGCAAAAATAGCTGGTGTCAATTACATTCCAACCCCTGGCTGCCCAGCACCTCATATGCTCACAGCTTCTTCCCATGCACACAATTTTATAAATGTTTCTAACATAAGGAAGCTATCTTGTATATAAGCAAAAATACACTTGTTACTCTCCAGGCCCTGTTAATGTTAATCAACATAGTGGATCAGTTTGATGTCGTGTGGAACAGGGTTGACCAGGGAATCAAAGTCTTTCTGCTACAGAGCTAGAGAACTAAGGTATCCTTGGGTTGGATAGTAAAGGAAAACTGTTATCCCTTCCAGCTAATAGTAAAATGCTTCTAGTGGCTTCTGTTCCTTCGAATAGAGAATGAAACCCATAGAGGTATAGTAGCTCCAGGGGCTCTGATTAGGAGCACGTACCCAACACAGAAGCTAAAATGGGATTTGCCACTTGATTAAAATAATCCACTGTCATTTTCTAAGACCCATCTAATTTTGCACCAGCCAAAGAGGGGAAACTAATGGCGTATTGATAGGAGTCAACCATCACCCTGTGGGAGCTTTGGTAGAAACACTAATCTCTGCAGCCTCCCCAAAGATGTGGTATCTCTGTTGAGTTGTCTATTTTGAAACAGTTACTGAACTGAATTCTACTGGCCTCTTATATTATGATGGCCTCCATGGGTCAGGGAGCCAATGTAGGGATCTTTTCCAACTATCATTCAGAAACTGAAGATACAGGATAACTTTGGGATCCCACTGGACCTCCAGTGATATGGACCGACATCAAAACACAATTTTTCTCATGATTTGGTGGACCTGCAGTGGTCCTCTAGGACTCGAGTAATTGGTATCAGCTTGAAGTCTTCATCCAAGTTTCCCTGAAAGGCTTGGGTATTTCCCTTTCTTCAGCACCCAGTTACCCTTGTAAATGGCCACAGTTCCTTTTGCAAGAGAACTGTTCACATTCCACTCAGGCCATAGTATGGCAGAGTCCTTCCTGTAGACAAGTAGTGTATCCTTCATTCAAAGAACTTTAGATCAATAAAAGAACTCAAGCCGGGGTGTTAGGTGGCCATCTGTAACTGTCACGGTGGTTTAAGTCAGGGCTTTTTTTATTTTGCATGGGCTGGAGAATGCCTTTGGTTTTTGTTTTGCTGAGTTTTGTTTTGTTTCTTGTGCCTTGTTGGTTATGCAAATCAAGTAAGACTTTAGTGGTCACCTTTGATGTCACTTTTCAGGGCCCTCTGGTATGAGATCTATGCCTGCTGAATATGATGATGATGGTTCCTAGTTAATTCCTGACAGTTAAATGCCAACACGTGGCCTCCTGCACCTCTGTATTCTTCCTTCTTTTTTTTTTTTTTTTTTTTTTGTATTTGGGCCT
>NW_006791814.1:4430438-4435529 GCF_000442215.2 Lipotes vexillifer | reverse complement strand
GGGGCACGAACCCGTGTCCCCTGCAACGGCAGGCGGACTCTCAACCACTGCACCACCAGGGAAGCCCTGCATTCTTCCTTCTTTATGAGATCAGAAACCCCACTTCAAACTGCAGCCCCTCCACCCAGCACTCCTGGTCTAGACTTTCCTCAAGCAAGGGTAAAGTGTTCTGAGTTCACCGAGAGCCATAGTTAGAGATATTTATGGGAAGGAGGCACAAAATGGATCCAATCCAGCATCCCTGTCTTTAGAAATCTTTGACTCTCTTCCTCTACATGATGCTAAGGGACTTGGGAACTTTAAATTCCATTTCACGTGGGCCAGCCTTTGGTCCAGGTTTGCATCAGCCAACCCATCCTTCATTAGAACCCATACCAGAATCCATGGTATGTGCATCCATGTCAAGAAGATCAGCCTGGCCCAAAATTACATTTCCCCTTCCTTCATCCACTGCCCCAAAAATCCATTCCCACAAATACACCCCAAATTTCTGATGGCATCAATTAACAAGTTTCTGCAATTCTCTGTGGATCCAAGATTCTTTCCTACTAAGCGTCTATTTTTCACCTTCTAGGTTAAAACTGATCCTCACCTTCCAGCTAAGCAGCCGTGGGGGTTGGGGCAAGCAGGACATTGGGAAACTTCTGCAGTAAGGAAGGGTGAGGGCTCCCGCCCCGGTGTTGCAGACTGTCTCGGATTTCTCTCATACATCCTCTCTTACAGCCATTCCACTGGTCATAATCCCAATCTTTCTCTCAGTACCTAACTTCATACATGTGCAACAGGGCTGTGAATTCAGCAACCCGCAGAATCAATGGCCACCTTTGGTTTCTGGAGATCTCAGCCCACTGCAGGTCATAAGAGATTCTTTCTCTGTGGCCATATGCTCTACTCGTCCCCTCCCCCGCCATTATAGTTGGACTTCCTTTGTTGACTTCCCCTTTACGCTATTCTGTACAGTTAGAAATAAGGCATTCTATTCCACAGCCTGGGCATTCCTCACATCCTTAAAGTGTGGCAGAAGCTGTCCCTTCCCTGAGAGCCAGATCCTCAGTGGTCGAATGGTAACAAGTAACACAGGAAATAGCCTTTTACCCTGCATCCCATGGTCTGCTGGTGTCCCAGGCTAGAGCAGAGCAGCAACCTCATTGTGTTGTGCCCTGTGACAGCCCAATTATGGAGGTATGTTGCTGTAATTCCACCCTAAGTCCAGTTTCTGTATCAGTTAGGAGTCTTTGGTTGTAAACAACAGAATCGAACTCTAGAAAACTTAAGCAAAAAAAGACTGCCTCTGATAGGTAGTGGATAGGATTAAAGTAAAATTAAACAACCAGGCTCTGAGAATGATAGGAATGGGGGCCAGACAGGGATCAAAGTAGTTAGAACCCATGAATCACCTCTTCAGGGCACTGCATTTAAAATGCTTTAGTGACACCTGCCTCTATTTTATGTACCACTCTGCTCAAAATTCACCAAAGATTGAATCTAACTGGACTGGTTTGGGTCACATGCTGATCACATGGCTGGGGATGAAGGAACCACCACTGATGGTCTCTCAGAACCCAGATGATGGAGTTCCCTGAAGAAAAGGCGGGGTGCTTTCATTAAAATGAGGGAAAGGGATCCTGGGTGGGCAAAACCCAACAAATAACCTGTTACGATATCACTCGTCACTGGTGAGTGATGGTAGCCAGTTGACTCGGCTTCAGCAATAACAGAATCTAGGGACAAGAGAGAGAGCCACCCAGAGACAGAGAGAGAGAGAGAGAGAGAGACTGATTTCTGCATCCCGTGGCAGACAACAGGGTTACCACCGTCTCCCGATTAATTCCACCTCTTGTAGCACCCGTGCCAGCGAACTCCTTCCCAGTTCCAGTTTGAAAAATGTGTTAGAAGAGCTCTGATTGGCCCAGGTCCAGATGAGGTGACTGGATCACTCAACTGATGCAAAGAGTTGAGTCTGTGCAGAGGTCGCCGCCACCATGTGAACCCTGGGCTGGTGTGGGAGTTGGGCCTTTTCTAGAAGAGGAAGGGAGCGCCGCACAGGTCCCTGGGGTATCCCTTGCTGTGGTGCTCTCTTGGGCCTCTGTTTCACCTTCTGTAAAATGGAGAGATGATGTTCTGAGATGTTCAGGAGTAACTGCAGAGTACACAGGACAGCTCTGTGTCCAGGGCTCTAGGATGGGACATCTGTGATGGTGTCTCCCTGTTTGCAGTGACCTGGGGTGGAGGGGAACTTCCCGAGTAAGTGAGACATAATGTTCCTTAGGGATGATCAGATCTGAGCTGTGCTCCATCCCCAGCCCCATATTACAGAACAGAAAACGAAGACCCAGAGAGGTCCACAGTCATACCTCAGTTCGTTTGTGTGGAGACAAGCTTTTTAGCTCAAATAAGGGCCAAGCAGGGTGTTCATCCTGGAAAATGGAGGTGGAAGGGAAGCTGGTTGACTCATAAGGTATTTCTTGCAGCTCCCAAGAGTGAAGATGACCTATCAACTGATAATAATAACCACCCTTCACATGTCTGTGGCACAAATACAGCTGACAAAGTGATTTCACATCCTTTATCTCATATATTTTTCACAACAACCCTGCAAGACAACAGCAACAATAATAGAATAGTACAATCATTTCTGAGCAGATTCAGGAAACCGTAGCCCATAGTCACTCAAAAAGTAGTGAATAAAAAAAAAAAGCGGTGAATCAGGGATTCAAACTCGGGTTTCCTAATACTGGACTGTTCTCACTGGGCATCACACCCCCCTGTCACCACTTTGTCTGGCAAACTTAACTCCCCAGGCACTGCTGAAGGAAGTGACTGTGAAATGTGGGTCCTGTTTTAAATTTCTTCTCTCCTCGAGCTCTGGACACAGCCCTTGGGTGCCGGCTGGGATGGCCCTTGATGACTACCAGCCCTCCTATTTCAGGCCAGCCAGGCCCTGTGCCTGAGTGTGGAAAGAATTCTCCAGAAAGTTTAATAAGTTGAGAAGCTAACCTTATAAGGCAGGAGCCTTTGAGATGACAGGGACAGCATCTTTCAGAATCACGGCTGCTAGAAACGAGGAGGACAAGGGCAGATGTTGACTAGTGCTTGACCTTGTTCCAAAGGACTGGGTTCAGAACCCTCAGGAAGTCCATGCATTCAGGAGGAGGGGCTGTGCACACCTTACTCTTGGAGTCATACCTGGGTTCAGATATGGGCCTTCCTACTTACCAGCTGCATGACCTTGGATGGGATCTGTTGGTCTCCAAGAAGCCCATCTCAGGGCCAAGTTCCAACCTCCAACAGGGCTGGTACCCAAAGCCCTCGACCACCTTTTCCTCCCTTCTTGGATTGGTAAGGAATCTTTCAGTTACAAGTGACAGAAACCCAACAAGGTAGCTTAAGTACCGGGGGATCTGGAGGTTCAGCTGAGGTCACCAACTCTTCTCTCCTGCCTCTGCCTTCCTGTGCTGGCTTCATTCTCAGGCGGGAGGTATGAAAATTATTTGAATATGATGGGAGACTTACTATGAGCGTGGTGCAGAGGAAAGAAAATGGGCCCTGCTTAGACTCGAATCTCTGCTACTAAGGAGCTGTGTGATCTTGGCTGGATTTCTTTGCCTCTGCGAGCCTGTTTCTTCACTTGTCTTGAAGTAACAAACACCTCCATCTCAGAATATTAATATCAAGTTCAAGCGAGATAATATATGTGAAAATGCCTGGTGCAATAAATGTTATATATTAGCCCTCAAGAAGTGCATAGGAAGGAAAGCTCGGCAGCCCCTATCAGAGCTCTTGCTCTCCGTGGTAAAGCGACTCTGAGCAGAGGGCGTTGTTGGGACAGGAGGTAGTTTGCGTGTCCAGGGATCACAAAGCAGACTCACCCTTGTACTTGAGGCCCCAGACGAGGTCTCAGATTGAACAGCGGCGTCGGGAAACCCGAATTTGAGTCCAGACTCAATACGGCCAACTCCGGGGCCTCGGCTGCATCATTGGTCGAAGCAGGACGCTGGCTGGGACAAATGCTGAGTAGCTACCCCGTACATTTGCACGGGACTGGGTAGTGCCCCTGTGATGGCCCTCCATCTCATCCCACGGACCACACAGCTCTGCATGCTCCTGTCTCACCTCTCTGACCTCACTGCCACCCACTCTCTCCTTCGTAAACTGTTCCAGGCACGGTGGCCATCCTTCCAGCAAGTCACGCTTTTGTTCTTGCGTCAGGGGCCTTTGTTCCTGTTATTCCCTTAGCTTGGAATGCGTCCACGTCCTCCGCCTAGCTGGCTCCTTCTTGTCATTCATTTCAAAGGTCATCTCTTCAAAGACCTGCCTAGATCCCTCTGTATAGAGCTGCCTCTCCCTACACTATGTACACACACACACACACACACACACTGCTCTCAATCTCATTACTCTGCTTTATCTTCTTTATGGCACTTCATCATTCTTTGAAATGGTCATTTATTTGTTTACATGGTACACAGAATCACTCTGAATATGATAGCAACAAGTCTAAATGGATCTTGGTGTGTTGTCTTGCACTAGTGACTCAACTATTACAGGTGTTTGCTGCTGCCACCGATGTAATTTTCTGAAATGGAGACTAACTCTTGGTAAATCTCCAAACAAAAACTTACAAGTGTCTCTCCATTCTACATAGTTCATCCTGGGAAAATGAATAGTAAAAGCTTGTACAAGGTACTTTGTATTTAGATGTAAATGAGGTTTGGCTTAGCACCAGGTGTTTATGACTTTCTCACCAACATACGTGTCCAGTTAGACATTTGCATGTGGTGCTGAATGCAGGACAATTTTGTTTTTGTCATGCAGGATTGTCCCAGAACACCTGGCAGGACCTCTAGCATCCCCACCTCTGCCCATTAAATGCTGATAGGTCCCTGTTGTCCGTGTCACAACAAAACTCTCTCACACATTTCCAAAATGCTTCCTGGTGGGCAGTACTGCACACTGTGAGAATCACATTATTTAGAGGAAGGGTTTAGTACTATATACCTCAGGGTCTGTGAGAAAAAAATGAAATAACCTAAAAGGCTCTGTATTGTGTCTGCCATATATAAGTGCTTAGTAAACATGAATTTACTTCAT
>NW_006791814.1:4427427-4430428 GCF_000442215.2 Lipotes vexillifer | reverse complement strand
CCCTTATTCTGGCCATAAGTTCTCAGTCTGACCAAGAGGGAACATCTACCATCAAGCCTGGCAACATGTAGGAAGATATGCTGACTATTTCAGGAAGTGAGCGAGAAAATTAGGCAACAGGAAGCAGATATCACCCCCACTCCCAGAAGAGCTGGCAGAATAGCATGACAGTTATACAAATAGATTGTGGAACTGCTATATTCAATACTGTAGAGCAATTTGACTCGAGACCTAAACTTAGTTTTCGGTGTAACTTTGCTCCCTCCCAGCTGTGGAGTAAATTTTTTTTTTTTTTTTTTTTTTTTTTTTGCGGTACACAGGCCTCTCACTGTTGTGGCCTCTCCCGTTGCGGAGCACAGGCTCCGGACGCGCAGGCTCAGCGGCCATGGCTCACGGGCCCAGCCGCTCCGCAGCACGTGGGATCTTCCCGGACCGGGGCACGAACCCGTGTCCCCTGCATTGGCAGGCGGACTCTCAACCACTGCGCCACCAGGGAAGCCCTGGAGTAAATTTTTAAGACTAAGAGAACCCAGGCTCAGGCTAGGGAATTGTTTCTGGATAAGGATGGGCAGGACCCAGCCGATCCCCTCTGAATGCTGGGCAGTGCATGGGCTGGCTTCATCAATGACAGACAGAGATGAAGGATGCCAAGGTGATCCTATGTCCAGACTCTCGCATCAGACCCTTTGTATAGGCTGGTCCCTCTGCCCAGGATGCCTTCTCTCCCTCACTTCTCACCCCTTCTCCACCTGGCCGTCTCTTCCTCATTTTTAAAGTTCAGGATGTATTACCTCCTCCAGAAAAGCTTCCTTGGACATCCTAGCAGAACCGATTGTTGCTCCCTCCTGTGTCCACAGGTTGTGTACTTTCTTTCACCATCTAGTATTTCCAGTGTTGTATGCTTGTGGGCTGAACCCACTCCCCAGGTGTCCTGCAAGAGCTGTGCCTAGTTCATCTTTAAATCCCTGACAGCCAGCTCAGTGCCTGGCACACAGTAGGTGTCCAACAAAAGTTTACTTCCTACGCCACCTACCTCTCCCCTGGCTTTGGATTCCAGAATAAACACACCACAGAGTCGATATCACAAAGATTCACAATACCATCATCCAGGCTATAGATGGAGGCTCTCATTTTTAAAAAGAGGATAGACTCTGGTCCAAGTGACAGTTTATTTAAAACAAAGATGACAAGGTGGAGGAAGGAAGAAGGAGGGGGAACAACAATTCTAACATAAAAGCTCAAAGGAAGCATCTCAATTTTTTTAAAAAAAGGCAGTGGAGGAAGCTATGTCTCATACATATACAAACTGCTGACCTCGATTGGTTATTTACGTCCAAACTTTATAAAATAGCATTTCAAGTCAGCTCTTAAGCCAGTGTTATTAGTTTTTGTTACAAAAAGTTAAAGCTACAAACTTCACATTTTTAAGTTGTACGTCTGCAACAGCATTTAAGCTCTTTTTTTTTTTTCCCCAAGTTGGTCTGAGTGCAAGCTGGTAGAAGAGATTTTCTTTTTCCAAACACAAAAAAGAACATGGATTCCAAGTACAATGACTATAATCCTGATGAAAATACAGACATAGTGCTTAAGAAAGGATGGGGTGAGAGAGGATGTGGACTGGGCAGGAACAATTTTCCAGTAAAAAAGGAGCTGCAATCTTTAGAGGCAACATGGTATGCTAGAAAGGGCACTGGAATAAGGATCAGAAGACCTGGATTTGAATTCTGGCTCTGCCATATTCCAGCTACTTGACCTTGAGCAACAGACTTTACCTCTCTTGAGCCTCAGTTTCCTTATCTGTCAAATGAGGACAGTAATATGTGTATCACCCAGAGCCATTAAGTTTTCATAGATAAAGGGTTATTCAGATCATCTGCTTCTTCTTGAGTGAGCTATGGTATGTACTTTGTATCTTTCAAGGAATTTGTCCATTTTATTTAAGTTGTTGAATTTATTAGCATAAAGTTATTCATAAAGTTGTTATTAGCCTTTTAATATCTGTAGGATCTGTAATGATGTCACCTCTCTCATTAATGATATTGGTAAGCACAACTGAATTTTAAATGGTATAAATAATACATCTCTGGCAGCAGGTGCTAAATAAATGTTTCCTGGATTAGAACCTACAGTCTGGAGGAGTCAAGGCTATAGTTCTTAAGTTGCTTTGGAGTACTGGGTCTGTCTATGTGTCCGTCTATCTATCTATTTAACCATTTATCCATCAAGCCAAACATTCATCCACCAATCCAACCGTCCATCCAATTGGTGGTTGGGAGAAGCGACAAGGAAAAAGAAAAATGGAAATTTGCTTCAAAATTACTGGTGAGGAAGCAATAAAGATATTCCTGGAGAATCTGAGATTTTTAAAAGACACAGTTAGGTCTGGGTCATTGTTTCCTAGGAGAGAACAAGTGAGAGGCCCAGAGTTCCCTGGAAGCTTGAGTCACAAATGCTCAAGCAATGACTGACACTCAGGGCTCAACGGAAGCCAGCTGACCTATCCTGAATTTAGTATTCAGGGAAAAAAATGACTAGGATTTGCTTCTCTGCCTTCCTGTCACAAGAAAACAAACACACCTTGTCAGGAAATCCATCTCATCCAAAATAAACTGACTTTTGGCCAAAGGGCTCTGCCTAGCTAGACTGGAAGGCAATGTACTTTGCTGGACCAGCACGCTGGGTGCACACGTGCTTGAAACAAAATAAACCTCAGATCGAGATCCATCACCCAAGAATATTTATGGGGGAAAACTGAACCTTTTTTCACTTGGCTCTAGCTCAGGAAGGGAGAATGGATATTCCCCTCCTGTCTGGCCAAGTGCAAAATCCTTTAAAAAAAAAGAGAGAGCAAGAGGGCTTCCCTGGTGGCGCAGTGGTTGAGAGCCCGCCTGCCGATGCAGGGGACACGGGTTCGTGCCCCGGTCCGGGAAGACCCCACATGTCGCGGAGCGGCTGGGCCCGTGAGCCATGGCCGCTGAGCCTGTGCTCCGCAATGGGAGAG
>NW_006791814.1:4417726-4426858 GCF_000442215.2 Lipotes vexillifer | reverse complement strand
CAAAAAAAAAAAAAAAAAAAAAAAAAAAGAGAGAGAGAGAGAGAGAGAAAGAGAGAGAGAGACTGAGGCAGGACTGTTAATTAGCGTAGCAGATGGTGTAGGAAAATTCATGCTCCATACTTTGGGTTTTAAAACTCACTTGGCTGTCAGACTTGACTACTAATTCAGTGGTTTCCCAACCTGAGAATGCCAGCTAGAGTTTTTTAGTCTGTGCAAGAAAAGTGGTCATTTCATTTTTACAAAGACTTGCTGGATAAACAGGGAACTATATTCAATATCCTGTGATAAACCATAATGGAAAAGAATGTGAAAAAAATGTATATATATGTATTACTGAATCACTTTGCTGTACAGCAGAAAGTAACACATCGTAAATCAACTATACTTGAATAAAATTAAAAAAAAAAAAAAGACGACTTGTGACTTTCCTTTTCCCTGTAAATACTGGTCCCACATGGTGATGCTATGAATCCTGATTCTACCACTTACTACCTGTACCACCTTGGGAAAGAACTTTTTTCTCTCTGAACCTGTTTCTTCATCTATGAAATGGAGATAAAGTACTTAATTCACAGAGTTATTGGGAAGTTTGGAGCTGCCACAAAGAGCCTACCTACCTAGCACAGTGCCTGGCGTATAATAAGTGGTCATGATCGCTAGCTGCCATTTATTATTGTAGCGGGATCCTCGAATTGTCCTCTGTTGTCTGTACCTGCCACAAGGCTGCTTAGCTGGCCAAGCCCTGCAGACCGACAACAGCCTCTTGCATTTTAAAAAACTTGCTGTAATTGTAAAGAACAGAATCCAGCCACAGAAGAGGCACATTCCCTGACTCTCCACTGATCCCCAGGTTTGGGTAGCAAAAGCAATAATGGAATCAAATTACGGTATCCTTCGGTGCAACCTAGTCATAGCTCCCCTATCTGAGGGGAAGAGGTACTAGAAAATAAAAAGACAGCTGTCTTTCCCAACTGTCTGCTCTTGGCTGTGTGACTACGTGACATGTGGCCTTGAGCCAAGGCTCCAGAGGGATGGCTCGGTGCTGTCTGTTGCAAAGCCCTCTGATCTGCTTTAGGCCCTACATCTGCCCGCGTGATGCCTGTCTGCTGTCCGGCAGATGCCGTGGAGCTCATGGAATGGCTGAAACTGAACGATCTGGCTCCCCTTGGGAATCTCTTCACAGCCAGTCGCCTACCGAAGAGGCAAAGCAAGAGCAAGTTCCCATCAGCAGGATTCCCTGAAACAACTGCACCGAAATGACACAAGTGTCTTCCCTCCAAGAAGGGGCTGCTTGGCTCAGTGAAGCAGGAGTGAGGAGCCCCAAAGTCCAATTCCAGCTCTTACTTTAGTTCGCTTTGTGATTTGGGCCATGTCACTTCTCCTCTCTAAGCCTCTGTTAGACCAGATGATGTCTGTGGTCCCTTCCAGCTCTGGCATTTTACGGGTCTGGGTTGAGTCTCCTGGAGAACAAATCTTAGTCTGATATTCATTTACCTTTTCCAGACCCCGTAGCAGTAAAATGAAAAAGAAAACAGTCACATGTGTGAATGTGGGTCTCGAAAGCAATGCCCTCTACCCCTGTCTGTAAGGAATGTGGAGCAAAATGCCACGTGTGTAATCTTCACATGATGATGAGAACTTCAAAAACCTTTTCCCTTTTGCAGACTGAACACAGCTCCACTTTGCCAGGAGTTCCTGGCAGGCCTGTCCCCTTGCTGGATCACGTCTCCTCTTAAGGCACTGGGCAGTGTCTTTGCTGTGACTCTAGGCAGTTGGGAGAGTGGAGATGGATGAAAGGCGTTGAAACTGCAAAGGCCAGTCTTGCAAGGAGCGTGCCAGGCTTCTCCTGGGACTCAGAAAGTAAACACCAGCGCTCAAGGCTTTCCCTTGGGCATCACTGATAGCTCCAGAAGCCAGGGATGGCCTGCACAAGGCTGAAAGCGTGGTAAAGGAACAGGCCCCAACCTAATCTGTCAGTGCGGCCCTGCAAAAGGGTGGGGTTGGCTCCAGGGGGTGGAGTGCCCCCAGCAGTCTCCTGGTGTTCTCTGCCCTCATGTCCCATAGTACCATAATCTTACAGAAAAGAGGCAACTGTTTAAAACTGTACCTATACAGAGATGCCACCACACCATGTGGGGAATCTAATTATAATTTATATATATATATGCATATTTATATATATATTTTAAAGTCTTCCAGAAAGAACCACTGAAAGCTACTGGGAGAAGAAAAACAAAAGACAATGGGACACTTTCCCAGCTCTCACTCAACTAGGAGTCTCTGTTTCTGGGGTTGAAAACTCTGAGTTTCAAAGCACCCACATGAATCCTCTGAAATGATATAACTGCCCAGTTTAAATACACACATCAGGGTGGTGCGCTGACCGGCACGGCAGCCCTGGCCACTGGCGCACGTTCCTGAGTTCACAGAGGGGCTGGAGAGATGATGGAGGCAGCTGGAGGGGCGAGCGAGCCAGAGTTCACCGCCGGCCTGGGGCCCTGCCAGCCTGGCCTCCCTCAGAAGTTTTGCTGCCGCCGCTTCTTGGCCTCAATGGCATCAAGGATGGGCTGCCGCTTCGACTGGTACTTCTGCCGGATCTCTTCAATCTCCTGCTCCATCATGGGGTCCAGGGCCAAGAGCCTCTTCTGAAGGTCCTCTACTGTCCAACTCTTCAGCTATAAGAGAGGTAGAAAGTATAGTCATGACAAGATCCAGGTCAGTGGCTTTTTGAGACAACTTATCCCAGGAAGAGTTCTTTTTTTATTGGCCGTGCCATGCGGCTTGTGGGATCTTACTTCCCTGATAAGGGATTGAACTCGCGCCCTCGGCAGTGAAAGTGCAGAGTCCTAACCACTAGACCGCTGAGGAATTCCCCTGGGCAGAGCTCTAAGTGTTAATCTCTTTGATTTACTGTTCCTTGACCAGGAACTTAATGAATGAGACTTTCATCTCCCCTCTCTTGTAAATTAATTACATTGGATTCATTGTTAGGGCACTAAAGTAACAGTAACTTGGTATATACAGCATAATGATTGCCTACTGGCTCTCATCCTACCCGTGACATGGGCATCTGCACGGTGGCCATGTCTCCTTCGGGACCCTACACCAGGGAGGACAGATGCTCGCTGAGGGTCAGATGCTCTCCCCTGGCCCCCGTCTCCCCACACCCCGGAGTCTTGGCACTGTCATCCTTGTCATCGCTGGCGTTTACTGGGGGCACTACTCTAAGTGAGCACTTTATATGGATGATCTACGTAAGTGTCTTGGGAATACAGACACAAGCCCTTTGTCGGGGTGTTGGGACGGGGGGCTAGCTGGAGAAGCCCTGAAACTTCTGAGATGAAGTTTCCGTCAGGCAGAAAGGAAAAAGAGGACCTGATATCTAAGTTAATAATAAAGGCAAGCACCTACACAATGCTCTCCATGAGCCAGACACTAAGTGCTTGACATACATTATACATCAATTAATTTAATCCTCATGACAATCCTGTGATTTCAGTATATTATTATCCCTATGTCACAGATGAACAAGCCTAGGAAGAGGGTGGCTCAGTGATTTGCCCAGTGTCTCACGGCCGAGATGTGGCAGAGTCAAGATTCAAACCCAGAGGCCCTGCTCTTAACCAGCGTTGGGGGCAGGCAGACTCGCAAAAGCACGGGTTTGAGAACCAACTCAACTTGTGTTGAAAACGTGGTTCTGCCTCTGCAGATGCTGTGAGACTCACGCCAGGGACCGATTGTTCCAGGGCTTCCTCATCTACAGAAGTAGGACCACAGGGCCTCATAGTGTTTATTATAAGAATCAAATGAGACCATGGCTGTCGGGTGGTCGGCACAGCGCCTGGTGCCCTGTGTGCTTAAAGATGGCAATGAGTGTGACAACACACAATCTTGGCTACAGCCCAGGGGGGCTCCATCTTCCACTTGTGTCTGCAGCTGTCGGGCAAGTGGCCTTGTGGCCATTGCCGTATGTGTGGAGTGTTCACTGCATCCGAGCGAGGCCAGGCCAGGCTGGCAGGGGCAGGAATGAATGCCAACATTCTCCACAGCAGGTGGTGAGAAATTCTGCGAGCTCACAGCCAGTGTAACAGGCACAGTGTTTCAGGAACTCAAAAGGCTCACTCAAGTATCGCAGGAGATTTATAGAATCACTGGCTCCCTCAGCCCCTTCCTGAGGCCTCACCAGGGAAAGGGTATCGAAAGGTGGGTGAAGGAGCCTCTTTCTGTCCCCCTCTTCCCTTTGGAGGGAAGCGATGCAGTGGCCTCCCTAGAAATGGCTTAGTGACCTGTCACCACAGGAATGTCCCTTGGTCTGCTTCAGGGAGGTGGTCTCAGAAGTGAGAAAAGCCTCACAGTTCAAGAGGGAAGGTTCTTTGTAATGTGAGAATGGAAAGACCTGAGAGGGTGTGGAAGTGCTGGAAAGTCGGGCTGAAAAAATCCATCTTGCCTTCCAGCCTGTGTGGTTTTACACCATCCTGGAGGCTGGTGCCCTTGGTGCAGGGACACCCCGGAGGGTGATGCTTGCCTCGTCTTTAGCTTTTTCGATTCCTTCTCCAAAGAGAGGACACCCCAAACCTAATACTGAATGTAACTGGTGGTTAAGGACAGATCCTAACTGCACTGGCTGTGTAACCCTGGACAAATAACTTGCCCTCTTTGAGCCTCACTTTTCTCCTCTGGAAAACAGACAATCCCAGTTCCTCCACGCTTGGGGTGAAAAGAGAATGGGACGAGCTCATAATAGGTGTGGCACTCTTAGTGCAGGACTTCATGTCGTATGTATTTGGTGGACAGTAAACATGCCATAAATGATAGTTATCACTGTTGTTATTAATAACCGTTATTGTAGGGCTTCCCTGGTGGCGCAGTGGTTGGGAGTCCGCCTGCCAATTCAGGGGACACGGGTTCCTGCCCCGGTCCGGGAGGATCCCACGTGCCACGGAGCGGCTGGGCCCATGAGCCATGGCCGCTGAGCCTGCGAGTCCGGAGCCTGTGCTCCGCAACAGGAGAGGCCACAGCAGTGAGAGGCCCGCGTACCGCCAAAAAAAAAAAACAAACAAAAACCCGTTATTGTTGTTGCTGTTATATTATCATTATTATTAATATTATTGGGAAGTCTCTAATTAATCTCTCATCAATAAGCTGTTCCTGTAACCTCGGATCCAAACCAGAGTCAAAGGAGTGAAAAAGAGAATATTCTACTCTATTTTGGGTTAACAATGCCTAAGGGCTGGCACTTTCCCACAATGTCCGTTTACGTCTGTATAGTTTAACAAAATAGCTTTCATCCAACCATTCATCAAATATTCACTGAATACCTACTATAGGCCAGGCGCTGTGTACTGAAGGCACATAGGATCCTTCAGTGGGAAGAAAAACAGAAAGCTCCCCAAATCCTTGCCCTTACGAAGCTTACATTTTAGTGAGGTGAGACAGACATATGACAATTAACACAGTAAATTAGTAAATGACTCGTAGATTAGAAGGTGTTACAGAAAAGAAAAAAAATGCAGTGAAGGAAGGCGAGTTGGGAATTGGGACAAGAGGCTTGCTTCTGATCCATCCATTTGGATAAAGACTCAACTGCAAGATGAAGTGAAAGTCGGTGGAACTGCACTGGCTTTTGCCAACTTGTCCTGCCACTTCAGGCAAGCGCCACCTCCTCCCTAGGCCTCAGCTTCCCCACTTGTAAGACAGGGCTGCCTAGATGATCTCAAAGGTCTTTTGAAACTCAGTGGTTCTCAAAGTACGATCCATGGATCACCTGCATCAGAATCACTTGTTGAAAATACAGACTCCTGAGCCCCCAGCCAGAGCTACTTGATCAGGCTCCCTGGGAGGGGAGGCGCAGGACTTCAGATGCTAAAGAAGCTATTCAGGCATTTCTTATAAGCCCTCAGTTTGATAAGCGTGATGCTACACCTTCCTTCTCCTTTTCCTGGCAGTGACATTCTCACAAAGTAATTGCTGCCTGTCTCCGGTCAAGGCTTCTTCTAGGTTTCCAATTTCTATGCAGCTCTTTTGCCCTTGATTCTAATCTGGGGGCAACAACAAGCACCCTGGCTTTATCTCAGCCACCTTCAGACTAATTTACTTGCCCTAAGGCCCTTGGGGCTTAAGTTACAACTGACCTATTAGAACACAGCCAGCCAGTCACACCATCCAGATATGGATTTTTCTGAAAACAAGCTCAGAGAATGGTTTTATGGCGCCAAGTGTAGCATTTCACCTTCCTGGTCCTTGGTGGCATAAATAAATTTCAAATGTATATCCTGCAGTAAAATAGCTGTGGTTCTACAGTTTGCTGCAGCCAGCACCCTGATGGAGTAAATGCTCATACCAGCCGCATAGGTAGCTTGAGCGGTTTTCACTAGCTAAAGGGAATATCACCATTTGGTATCTCATCTAAACCCTAGGACTGAAACATCCTCTCTACACGGTGATTCCCACAATTCCATCTCTAGACCAGAATTCTCCTCTGAACTCCAGACTCACACACCCTGATCAGATCCTACTGGCTACCCGTCCGTTAACATATCCAAACTAAAACACTTGAGTCCCATCCTCCCTCATCCCCAAACCTCTTCTCCTTACCCCCCGGTCTTCCCCATCCAGGAATGGTACCCCCAACCTCCCAGGTGCTCAAAATCATCCCCGATTTTCCCCTTTCTGTCACCACTCCCTTGCCCACATACAGTCCTTCGATCTAGTCTCTGAAATACTGGTATAACGCAAATGCACCACTTTTCTCATCTCTGCCTCCAAGCCCTCAATTCAGGCCACCATCATCTCCCAGCAACAAACAATTAAAAATACAGAAATGAGCCGCCCGTATGTTGCCTACTGCATTTAGAATAAAATCCAACAACTCACCAGGGGCTACAATGGCCCTACGTCTCTGCCCTATCATCCCCTCCAACTTCATGACTGCTGTTGCTCAGGACCCTCTAGCTATGCTTTATTTCAGATCGTCAGACAGGCCACACTTTTCTGGCCTCAAGGGCTATGCAGTTAATGATCCTCCTGCCTGGATGGCTTGTCGCCAGTTCCTCCTTATCCTTTTGGCCTTAGCTCAGATGTGAACTCCTCAGAGAACACAAGCAAGCCCTCTCCTGCAAGCAAGCAGGCCCATCTTATCTAGAAAGGCTGCTGGAGGAGCAGCTGGGTTTAGGGGGAGAGCAGTGAGTCAGATGGCCCTGGTTCCACAGGTGCCCTGCCTTTGGGAGCTGGATGGCCCTGGGCAAGTCTTTAATGTGTGCCGCACCTGCCTGCTTTTTCAATGGAGGACAAAAGTATTTCACCTACAAGGGAAGTTGTGAGGCTTAGAGGTGTTGGTAAAGTATAAAACAGAGCGCCTGTGCGCGGAAAGAAAGTAGATAAATGGAAGCTGCTACCTTAAGTCCTTTTTTGGAAAATGGAGGAAATAGGTGAGTAATATAAATAGTAGCTGCTCCTGCTATAAGAACTGAGCTTGATGAGCTCACAGTGTGGTGCAGGACACACACCCCACTCACAGAGGCGTCTCTAGTGAACTCTGTGTGAGAAACCCCGAATCAGATGGACCTGGCTTGTTTCTTCTGGGCCGGACGACAGCAAGGTCCTCAGATTGCCAGCATTAGGACAGAGCCAGAAGGCTGATGGGAAGTGATTTCTTCTCAAACGGCCTTAGCAACCCTGAGATTCTGAATGATGGCGTGTCAATGTCAGTTGCACAGGTGGCCTAGAGAACAACCGAGAAGATCTGGCTGGTGTTTCATCACAAGCAACAAGTCATAGGAATTACACTGACAGTGAGCCCATCTTGAATCAGCAGGGTCAAGCTAAACCGAACACATTAGAACATACAGGAGAGTTTCATCCTGCCTTGGCAACGAGGCCCATGGTGAACAAACAATCCAAGGTATAGGATTTAGACCTATTTCAAAGTCCTGCTCCGCTGCTGCCACAAACTCTTACCTCAGAAGTCTATCATGAGAATGGTGTCATGATATGTCCCTAAAAAAAAATTCAGGGCTTCCCTGGTGGCGCAGCGGTTGAGAGTCCACCTGCCGGTGCAGGGGACGCGGGTTCGTGCCCCAGTCCGGGAAGATCCCACATGCCGCGGAGCGGCTGGGCCTGTGAGCCATGGCCGCTGAGCCTGCGCGTCCTTCCGGAGCCTGCGCTCCGCGACGGGAGAGGCCACAGCAGTGAGAGGCCCGCGTACCAGAAAAAAAAAAAAAAGACACGTTCCCTTTCTTGATGTGACCTTATCTTTATCTAGGGGTAGATTCAAGATTGGGGAGAGGTGACTCCAGTAAAATAAGACTCTCCACTGATGCAGTCACCTCTCAGCAGATGAGTGAGAAGATAGCCAAGAAGAAAAGCAAGGACGCTGACACCCAAATCACAGCTGGTGTGGATTAAGTAAGCACTAGATTATTTGGTTTCAAAAGATCCTGCTCCTTAAATAAGCCTTGTGAGAATTTTAATGAGAGATTTCCTCTGATTCAAATTGGCGTCATGCCAAATCATGTTTCCATCAGTCCCTTATAAACTCTTCCTCATGCTTCTCCAATAAGGAAGAAAAGTGGCAAAACTGTTATGAGTGAATTATTACTTCAATCCCATTCTGAGCTTATGATGACTTCAAATCAATACATGGAACGGTTACCAGAATTCCAATCAAAGCAAACATGACTGCACGTGTATAAAATATTTACCAAGATGACTGGAATGAAATGCAGACTGTAAGCATAGGTAAAACAAAGACATCTGGCTTCAAGCAGGCACAGTGATATAATGACAAGAGCTCCAACAGGGGTCAGAAGATTGGCCTCAGACTACCTCAAGACTGCATCCAGAGAGCCCCCTACCCAGAGAGGGTCCAGTAGGAATCGTGTGTGTATGTGTGCGTGTTGTGTGTGTGTCTGTGTGCGTACGAAGGATGTAATTTGATAAATGGTATAAACAAAAAGACAAAAAGCAAAAGGGTTTTTTTCTTTAAATAATGGGGTTTTACTATAATATGAAGAATAGGGAATTCCTTGGTGGTCCAATGGTTAGGACTCTGAGCTTTCACTGCTGAGGGTGTGGATTCAATCCCTGGTTGGAGAGCTAAGATCCCACAAGTGGTGCAGCAAAAGAGAGAGAGAG
>NW_006791814.1:4412901-4417536 GCF_000442215.2 Lipotes vexillifer | reverse complement strand
CACACGAGTGGTGGAGAAAGAGAGAGAGAGAGAGAGAGAGAGAGAGGAGGAGAGAGAGAGAAAGAGAGGAGGAGGGAAGGAGAGAAAAGAAAGAAAGAAAAAGAAAGAAAGGAGGGGAGGGAGGGAGGAAGAAGGAAGAAGGAAAGGAAGGAGACTCCCCTGGTGGCGCAGTGGTTAAGAATCCGCCTGCCAATGCAGGGGACACGGGTTCGAGCCCTGATCCGGGAAGATCCCACATGCCTCGGAGCAACTAGGCCCATGCGCCACAACTACTGAGCACAGCTGTGCTCTAGAGCCCACGAGCCACAACTACTGAGCTCATGCACCACAACTACTGAAGCCCACGTACCTACAGCCCATGCTCTGCAACAAGAGAAGCCACCACCATGAGAAGCCCGCGCACCACAACGAAGAGTAGACCCTGCTCGCCGCAACTAGAGAAAGCCCGCGTGCAGCAACAAAGACTCAACACAGCCATAAATAAATAAAGAAAACAAAGCAAACTCTATGGAGATAAAACATAATAAAAAAAAAAGAAGGGAAGGAAGGAAGGGGGAAAGAAAGAATAGTACTTGCATTCTCTTGGTTATTTGTGACTTACTGAAAGTCATCCTCAAACTTCCATGACAAAATGAGTTTTTGAAGAAGTATTTTTACATGCTTAGGATTTACTCCAGCTCTGCTCTGACGTGAACTTTTACAACTTACGCTGAAGATCACATGGCACCTGCGTTTTGTTGTCGTTTCGGTTTGGTTTTGTCTGTGAGTTTTATAACAGCCGTTGGCCAAAGGTAGTCAAGTTTTGACGAAACCCAGATTTTTCACTGCAATCATGATTCTGGCTTTCCACAGCAAGAACCCAAAAAGAAATTTCATACCCCAAATATAAAGGAATAACGGACCTCAAGAGGCATTGCACTGCTAATATTTAACATTACATCTTTAATTATAAAGATGCAGTGAGTACCGGCTCTGTCATACACCTGTGCTTGGCCTGAACTGGGCAGGAGTAGGGATGATTGAGGAGTGTGGCCAAGTAAGGGTGTGTATGGGACAGAAAGGGTATGGCAGGGTCCTTTCACACTAGAAGTAGAAATAAACGAGGTAGATAAGTCATGAAACCAAGCTACAGTATGAGGCATTACTGAGTAAGTGCCCAATGATTGCTAATTAGATCTACTCTGAATTGAGTGCTATGTGCTAGGTAGGCATTGTGCTCAGCACTTTACACGCATCATCTCATGTAATCCTCAGAAGAGTCCATGAAATAAGGAGTGGTATCCATTTTACAGAGATGGAAACTGAGACTTAGAGAGATAACAGGAATTGTTCCCCTGACCCCAGAGCCAGCAAATGTAAGTGGCTGGGTTAGGATATGAGCTCTTGCATGTCTGAGTGCAAAGCCAAGCCAACTCTGTGTCAAGGCAACGTGTACTACAGTTGAGAGAAGGAAGAATCTCTGTGGTCAGAGTCTCTGAGAGAAAGAGCTTTTGCCTTTTTATATATTTATAGTGCAAAGAAGGGGTACTCACTCTAATTCAGGGAAAGTCTCAATTGTAGAATTTTCAAAAATGAAATGCAAATCTTGTTATTTCAAGTAACTATCACATATGAGGTACAGGGAGCTAATAAAATTAGGTTAAGTAAATGAAAGGATTTACCAGTTCACTTACCAATATTACTAATAGCTACTCAAAATTCCTTTGGGTGCCATGGTTTTTCATGCCTCCGTGCTTCTGCAGAACAGAATCCTCCCTGTCTGCAGATTAGGAGATGCCCACTCGACCCTGCAGCCCTGCTCAAGCTCCCACTCCTCTCTCTCCCCAACTCCCTTTTCCTTTTACTAAAGTGGGAGCTATTTAAGAGTAGGAACTACCTGTAATATATTTTCAGAGAGTCAGGACAGCAGAAAACAGTTCTCAATGAATATTTAATAAAGAAATAGATCCTTCAATCTTGAAGCCTTTGCTTGAAAATGATACTGACTTTTTATTGGCTTTCCTCAATTACTAGTAAGACACCGGGCTTTTCAGAATCTTTGAAAATATGTAATCAATAAATAAGCCTAAGAGCATAATATAAGTGTGTTAAATAAGGTTATGTCAGTTATTCCAAACTGACTCATGCACGGCAAAATCAAAATGAACAGCTCATCCAGTGTAATGATTGCAATAAAGTTACAAGGGAAAATGGACAGGAAAATCCACGCTGACCTTGATTGCTGATGATTGCTCTTTAAGAAAAATTCTATTTTAAGAGTAGCTCTAAATTGGTTTATAGATTTCACACTTAAGGAAGCCAAACTATGAGAGGAAAAAGTTCAGGAAGTTAGCAAACACACAGCCTCCTAGAATAACTAAACGTCCTAAAATAACTGTCAGTGTCTAAAGGAGGCAAAGGAGAGGAATAGAGCTGATTATGATGCTCCTGATATGCGAAAGTGTTAAAGGGAGACATCAACAACCTAAAACACCTAAAACACCAACTGCACCAAGCTGCTGTTTTAATGTAGCTGAATAATTCGGGAAAAGGGCTAGCTAATCACACAAGAATCCCTATAAGTTGTGCCTTTGCACACTTTCTTGGGCTGGAACTTTCCAAGGTAACAAAAAGTCCAGGCTATTTTCTCTCTTATCTTACCAAATAAGAAGAAGCCCAAAGAATCCCAAGCAAAAGCTGAAGGCTGAAATACAAATTAATCTCACTTTATTTAATAAAGGTAGTATTAAAAGGTATCTTCAAACATAAATAGGATCCAGTCTAAATACACTAAAAGAACAAAATGTTGACAGAAAACTAGTCAAGAAGGAAAGTACAAACTCTCTGAGTATGAACAGCACTCAATTCCTGGAAAGCATATAAAACCTCTATAAGCCTTACTGCTGGGCACTCCCATGTAATGAAGGGTCAGAGATTTATAACCTAAGTACCCCAAGAGAAGTATTCTCACAATATCCTTTGAGAAAAAAAAAAATCTGCAGCAAAAGCAGGTAAGTTCTATCTGCAAGGCATGTCAGCATCTTTCTGCAATGGCCATCAAGTTTTGGGACCTAAATTCCTTACAGTGTCAGAAAGAAAAAATTAGGTCTAGATAGAGGGGTGTGTAAGACTTACTCTGCCCAAACCACAAAACTGCTAAGTATGGATTTTTACCATTTTCCTTTTCTTTTTCTGATTTAAGACTTCTGTAAAAAGTCATCTTTTTTAAGAAGCTTAAATCAGAAAAATAAGAGCATTAATATGTATGTGTCCTAGATACTTTGAGACAGTTCTTTATTCTTTTCAACCAATGTTTAATCAGTATGGATAATCAAATGTGATTTAATTTATGCCATGGTAATACTTTTCAAATGTGTATCAATTCACAGACCAGAAAACATTCTTTGTAAAGACCATGTGTCCTAGTCTTTTGGCTCAGAAACAATGATCACCACATTCCTAGCAGTAAGCTCATCCAAGCTCAGAGTTAAAAACACTTAGCTTCTTTGGTATGAAACTGTTCTTTAAAATTTGTATCCTAAATGTTTTCTATAGTGAGCAAGCATCCTGAAGAAAGAAACTGTCTTCAACCTGGGGTCTGGCATAAAATTTGGGAACTATAATGACAGGGAGAGGGGAGAATGGTGATAATAAGACGATGTATACGGTAATATACCATGGGAAGGTATATTTCATGATTAAGATGATGTTTATATCTGTCTATAAACATAGTCTTTGTAAGCTCTAATTTTCTTAAAACCTTTCCCCTCATGAAATGTCTGACTGTTCATAGCACAAGTATATCTGACTGTTCACAGCACAAGTATATAGTTAGTACTGCTTTTGACTAGATAGTATTTCTTTTAAAAAGAACAGGGAGAGTGTATCAGTTACCAATTTATTACCTCTCAGCTCTGAGTGCACCCTTCTCTGTGTAATGCTCTGTGATAAACATGCATGTTGAGCACTTCTCCTTTGAAGTGCACGTGATGTTTTTCTCAGGAGAGGCTGGGGGGACAGTGCAGGGAGGAGGCAGCTCCCCTGAGTGTCCAGCACTGGGGACAGCAGTGTGGATGTGAGGACAGTTGGTGGAGTGTGGCCCAGCCACGGCCCAGAACCTGGTTCCTGTGTGACCTTGCAGCCTCAGCCTGGTAATAATGTTTCAGCAGTCCTGTCGACGTGGACACCAGAGCTCCCACGAGGTTTGCAGGCTCTGAAGGTCTCCTGGCCCCACCGGTATCCAGACCCTCCATGCACGTCCATGGCACTGGCTGCTGCTTGCCAGCTCCTTGCCTGCTCCTTGCCTGCACTCCAGAGGGCCATGGATGGTCTGCCCAGAGCCTTTGGACCAGCTCAGGTCTGGCCAAACCAGCAAACTCCTCTGCTAGGCCACGGGCTGAACCCCACCTCCTCCATTGAATTCTGAACCCCTGGTAGTTTGTCCTTCCTTGGGGACATTCCGTCAGCCCTAGGGAACCATAGAGAGTTTCTCTATACCTTACAGCTCCTCTTTTATCATAGATAATAACTCCCTGTATTTTTGTTTTTAATTTTTATTGGAGGATAGTTGATTTACAATGTTGTTAGTTTCAGGTGTACAGTAAAGTGACTCAGTTATACGTATACATATATCCACTCTTTTTTTTTTTTTTTTTT
>NW_006791814.1:4323615-4412757 GCF_000442215.2 Lipotes vexillifer | reverse complement strand
CGCCCCGCGCCGCCCCGCCACCCTTGCCCCCCGGCCCCAGCCACTCCGCGGCATGTGGGATCCTCCCGGACCGGGGCACGACCCCGCGTCTCCTGCATCGGCAGGCGGACTCTCAAGCACTGCGCCACCAGGGAAGCCCTATCCACTCTTTTTTAGGCCATTATAGAATATTGAGTAGAGTTCCCTGTGCTATACAGTAGGCCCTTATTAGTTATCTATTTTACATTTAGTAGTGTGTATGTGTCAATCCCAATCTCCCAGTTTATCCCTCCCCCCCTTTCCCCCGGTAACCATGTGTGTTTTCTGTATCTGTGACTGTTCTATTTCTGTCTTTTTTTAGATTAATAACTCCTTGTAGTAAACCTCCCCCATTTAACCTACAATGTGGTTTGTATCTCCTGACTGGACCCAGACTGCTACAGGGAGACAGGGTGCCGGTGAGGACACGCACGAGCACGTGCTTGCCCACTAATGGAAAAATGTCCAAAATGCCAAACCCTGAAGAAAAATTTCAATTTGAAAAATGCCCAGGCAATTTCAAATCCAGAATAGTCGAGAATGTTTATTTACAGCCCAAGTGTAGGATTAAAATACTCTTATTTCCTCCCACTGAAACCTATACTAATGGTGACTAGATAAGCAAATTGTGGTTTAGCCAAACAATCAAAACTACTCAGCAGTCGAAAGAACAACTCCAGGTACGTGCGACAACACCGATGAATTGCAAAACAGCACACTAAATGAAAGAACCCTCCACAGAAGATTATGCCCTGAATGACTGACTCCATGCACAAACATCGTAGAAAAGACAAAACTAGCAGAACAAAAAACAGCATGAGGGAACTCTTGGGGGTGATGGAAATGTTCTATATCCTGATTATGGTTGTGTTTACACAACTGTACACATCCGTCACAACTCAGCAAACTGTACACTAATTTAATAAGCCAATTTTATGGTATATAAATTTAACCTCAATAAACTTGACTTTATAAAGCAAAAACTACATATAAAAAATTGTGGAAGGTAGTTCAAGTAATACTTAAAGGGAATTTTAGAGCCTTACATGCACAGATTAGAAAAGAGAGATGATTTAAAATTATTAAGTTTAATTATCCAATTAGAGAAGGAAAAAAACCAGAATAAACCCAAAGAAAGTAGATAAAGGTAATATAAGTTCATGAATTCAAAAGCTAATGCTCAATGGCAAGGATCAATAAAACCAAAAGCTGAATCTTTCAAATGACTAAAAAAAACAAAACAAAACACAAAACCCCAGAAAACTTCTGATAAATTTGATCAAGAAAAAAAAGAAGACACCAACACTAGGAATGAAACCAAGCTGGAACTACATATTCTACAAATTTTAAAATCCAAAACTTGATGCCAAAAAATTTAAAAACTTATATGCAATCAAGATTTCTAGGGGGGGAAAAATCCTAGATTTACTTGGAATAAAACCAAAAAGACGATGGACTAAGAAATCTGGACCACAAGGATAAAGGAAAAAATGTATACTTAACTAATAGAGACACAGAGGATGAAGCAATCTTTGAACATAGAGATAACCATGATATTCCTGAGCAAAGTTGCTTCCCCTATAAGCAGGAAAAAAAAAAGTTAACTCAATTTCCAGTTCTCCCAACAAGGCAGACTACTGATACAACTCCTGAAGCTTCCTCCTGTGGAAGACGGGAAATCTCCAGGGGCCAGAACCATTGTTATAATACTAATCCCACCTTCTTATAATACTAACAATGCTATTCCTGGTAAATCAAGAAAGCATACAGAAAGGTAGGACAGAAGGATAAGCAGAAGCCCCCCCTGGGGTTGCCTTGGTGAGAGGGTAGGATTTAAGGAACTTGTTGTATAATGATTATAGTAATAATTACTATAATATAAGCCAGCATTTTAAAAACATTTATTGGGCTTCCCTGGTGGCGCAGTGGTTGAGAGTCCGCCTGCCGATTCGGGGGACACGGGTTCGTGCCCCGGTCCAGGAAGATCCCACATGCCGCGGAGCGGCTGGGCCCGTGAGCCATGGCCGCTGAGCCTGCACATCCGGAGCCTGTGCTCCGCAACGGGAGGGGCCACAACAGTGAGAGGCCCGCGTACCGCGAAAAAAAACAACCCAACATTTATTAACCACTATTAGCAGGTCACTACATCGAGTACTTTTTGTGTATTATCTCATTTGATCTTCATTAACTCTTACAGCTCTAATTGTTAACCTGATTCTTTAGGTAGAGAATTTGAGGTCTGCAGGATAACATACTCTGTCTCCGTCTGTAAAATGGAAAAGCCAGAGATAATCCCAACTAACCTTGTGGAAAGTTTCTGTGAGGAATAATCCAAATAAACATGAGGGTAGAAGTTCCCTAAGGACAAATTTCGGCTGAAATCAAAAAACAAGGTATCTTCAGGCAGACCTTTTAAAGCAGCGGTATGTACTATTTCCCAACTGTGGAATCCCCCCTTCTCAGACATGACCAGAAGTGGTCAAGAAAACGCTGGACGATGTCTCTTGTTGGAGACGTAGGAGGACTAGAACACACGCCCTTTAAGGCCCCTGTCCATTCTGAAAGCCCAGCACTCTCTGACTGACACAATGCCACGAGAGCTTACTGAGAGAGGCGATGGCTTCTAGGAATTCAAGACATAGGCCATCTGTTACCTGTGCTTTCAGTGAAGCCAGGTGGAAGTGACCTTGGGACAGCCCTTCCTAGGACCTGAGGTGTCAAGATACTGCTTGCAGTTCTTAGGATCCGTTTCTGCTCGTCTGTTCTTTTTTTTTTTAATGTTTATTTATTTATTTGGCTGCGCCGGGTCCTAGTTGTGGCACACGGGATCTCTAGTTGTGGCATGTGGGATCTAGTTCCCTGACCAGGGATCAAACCCAGGCCCCCTGCATTGGGAGTGTGGAGTCTAAACCACTGGACCACCAGGGAAGTCCCTCTCCTCTTCTGTTCTAAGCCATCTAGATCCAAATTATTTCTTACTCCTATTCACACTGCTGCTACCCAAATTCACGAAACCCATGGTATGGACTCTGTTCTTTGGCTCACCATGTGGCTGAGATAAAAACCATCCTACACTGTAAAAACAGAGAGTAACTGGCCACGAAGAATGAACTTGAAAGAAGGAGGCTGCCAAGCAGCCACGGATCAGGTTGCCTCAGAACCAAACAAAGGCAATGAAAACCAGTGTCAAGCTCACACAGGCTGATATCGTTCTAAACAACCCTCTGGGGTCACGAGCTGCGGCACTAAAGCCTTGTTCTTGGTGTCATTTCAATAACTGAGTTAAAAACCAAGCCTCCCTCAGCTGCTCGATTCCCCAGCAGAACAAGGCTGCTGTGGCTCGGGACAAAGACGACATTCATCTGCCATGTGGTTTCTCAGAAAGCATATCTAAACAGCAGGTTGCCCTGGCAATTTTGGATATATATTTCTTTTTCTGACTGATATTCTTGGCTGGTTTTCTGACAGTAGAAGTACAAGATCTCATTATATTCCCAAGTACAAATTAATTCAGCCTCAAAGCCCAGCTTTACAGGAAAAATAAGAAATCTGAAACAAAAACAGTATTCCTTGTCAGGAACAATTTAGGACAGTCTTCTCACCAGGAACCACTCGGCGTGGTTACCCTAGTAAAGACCATTAATGTGCAACTGGTGTTTATCCTGGCTGGCTCCTGGGTACTCACAAGGCACTGCAGCATCGGAGACCAGAGTACTAATCATGGTCTCCACTCACCTTTCTTCCAGCACAGGATTATGAAAAGAAACTCATCAAAGAAAGGTTAACAAGTAAACAAGCATGGAGTTAGTCCAGAATGGAAAGACGGTGGCCAGAGACAGAGAGAGTAGCATCTGAGGTTTAAAATCCTGGCTTCATTCACACACTCCACAGACAAAACACCAACAACAAAGCAAACACATTTGGTACTGTATATATGTCCCAGCTGGCTAGTGGGAAGCAGCCACATAGCACATAGGAGATCAGCTTGGTGCTCTGTGTCCACCTAGAGCAGTGGGATAGGGAGTGTGGGAGGGAGATGCAAGAGGGAGGAGATATGGGGATATATGTATATGTATAGCTGATTCAATTTGTTATAAAGCAGAAACTAACACACCACTGTAAAGCAATTATACTCCAATAAGGATGTTAAATTTTTTTTTAAATTAAAAATAAATAAAATTTTACATAAAAAGAGTAAAATAAAAATAAAGTTAATGAAAAAACAAAACAAAACAAAAAAAGCAAACACAAAGCCTCAACTCCTAAACCTCTCACTGACAAGAAGAGAAAGCCTGGCTTAGTAAGGGTGAATGAGCTCAGAGCAACCTCGCTCCAACCAAAAAAGCTCCCAATACTAAACACCAAATAAAAGGAGAATGAGGAAGTCAATCAAAATAACATGATGTGGGGCTTCCCTGGTGGCACAGTGGTTAAGAATCTGCCTGCCAATGCAGGGGACACAGGTTCCAGCCCTGGTACGGGAAGATCCCACCTGCTGCAGAGCAACTAAGCCCATGCGCCACAACTACTGAGCCTGTGCTCTAGAGCCTGCGAGCCACAACTACTGAGCCCACATGCCACAACTACTGAAGCCCATGCACCTAGAGCCTTTGCTCCGCAACGAGAAGCCACAGCAGTGAGAAGCCCGCGCACCGCAACGAAGAGTAGCCCCTGCTCACCACAACTAGAGAAAGCCCGCACGCGGCAACGAAGACCCAATGCAGCAAAAACAATAATAATAATAATAACATGATGTGATGGACTATTATGTAACCATCAGAATGATAATTTTATAGGTGTTTCAAATGATATGAGAAAATGTCTGATACGTTAAGTGAAAAAAAATCAAGATGTCATATTATATATACAGAATGATCTCAGCTGTGTACAACAATTTAAGTATAAGAAATACGGAAACAAATACTTTAAAATGTGAACTGTGATTATTGCTGGGGGTGGAGGAACAGTAGAAGAAATTTTCTTCTCTAAGACTGGTGGTTTTAACCCAGACCTACACTGTCTTTCGACCACAGCAGCAGAATCTGCCTTTTTGCCTGCAAGGTGAACCTAAAAACAAGCATCAATGATAAAATCTTTAAAAGACACTATCATAATTCAGGAGAATATGACTACAAAGGAGGAACCTGCCAAGACACTAAGATACTCAAGTAAGTTTCAAACTAGAAGCACTAAAAGCATTTCTAATTAAAGCTATAAAGAGAACCGATGTGAAAGAGTGAATCATCATTGCAGGTGAAAATATACCATTACAGCAAATTCAACCCACAGCTAAATTCTACAATACAAGAGAAAGCTGGGAATCACTGTCAAAGAAAGACCTTAGATACCTATTCATCAAACTTCCAAGAAAAAAATAAAAGCATTTTAAAGTTATAATTACTAGGACTTAGAGAGGGTCTGAATTTGCCCCCCAAATATAAAGTCCCCAGCAACAAGGATCACTGACCACTGGAGGCTAGAGAATAGAAAGAAACTTAGGAGAAAAAGAAAAAGCACTGTACTTGATGCCAAATTACATAACCTGCAACCAGCCTAAGAGGACCCCCTGACTCCTTTTTCAGTCCAGCACTGAAGGCCTTTTGGTCAGAGATAATCAATTTTGCTTGGCAAAACAAAGCATCAAGACATAGAAATGCTTTGGATCAAATTCTGTAGAATCAGCCTATTTGAGAGGCTTTAAAGTTAATGCCAAAACCAATCTGGTGTTCTGTTCACAGCTCTTTTCTAGAGGTTGTAAAAGCAGAAAAATATTTAAACTCAAAGTTTGAAGTGGAACCTTGCTACCTGTAAAAACAAGCCACTTTTAAATATTAGAAGCCCTCAAGATTTGGTAGTTCCAAATTCACCAGGTATATTAAAAATCATTGGTTGGAAGTAAAATTGGCTATAACTGTTTAGAAAAAGATGAAGCTGAATTGCAACCTTACTCTTTAACACCAAGACACATTCCAGACAGGATAAATAATGAAAATGAGAAAAATAAACATTCTAAAAGAAAGTAAGGGTTAATATTTTTATAATGTTGAGATCTGAAAAACTTCTAAACATGGCATTAGATTCCAGAAACCATAAAGGAAAAGCTGCTAAATCAAAACACATAAAACTAAAACTACCTGAACAGTTAGACACCTTATATAAAGTTTTTAAAAACTAGGAAAATATCTTTAAAGGTTCATAATCTCACTTGATATATGAAGAACTCTTTGAAATCAATAGGAAAATAAGAATTCCAAGGATAATTAGATAAATAACACAAACTGACACCAAAACAACAGGGGGATTTGACCATCGGTATCACAATCTTAAATTTATAAAGTTTGACCCAAGTGTTCTACTTGCAGGGATTAACCCTAAGGACATATGTATTGTGCAAAGGGGGTTCATTAAAACAATGTTTAATATTAAAAAGCCGGAAGCCACCTAAAGGTCTACGATTTGGGGATTGCTTAAATCAGAGGTCATAAACGCAGCTGTTTTTAGGGGCCGGCACAGGCAAGGAAAATGAGCTCAATGGGCCAGTTTTGATCCAGGGAAACAGGAAGTGGTGCGATCCGTGGTGAACTGGAGAGCTCAGACCCTTTTCGGTAATTCAGATTGTAAAAATTATGTGTGCCCCAGCCAAACTGGCTCTCCTCTCCCCAGTCCCCATGGCCCCCTCAGGGTTAGATGTGTAGTCCACAGCCACGGGGTACATACTACAGCCTGGTCTCTCCCCTCACTGTGAATGCAGGATGCTCACCTACCCGTCACACTGGAGGAGCTACAAAAGAGTTCGTTGATGCAGCATCACTGGCTCCCAGGATAAGACAGAACCTTAAAGGTCATCTAGTCTACACGTTTCCTTGAGGCTACGCTCATTCTGCCTCGTTGAACAGGCCCAGGTACAGAAGGTATAGCCAGGAGAAGGGGAAGGCACGGATGGGTGGAAGGCCAGTAGTCAGGGAATAAGGCTTATCCTGTGGGATTTTCATTTTCCACAAGAAAAAAAGATGGGAGGAGAGGTCGTGTGAATGAAAAAAAAGGCAAAATCCTCCAAATCACATACCTTCTATATAACTGTACATAAAACTGATCAAATACCGGGAACTCAAAGCACGATTTCTGAAAATTCTCGCATAAAGTGCTGAGTTCACAGTACCACTGTTAAGCATTCCTTCAGCAATAAACTTCTGGGCAGCTGTTGCCCTCATTAACCAATCTGGCATAGAGGAGGGTTGCCACAGATAATGTGACAGATGATATATGGTATTTTATCACAAGATCTTAATTCATCCCAGGAACTGGTTTAAATCCATCCTAGAATGGTTGTAGTTTATAATTACAGTCTCAGCAGCATGTCAAAAGTAGAAAATGTCCATCTGAGTCTGGGATGGAACATTTCTTCCCAGTGAAAACAACTTTATGCTTGGTCCTGCCGTATCTGGGAATAATAACACTTGGGAGAAGACAACCAATTCCTTGATTTACTTCATTTTAAACACTGCTCCCCCAAGATCTTTTAAACTCTCAGATACATCAAATGGAGAACAGATTTGTCGTTGCCACGTGTTAGGAAATGGGATGGACGGGTGTACCTATAAAAGCCAACGGGAGGAATCCTTGTGGTGATGGAACTGTTCTTTCACTCTTGACAGATGAATGTCAATATCCTGGTTGTGAAACTATGCTATGATTTTGCAAGATGTTACCAATGGGGCAACTGGGTATAGAGTACACAGGATCTCTCTGTATTATTTCTTACAACTACATGTGAATCTACAGTTATCTCAAAATAAAAAGTCTAGTTTTAAAAAAAGGAATATAGGGCTTCCCTGGTGGCACAGTGGTTGAGAGTCCGCCTGCCGATGCAGGGTACACGGGTTCGTGCCCCGGTCCGGGAGGATCCCACATGCCGCGGAGCGTCTGGGCCCGTGAGCCATGGCCGCTGAGCCTGTGCGTCCGGAGCCTGTGCTCCGCAACGGGAGAGGCCACAGCAGTGAGAGGCCCGCGTACCGCAAAAGAAAAAAAAAAAAAAGTAGATACGAGTTTGCTCTTCTTCCAGCAGCTGGCCACCCTCTAATCCGATGTGCGCAATGCGAATTCAGCTATACAGGCAGGAGCACTCAACAGGTGATGGCTCACAGATATGGCTCTCTATTGGTCTGTCTTGCGTCTTTCTCCTCTGATTTTCTCTTTCTCTCTCTCTCTTTCACACACACACACACACAACACACACGAGCTATTTTATACCAACAAGCACACTCATCCGGATCAAAACTGTTTTGAAAAAGAACACCGATGTGAGGACTTTCCAGGTCCTACAGCTCCCAGGTAGGCACAGAAGGGAAGAAATCTCATCAGAGAAAACACACAACGTCTGTAGGAAACAGTAAGTTTGATATTTAAACCCCATGAACAAGAAAGCCTCAACAGAATTAAGCTCATTTCAGGTGTTAAATAAATACTTTGAAGCAAACACCACTTAACTAGGAAGGGGGGAGCCGCAGCAGCAGGGCCCTCGACAGAGCTGCAAAATGAGCTTTGGGCTTGCCTCCTGCCTCTCTTGTCTGGGGCGACCTACCTCGTCATTTTTAACTCTTTTGCCCTGGTAGTTCATCTCTCCCACCTAAGTCTTACACACGAATACAAAATTTACCAAATGCCTACTATGGGTCAGGTACTCTGTTAAACACTTTAAAAGCCTTTTCTAATTTAATCTTCTCAATAAGCCTGAGGTAAGTATGATTAGTATCTTCATTCTAGGTTAAGGGACTGGCCTAGAGTTAAAGATCCCCTCAACAGTGAAGCCAGGACTGAATCCAGGTGTGTCTGGCTCTCGGTCAGCATGTTATCCTGCCTCCTGTGCTCATTTTGGTCTCCGGGGTGTCCAGGGCACCTCCCCGCATTGTAAAAGGACAGGGGGGGAAAAAATTCCATATACTGAGCATCTTTTATGTGCTTTACACAGGCTATCTCTTTCCAGCTCAAATAAACCCTCTGACAGTTATGCATTGTCTCCATTTTAAAGATTAGTGAACAAAGGCTGAGAGAACTTGAGGGCTCTTGAAGACTTTTTCATCTCACTTTTACTTAGTAGATGAAAAAACGAAAGCCCCAGAAAGATCAGGTGGCTTGCGTAAGGACACAAAGCTAGTTACTATCAGAGCCAAGATCGGATTACCAGCCCACTGCTCTCTTTAATGATATCTAAGCTCTCGCTCTGAAAGGAACCAACATATTAATAATAGAGCGGGAATGCCAGGCACTTTGCTAGATGCTTTACATTCTTCATCCAACTCTGATCTAGGGGATTCCCCACACTGCTGTTCCAATCAATGTTTTCTACTGACACGTACTACAGAAGGGGAACAAAACTTAAATTTCACATCTAACAATTTTACAAGGTGATTAACATGCTCCTATACACACGGATGAATGGATATCACAGGAAGAAAATATGAAGAGATTTGGAAAGGTTGTCAGAGAAGGCACAACGTAATCAGATGACACATTCTGAGTACCTGTGTACCACGGCGATTTGCCAAGTGCTGGGCCCCTCAGAGAAAGACAATTCAGCCCCTGAATCAGATGATCACTCACCATCAGCACGTGTGTGACACTTCTCACCACAGAAGCGTGTTATTCTGAGAAAAACTATGGTCTTGACCATCAGAAAACTTAAATCGAAAGCCTAGCTTCGTCACCCATGAATCACGTGCCGTGGGGGGACGGGCGGGCGCGTACCCATAAGTCAGAGTCTCTGAGCCTCTCCGTCAACGAGTGGGAGCTCCTGCGCCAGGATGCTGTGAGAGGCAAATGGGACAAGACTTCTGCAGGAACCCAACACACGATTAGCACCCAGTAACTGCTATTTTCATCAGTTCTCCTCAAATTCTACAACTTGAAAAGAGCAAGTGTCCCTGCCAGTAAAATTTCAAGTAAGACAAATGGGGAAATGGGGAGGTATTAGTCAGAGGGTACCAGGTTCAGGTACACAAGATGAATAAGTCTTAGAGATCTACCATGCTGCATGGTGCCTACAGCAAACAATCCTGTATTGTATATACTTAAAAATTTGCCAGTAGGGTAGCTCTTGTGTTAATAAAGAGTTCTTATCACACACACAAAAATAATAATAATAAAATAAATACAGAAGGTGGGAGGGAAAAGAAGACAAGATAACGAGCAACCAATATGATTACCGGAGTGGGAGGTACAAACTATCTGGTGTGTAAGACAGGCTACAAGGATGTATTGTAAAACACAGGGAATACAGCCAATATTTTAATAACTGTAAATGGAGTAGAACCTTTAAAAATTGTATACATTTTTTAAAAAAATTAATAAAAAAGATTACTAAAAATATTCAATGTCTACCACTAAGGTAAGAGAAGTAAATTTACAGAGACGCTAATATTGAATAGATAACAGGGTATGAGGGGGGAAAAATTGGGGCATAAGTGCCTGAAGGAGACCGATAGGCACTTTGTGACCGAGGTATCACCAGAGGGCGTATCAAGTGTTTGCTGTAGCCATTAAGACTCCTCTACAATTGATACCTTTGTTTTCACAGAGGTTATATTTGGTCAAAACTCAAAGTGTTCTTAAAACAATAATGCCTTTTTATAGTGAGCATGACTTTTCCTGAACAACATCACAACTGTAAAACCCATGGTTACAAAGTAAATAATAAAGAACATCAAAAGAAGGTAAAAATTACATTGTTCCGACAAGGGGAATTACTTATGTAAATAACTGATGAAATGCAAAGCCTGTCAATGTACACTGTGTTCTGAACAAGCAAGAAAAAAATCATTCGGGTCAATAATAAATACTCTCCTACTATTACAAAATTCCCATTAAGACTCGATAAGCCTGAAACCATTCTTCCTGGTCACTAGAACCCCCATCACGTATTTTTTGAAAGAAGATTCTTTCACCTGCTTTGTAAAGTTAAATAAGTATCTAGTATGTCACTGGAGCGCACAATCAGTTTGTTTTGTTTTTCCTGTGAGAAAATACCCAAGAGTTAACAGAGACAGGAAGCAACCTGGGGACTTGGGTTCTAGACTTGATTCTGGCATTAAAGTAGGAAAGTTGCCTTTTTATGTCTGGATTTCAGATCCTCAAACTATAAATGGGATAAGACCCTCCTCTTGCCCCTCTCACAGGTACACTGTAAGAGTCACCAAGTTAAAGAGGAAAATATGAATGCACCTTTAACTATATTAAATGCTGTATTCACCTAATGTGATGATATTACTGTCATGAGCAAACAGACGCATTCCAGAAGTCTGGGCTTAACGGGCTTAACGGCTCCTTTGGCTTTTGTCTCCGGATTATCAGTTCTTGTTCAAAGATCTAATTCTTTTTTTTACAAAGGTAAAATAAAAAGTAAAATAATAATAAAATAAGCAACAATACTAATACACAATGAACCAAAAGCAAACACAAACAGCTTTACAGTCCTCAGCTAATAGAATTCTATCATCGTTCTAAAAATAAACTTGGTTCAAATAACCCCAACTGACATTTCATTTGATCCTTCCTCTAACCACGGAGGAAAAGCAGGACAGTCGGAATTATGATTGATTTTTACGTACCGCAAACCTGAAAGAGAAAAGTCACGCATCCCAGCTCCCAGCTAAAGCCAGGGCCGTTCAACCCTCTTCTGACATAATCTGATGTTCATTCTACTGGTCTAAGTTACAAGGTAACACCTATTTTCAAGCAACGTCCAACTTTCAGGTTGATGAAGGAATGTTATCATTAATTTTACACAGCTGGCAACCTCTCTGTATCACAAGGAAATTATTCTACCCAGGAAGCGGGGCACACAAGAAGTGAGAGGGTGGCCTCTATTGGTGAAAAGTGTGTGCTGCAGTGGAAGCAGTCAGTGTGATTTGAAAAATATCAGTCATGTTAAAAGAGTTTATGAAATGGGGGATGGGTACAAAGGAAAGCCATATGGAACAGAGAAGTAAGGGAAAGCAAGAAAGCACTGAGTATATACACTACCAAATGTAAAATAGAGAGCTAGTGGGAAGCAGCTAGCACAGGGAGGGAGATCAGCTTGGTGCTGTGTGACCACCTAGAGGGGTGGGATAGGGAGGGTGGGAGGGAGATGCAAGAGGGAGGGGATATGGGGATATATGTATACATATAGCTGATTCACTTTGTTATACAGCAGAAAGTAACACAACACTGTAAAGCAATTATACTCCAATAAAGATGTAAAATAAATAAATAAAATAATAAAAAAAAAAGAAAGCATTGAGAAGTTCTAAAAATGATACCCATGACCACTTTGGGTAATCAATTTGCAGCTGGTAATAGTTCTGATTCCTTTCCTTTAGAGCAGTTTGAAATCAGTCTCTCTGGGAGCAAGTTTTCTTTGGGAATGTATCTCTGGTTTTATAATGAAAGTCAATGGCAAATCAGTGGGGAAAGGGAGAAATTTACTTCATCGACGGTGGTTCGAGAAAGGAAGGGAGAAGGGAGGGGAAGTTAACATTTATGAAATGCCTATTATGTTGAAGGCGCTTTATATGCATTACCACACTTAATTCTCACTCACACACAAAATCTGCCCAATAGGTAGCAGTATTATCTCCATTTTACAGTGAGGAAACTGAGGCACAGGGAGAAGAAACTGGCCCTAAAGTACTCAATAAATGGTAAAGTCAGGACGAGAAACCTAATAGTCTGACTGTAGTGATCTAAACTACCCAGGCACACACACCACCTCAACCAAAATAGTAGTCACTTAGTACACACAGGCATAATATATTTCCTTAGAAATAGACCCAACTGCAACCTTATAAGACCCTCTAAGTAAATGTGAAATCTCATACTTTCCTTTCCAAAACCTTGGACGTAGAGAACAATCAATAGACACAATGAGTTGTGCCTTTACAGTACAATAAATTACCATCAGTCAGCCTTCTCCTCACTGATCCATCTTCTCAGTACCTCTTCTTCCTTACACTGGCAGCTCAAAACCTCAGTAACATGAGCATCGAACTCCAACAGTGAGATGAAGACGGAAAAAGAGACACGCCTTCCATTCAGAATTACTGGTGCTTGGAGTGAACATGTCATCAAAGACAAAAGATGCTCAATCCTGTTGTACTTCGCTTGAGCGATGAAGCATCGGGATTTTTAAGTAAATATGGTGACATTTGGGGAGGGAAATGATATAAGTACTATATCTCGAGGAATGAAAAGAGTCCTACATCATCATTTTTCTTTCAAAGGTACTAGGCTACAAAAGCAAATACTACTTCCAAGACACTGATAGAGATCCTGCCTTTGGATGGGGGTGAGAAAACTGGCGTAAACCTTTTCCCTGTCTTCTCAACATTTCATGTCCCAGGAATATAGATTACTGACCTGCCTAGAGTCTGTGTGAGAAAAAAAAGGGAGGGGAAGCAAAGAAGAAAGACTGAAGAAGGAATCTGACAGCTCAAAGGAAGGAGAGCGAAAAAAGACAGACGGGTCTAGGTAAACGAGACCACAATTCAATGTCATGGCTGTGGATTCAGCAGTAAGAAAAATAATTTACACTCGCCTCAACTGAAAATGGAAAACTCTGCTTTCTAGGTTAATAACTAATTTACATTTCAAAATGTTTGGAAGCTTCTGATTGAGGAAGAGTAGATAGTACTAAACTTAGAGTTGTTATTCTTTTCTGACTTCAAATTTAGCAAAATTAAAGTAACTGACCAAATCTGGCTTCAGTTGCAATGAGATTCAAACTTAAGGAATTTCAGGTTCTGATTACAGCAATTAGGAATCCCAGGCCTCCAGGGATTCTTTTGGTTCTTAATACCAACCTGGCAACATGTGGATACCTGGAGCATCTAACAATGTTTGCGGGGATACTGATTACGCACATCCTGCGACACAGGATTTATGACTAAATCAGAGCCTAGTTAGTTTATATAACCAGCACCAGATTGTAGCAGAGGGATACCACTGAATCAATCTACTCATTGCTAGTGAAACAAAAGACAACATAACTACAAAAAAGAAAAAAAAAAAAGCTACAGAGACTTAAAGTATGTAACTTGCTTCTCAAAACTGAAAGGCTACAGCTACGTTAAAAAACAAAGGTAGCAATTATAAGAAGTTTCAATCTCTGTTTATGAATAGGTTTATGAAGTGATCAACCTTAAAACCACTACAAACAACCCGCTCGTCTATCAACAGAGGACTGGCTGAATAAACTACTGTACATCTTCACAACAGAATACTAAGCATCAGGAAAAAAAGTAATGAATATCCCTATATACTGCTGTGGAGTGATTCCTAGGACATACAGTTAAGTAAAACCAAGGCAGATTAAAGTGTGTATAGCACACTTCTTATCTATGAATGGGAGTACAAACATACATGTATTTGTATACAGTTGGCCCTCCACGGATAATCCACAGTTGGCTGAATCCACAGATGCAGAACTCATGGATATAGAGTGCCAACTATGGGACTTCAACATCCTCCGATTTTGCCATGTGTTGCAGCTCCTGGAACCAATCCCCCAGGGATGCTGAGGGATGACTGTATACATATAACCAAAATGAAACAACAGAAAAGGAGGAAACAAAGTAGAGGGAATAGGGACAGAAGCCAAATCTGAATAACTCTGTTTTGTCATTTGCCTTCGGAACGAATTAGTTTGTATAATTATAAAGTGAAACAATAAAAAGCAATATCTAAAATCAGAAAGCAAATGAGAAAATAGCATGAGATGACTGGGGAAAACTGAACATCGACAAGGCATTTTATGGGATTAAAGAATTATTATTCTTAATTTTTAAAGGTATGATGATGGTATTGTGGTTATGTTTTTATAAAGGGATCTTTACTCTTTTATAGGTATGTATGGAAATATTTAAAATGAAATATGGCTGGGATTTGCTTCAGAATAACCATGTGGTAGGAGTGGTGAACAGCAGAAGAGGAGGATTAAATAAAGTAAAAATAGCCATGAGTTGATGATTGTTATAGCTGAGTGATGGGAAATTCATTACATTCTATCTTACTAATGGAGGCTGGGATATTTAAGGATATGCATTTTTAAAACTCATCTTGAAATAAGTGGACAATAAAAGACAGACGTTTGGGGAGTGTTTCTTTTGTTTCTACAAAATGGCAGATAAAGTTTCAAGTTGTAGAGACTTGGGTTCCCTGAAAGCATAAGATGCACCCTTAAGAGTATTAATGTAAACATGAGTAAATAAAACATTTCTGCCACCATATCAATCATGAGTTTAAATTATAAATAAGGTAGCAATAATTCTCATCTCCTACCAAATGTCTACTTTCTAAAGTGCACAGCCAAAAGCAAAAAGTGTCACCTAATAAAAAATGAGTAATTGACTATGTCCTGACAATTCAGTAAAGCTTCATAATAAAAACCCAAATAAATCTTTTTTTGTGTGTGTGGTATGTGGGTCTCTCACTGTTGTGGCCTCTCCGGTTGCGGAGCACAGGCTCCGGACGCGCAGGCTCAGCGGCCATGGCTCACGGGCCCAGCCGCTCCGCGGCATGTGGGATCTTCCTGGATGGGGGCACGAACCCGTGTCCCCTGCAATGGCAGGCGGACTCTCAACCACTGCGCCACCAGGGAAGCCCCCAAATAAATCTTGTTTGGAGCCCTGATCTAGAAAAGAATGGTTACGATAAAGTCTCATAAAATCATAGGCTTTTTCCCTCCAGGGAAAAACTCAGTGCTAAAGTTTATCCTTCCCTACCACAAAAAGCCATCTGAATAGCTTGTAACTATCCACGCAACCCAATCAATCAATCTTGTTCAGGTTCTGTTACTTTTATCAAATTAATTTTGAGTTAACGGTTCGGTGGTTTTATATCCTGATGGACCCATTATCACACAAATTCAGGGGGATGTTAGCTTAGCTCTTTGTGCTGCATTAGGATTCTATTTTTAATTTCTCTGATACATCAAGGAAAAATCTAAAAGGGTACTAAATACCTCCCCCCAAAAAATAAGGGCACACTGGGCACTAATTTACTTCACCTGAAGGGCTCACCATCAGCCCCTCCCCCCTTCCTCGCACACCCACACCCCTACATTCCAGACACCATTACTTAGGACTTCCTGGCCATTCCACACCCCTTAATGCTTCCACACACACACTTCCCTCTCTCTGTCTCTGTGCCTACAATGTCCTTTCCCTCCTTCTCTAGCTCGAGAATTCCTATTCATCTTTCAAAACACACTTCAAGGGCTTCCCTGGTGGCGCAGTGGTTGAGAACATGGGTTTGAGCCCTGGTCCAGGAAGATCCCACATGCTGCGAAGCAACTAAGCCCATGCGCCACAACTACTGAGCCTGCGCTCTAGAGCCCGTGAGCCACAACTACTGAGCCCGCGTGCCACAACTACTGTAGCCTGCACGCCTAGAGCCCGTGCTCCACAATAAGAGAAGCCACCGCAATGAGAAGCCCGTGCACTTTAACCAAGAGTAGCCCCCACGCAGCAACGAAGACCCAATGCAGACAAAAATAAATTAATTAAATAAATTTAAAAAAACAAATAAAAACCCAAAATACACTTCAAATGAGACTTCTTGATGCCTCCCCCGGGGTTCTTTTTACTGAAGTTCTTGCTCCCTCTGCTGGGCTCCTACTACACGTTTTTTTTTTTTTTTTTTTTGCGGTATGTGGGCCTCTCACTGTTGTGGCCTCTCCCATTGTGGAGCACAGGCTCCGGACGAGCAGGCCCAACGGCCATGGCTCACGGGCCCAGCCGCTCCACGGCATGTGGGATCCTCCCAGACCGGGGCACGAACCCGTATCCCCTGCATCGGCAGGCGGACTCTCAACCACTGCGCCACCAGGGAAGCCCTACTACACGTTTTTATATGTACTTTATGGACAGAATTTACCAGATTAGCCTAGAGACAGGCCATAAAGTGTAGGTGGTTAAGAGGCTAGGCTCTAGAGCCAAATCCCTGTTGTGCCACTTATTATCTGTATAACTTTATTCAAGTACTTACTCCCTTTAAGACTCAGTGTTCTCATCCATAAAATGGCAATAATATTGCCTACCTCCTGGGATGGTTATAAGGACTGAGCTAATATACTTAAAGAATCTTACACCAATGCCTGGCACAAAGTAAGTTCTCAATAAATGTAAGCTATTTTTAGCACAAGGTATCAAAATTATTTGATTGTCTTTTCTGCTACACTATGTACTTTCTCAGGGTAGTGACTAAATATGTTGAATTAATTCAGAGACTGCCTCTGAGTTTAACTGAAAAGTATGTACTAACAATAAGCTAGGCAATTGCAAGGTGTTAGGAATACAGAGATGAGTAAAAATCCCAGCCGTCAAGGATCTTACAGTCTTGGCTATTCACACATAGAGGACTTCAGTGTACAGAGATTGAATTAGTAAGTGGGGGCCAGCTATTACCAACTCTTTTTATCTTCTTTTTTTTGTGGTACGCGGGCCTCTCACTGTTGTGGCCTCTCCCGTTGCGGAGAACAGGCTCCAGACGCGCAGGCTCAGCAGCCATGGCTCACGGGCCCAGCCTCTCTGTGGCATGTGTGATCTTCCCGGACCTGGGCACGAACCTGTGTCCCCTGCATCGGCAGGTGGACTCTCAACCACTGCACCACCAGGGAAGCCCATTACCAACTCTTTTTAAAGAATAAGTCATAAGAAATCTGGAGACAACTTTATTTGAATAAATAGGGAACTTACTCCAAAACCTAATATACCACTAGGTGATAATCAGCAATCCTTGCAAAGTTAGTAAGATTGAAAAGTACTGTGGTTCATCTAGGTCTGCAGAAGCTCTGGCTAATTCCATTTAGACTAAAACCAGGAAAATCTAAGTATTGATAGAATTTTAAAAAACATATCTCACTCTATTTTTTTTTAATTTAAGCAAGTAATATGTTAATATTGTAATATATTCCCACTTTAAAAACAGTTAAAACTGAAGTTCTTCTCCTCAAAGGCAGTGACTCTTATCAAGTAGTTTTATATCCTATCTTTTTTATCTATACAGCTGCATGTGTACATAACAGAAATATGTAGCATGGTCTGCGGTTTTTAAAAAATTTACACAAATGGTATCACACAGCTTGCATTATTCTGCATTTTATCATTATTATATAATAAATTCCTATAATAGACACAGGTATATTTCTCAGCTCTATCCTCTTACCATCGATCTGTGTTTTCTTCTGGCAACATCGCAACGCTTTCGTTATTGTGGTGTTGTACATCTAAATCCAACCTCATTGTCTTCTTTTTCAAAAGTATCTTGGATATTTTTATGCAATTACACTTCCATAGAGGAACTAACTATGGTGTAATGTTTAAATATCTAGTTATCTAGGTTTTCAAATATAATGATATAAACTTTTAAACAACAATATTCTCTTCCCACTCTTGCATCGTTCTATCTCCAGTACCATTCTCTCCGCTTTCCTCTACTACAGTGTATGGTATCATCTTCCTTTTTTAATTTGATCAAATCTGCCAAATGTCAGTTCCTTTCAAAGAACCAACTTTTGGTTTTACTGACCCAAATTTTGTTTGTTTTCTATTTCATTAAGTTCTGCTTTTATCTTTACTTTTTGTCTTGTTTACAATCTTTCTTGTATTCTAAAAAGAAAATACAATTAAGGCTATAAATCTTCCTATGAATACCATTTTTGCTTCGTCCCACAGGTTTAAATGACAGTGATCTGGATTTTGTACGGTTCTTATAATTCATTCCTCAACATTTTATCATTTCTGTTTTGATTTGATCTGTAAAGCCAGATTTTGTGAATATTCCATATATGTTTTAAAATTTTCACGAATATTTGAAAAGTGTTCCTATTTTCTGTTTTATCAACTGTGTTAATTGTGTTAGTTTTGGTTTTTTATCTAACTGAAATGTCAAGTTTTGAGAGAAGAATATGTAAGCCATCAACTATGACTGCAGTTTTCTCATTGCTCCTTGTATTTCTATTGGTTTTGGATAAATATATATGCTTTGTATAGGTTCATGACTTTTGTTCTCTGGATCAAGCACACCTTTTTAGCAACTTAAAATATGCCCCTTTCCCAGGTAATGTTCCTTTGTCTTGGATTCTATCTTACCTGATATTAATATTGTTTCACTGACTTTCTTTTAGGAATATTTGCCTAGCGTATCTTTTTCCATTCCTCTGTTTTAAACTTTTTGGTGATATTTTCTTTTAGCTATATCTCTTATAAACAGTATTTCGCTGAATTTTGACTGTTATTTTTATCCAGAGTCTCCATCATTCAACAGGTGATTTTAATGCACTCGCGTGTATTGGGATTACTGATGTGTTTATGATGGACTGCTACCCTGTGTGTCATTCTGCTCCTTACATACACTCACCGTGTCCTGCTTCAGACTTTGTACTTCTTCCCTCCACCTTCCCATGCCTGGCTTCCCCTCTTTATTCAGGTCTTGCTGAATGTCCCATCTCTCTGCAAGGCCTTCTCTCACACTATCTGTCACTGTGCTTTTTTTTTTAAATAGCCACTATTACCTGAACTGGTATATTACCTGACTTAAGGTCTGTTTCCTTCACCACAGTCAACTCCAGGAGAGCCTGGGTCTTGTCTGTCTTGTTCACCCTCTTGGTACTAAGCCTTCTTAGACGAAAATATTACAGTGTGTTTTTGGAATATCTATGAGCCAAACTGGGTTTAAGTTGACAGCTTTTTGTGGCTTTACGATGGCAAAATGGGAGGGTTTGAATTCTCATAAAGGCAACATTCATTTCCAAAAATGCATCTGTTTATAGACTATGAAATACTAATTGGAGAGAATATTGCATTTGCAAGCACTTTTTATTTACACTTTAATATGCCTCAAAAATTAAAGGAAATCTTTGTTGCTTTTTCAATTTGGCAAATAAGGCAATTCAATTTTAGAAATGCAACAAGAATTCAGTTTCAGATGAAAATATGAAGTTTTTTCTCAGTATCAAGTTCTGCCACTGTTGATGATTTAATTACTTCCCATTTGCCATTTTGGGCAAAAATTTCATTTCAAAATAGCAATTGCCTTCACAGGAAGAAAGAGAATATCTTCTTTATAACTAAATACTGCCCGCTGGGAAATCAGAAAGTCTCTAAGAGACGGCTGGGGGGAACAGGACGGCTAGTCTGACACACATCCTTCTTTAAGCTTAGTGAGGTTACTCTGAACACTTTGTTCACTCAACAAACTGGTTCTTTCTATGCCAGATGTCACTTTCAAATGTACATTTTCCTGATTTTAGGTACTGCTTTGGTACCTCCAATAAGAGTACAGGAGACTCAAAAGGGGAGTAAAAAGGAAATTTTAAAGTCATGCAGTGTTAATAAAATATGAATACATGTGATTTTAGAATTTCTATAGTACCTAACAGGAAAGAAAGAAGAAATTTATATGAATTTAGCAGGTTAGGATCATGCATAAGGTGAGTTAAAACACAGATTACTGGGCACTGTCTCCAGAGATTCTGATTTAGTGTGTCTCGGGTGGGGCCTGAGAAACCATTTCCAACAGGTTTCCAGGTGATGCTGACACTGCTGGCCTGGGAATCACACTTTGGGAAACATTCTTTGAGACTATTATTTTAAATGCTTGATTTGGGATGAAGGTGATACAGCAAGAATATCAAGGCATTAAAAATAGTTTTCATCTGCTCTTTGGAACTTTTTGGTATAGTAGCTCATATATACTCCACCTCAACTGTCTTTCATTGTTTAGCTTGAAATTCTCTTAAAAGAGAATTTTAAAATAAATTCTCCTGAAATTTTCAAGGTAAAATTGGAATAAAATTTTATATGTCAGGATGGGTTGGCTCAGACACACTGTGGACATATACAAATCCAAATGATTTAGAGCACGAGTCCCCAGATCAAATGTCCTAAAAATGCCAGACAGGTTAGATACTTGATACAAGTGAGTGAAGTCGATCAGATCTTGAGGAGAACTAGAGAGGTCAGACCCGAAGAGGGCAGCTGCTACTCAGCTCCAGACAGCCATCAACCAAAAATGCAGGTCTTTTATGGTCAGCTCTTCCAAGCTTTCAAAATAAGCTGGAGTTCCAATATTTCATGTAGAAGCTCTCAATTTTTAAACACAGGCAACTAATTTAAAACTTTTAAACACTGTGTAGGACACACAAAAAAGGTGTGTGGGCTGGATGATGCCAGTTTATAACCTCTGATAAGTCTCAGGACTTTTCTCCTGCACCAGCCAGGAATAATACAGGTTGGGCAATGTGCTAACTTAGTCACTGTGCTCATGGGCCCACTCCCTCCAACAGTCATCTCCTTCCCAGATAAAAAGCTCTCTCTCTAAAGACCACTAAAACCCCTCTGCATAAGTAGCTTGCCTATCAAAATAAGTTCTCTGGCAATGATCTTAGTATGGGAAGGCTATGGCAGAGAGAAGTGAATTCTTCAAACACTGGAACTGCTGATCCCAAATTAATGATTAGCTTAAAGTGACTGGAATCTCAGGATCATTAACTAGACCTGGGAATACAGATTTGAGGATTCTCAAGCATTCTATCACAATGGTGATGTGATGTGGTACCCAGCAGTTGTTTCATCTTTACCTAAAGACTCACTAAACTGAGAAAATCAGTCCTTACAAAGATGTCCACGACAACTACAGAGGCAACACGGAATCGCAAACATGAAGATTCAAATCTCTGAGTCTACTCTGATTAACAGTGTCGGCCTGGAACACTGTGTTAAGAAGGACTCTGAAGCTGAATCCTGACTCAGTGGAAAATATGAATGCCAAAGACCTAGAAGAGGAATGGCAGCAGACGTGCCCCATATTTGGCCTCTTCTATATAGTAGGTAACAACACTATACCTGTGTTCACAAAATCTAGTCTTCCTGTAGGGCATTAATATAGCAACCAATATAATGTTTTCAAAACATAAGTAGGATCAAGTCACATCTTGCCAGTAGCTTTCCATTTCACTCAGACTAAAAGCTAAAGCCCTTATTATTACACAAAAGCCCTAACGTTGTCTGACTCCCATTACATCTCTGATCTCATTTCCTGCTACAACACATCCCCTTGATGCCATTCCAAACATACTATCACTTCACTGTTCTGTAAATACACTAAGCAAGTTCCTGCCTCAGGACCTTTACATTTGCTATTCCAGGTGCCTGAAAAGCTCTTTCTCTGGATAGTCACAAAGTTCACTCTCTCATCTTCTTACCAATGAGAACTTCCTTAACTCATTATTTTAAATTGCTACAAATTTACACACACACACACACACACACTCACTCCCTTTCCCTCTCCTTTTCTCCTTCCCTTCCCCACCAATCTCCTTTTCCTGCTTCATACTTTCTACAACACTTACCACTATCTGACACACTAAATATTTTATTTCCTTATTTTCCTTCTTCTAAAATGAAACCTCCAAGAGGGATGAGTTTTTGACTGTTTTGTTCACTACTATATCCCTAGAAGAGTGTCAAGCACATACTGGCACTCAAAGAGCTAATAAATAAATGAGTGAACAAACAGATAATAAAACAAATGAACCTGGGTCCTAACATGGGTTCAGGGACTAATCGGTTAAATAACCTCAGGTGAATTATTCTGGTCCTCAAAAGATCTCTATCATTAGTTGTATAAACTATGACATTCCTATTACTCAACAAAAGCAGAAACTATGTTATGGAAGAATGACATCATTTCCTCTAGACTGGTCAGTAGGATAGGAGAAAGCCAGGACTAGAAAGCCTCCCCAAATCCAAATCTAATGTGCAAACTAAGTTCTTATAAACAACAGAATTATGACAGAATTTAAGAGTGTAAAAATTAAATACTCCTAAAGAGAAAATCCTTTTCTAGAAAAGGAATGCAGACTCCTTAGCTTATTTTTTTTTGCACATTTTTTTTTTTTTTTACTGCCTCTACACATTAAATCTCTGTGGACATTAACAAGTGTCCGTGGTTGAGGGAGAAATGTTCCACAGCAGAAAGAGGAAATACACACCCTGTTTTTCCTATGAAACTTTGGAATTATGTAATATCCAGCCTCGGATAGAATTCAGAATAATCCTCTCAGAGAGACTGAAATTAGGATAATGGTCAGCCAAACAACAAAGACACTACAAAATAGCACTAACTCCCCTCCAGTCTAATTCTTAAATATAAAATCACAATCCCAGATAAACCAGTAAAGACAGTGCATCTTCACTGGATCACTAAATATTTCTTTTACCATTAACAAATTCAAACTCAACAAAAGGAAAAATGGCAAGTGAATAAATAATTATTAAAGCAAAAAAGATGCCACTAATTAATTGGGGGCCCTCGGAACAGCTCAAATGTCAGTCAAAATGCTGTCTCAGACTCCTCAGGCTGTCAGCTCAGGAGCTGCCGCCAGGCGCATTTAGCTGCACAATAAAATGCTCAAGCACTTTGCACTTTCAGTGAAATGACAGAATTGGATGTGTGATATTTCAAACAACTTTCCCCCGCAGACATGACCATCTGCTTCCAAGTCTACTTACGAACTCATAGTCTCCATCCTGTGGAACTTTCCATTCTGAAGAGTTCTTCAGCGGGCCGGGGACACTCTTGCCAAAGCTGTTGATTTGATTTTCCTTTTCTTTTTGTTCAAAGTATTCAAGGAAAGATGGTCTTGCAGGCTGCATGGTCTCATCCCTTCCTGAAAACCAAGAAAAACAAAAGGTGAAATACAGTATCCCAGATTTCAGATAAGTTTAGTAAACGGATCTGTCTCCAGATGGGCTAAGGTCATGGAATCAGTGGCTTTTTGTTAGATAAAGAGTCCTTCAAGATTCTAGTGAAAACTACAGGAAAAAGCACAAATCCTCACTCAAAATACTTTTCATGGAATTTCAGAGGATTCATAGCCCCCGCAGGGTCCCTTTTTCTAAATGGGAAGACTTGGTGATGCAATAACTCTACATCAGCTACAAGTAATACTTTTTGGATCCCCTATAGCAAAGAGTTCCTATAACATTTAGACCGAAAACAGAGAAGCAAGCCAAAATATTTATTGATCATTTACATATATAATATGCTCTACAGGCATTAGAGTCAGGAAGGGGGGATGATATCATAGTGATTGATTTCCCTTGGCAAAATCATAATCGAATTTGACTAATGAGAAACACAGGCATGAAAAAGAAAATCTAAGTAAATCAAAACCCACTCCATGAAATATTATATAACTTTTTTTTTTTTTTTTTTTTTTTGCGGTACGCGGGCCTTTCACTGTTGTGGCCTCTCCCGTTGCGGAGCACAGGCTCGGGATGCGCATGCTCAGCGGCCGTGGCTCACGGGCCCAGCCACTCCGCGGCATGTGGGATCTTCCTGGACAGGGGGCACGAACGCGCGTCCCCTGCATCAGCAGGCGGGCTCTCAACCACTGCGCCACCAGGGAAGCCCTATATAACTTTTAAAATACTATTTACAAATAGTTTATGATAAAGGAGAAAAAATAAGATATTATATATACAGTACAATCTCAATTCTGTAAAACCATACACATAGGAGAAAAAAAAAGACTAGAAAAAAATATACCAAAATGTTAACAGGATTTGTCTCTGATAGTAGGATTATAGGTGATTTTATTTAATTCTTTTAAATATTTTTAAAAAGAAGACAGTATAGGATAAATATTAAATAGATAGAACTGATTATAAGAGTTACATGTGCCCAGGAGGTGAAGAAATCTTGCAAGATGGGTGGCCAGGGAAGACTGGTAGAAGGGCTTAGGTTAGCAGTCACATAGCAGGGTAGCTATATAGCAGAGCAGAATCGGTAGTTATGTAACAGCTGTTACCATATGAGAGCAGAATACAGCAGTTACTAGTTAGAACTAGTAACAATCACAGAAAGAATAACTTTACCTGGCATGACTTAAAAACCTAGTTAGCCGAATGCACCTATTTCACGCAGTCTAATACTGGGAAGCACAGAAGTTTTTTTTTTCAGTACTTTGCATGAACATGTGGATTTATACTTCCTTTTCCCCCAGTAACCAGAAAAAAAGACCAGAAGGTTCAGAGCCTTAAGAAGTGAATGGGTAGCGGTCCAGAAGATAAAGAACAGCAAGTGTTTCCTCTCCAAGAACGCTTGTTCCATGCAGTCTTATCTCTTGACATCTGCCTAGTCCCAGTTTCGAGCCAGTGCCCTGGCTGCCTCTCAGGTATTTGTCATCTTACTCACCATCACCACTGCCAATTTCAACAGCAGCCAATCTCAGATTTGCCCACTTCCAGATGCTGCCAATAGCTTACTTCACTGTTGCCCCCTCATTTATTCGGGATCAAACACAATATTTGCTAGGACCAGTCAACAATTATGTGCTGAATGTCTGTTTTGTTTTGTCTGTTCTAGGTATGATGTTAAGTGCTTTTCACGCTTATTTTGTTTACTTTTTAAATTAAATTTAAGGTATTATTTCATAATACAGTTCTGAAGGAAATGCAACAAAATGAAACTTGTAAAAATGGGGGTGTTTTGGATTTCCTGACAAGTTCGGATGGAAAGTTCTTTTGATCAGTGTCTTCCTCTGGGACCACCAGAGGAGAAGGCTGGCTCGGAGACAACTCTGTAGCAAGCCTACCCATAATCCTACACATCAAAAGGGGTGTTTAGAGGGCCTCCTGAGCCGAGCAACTGTGACAGTGCTACAGATGGCTGAAATACGCAGTATGCAGTGTACTTTTATACAAAATATTCTGTGACTTCCCTGGCAGTCCAGTGGTTAAGACTTCACGCTCCCAATGCAGGGGGTGTGGATTCGATCCCTGGTTGGGGAACTAAGATGCCACACCGTGCAGCCATAAAACAAATCTGGACCAGATATTAGGTTCAGACCAGCTGAAGAGAATAGAAAGTCTAGAAACAAAGTAGAGCCCAAACGGATATCCGAACAACTGGATAGCTGTTTGAAAAAAGATTAAATTGTATCCACACCTCATACCTTCAACCAGGAAAACTCCAAATGGATAAGAGCTCTAATTGTAAAAATGGAAACCATAAGTACTAGAAGAAAACATGTGTGAATGCAATGCATTTAAAACCTGAATGACGAAAAAGGCTTTTTAACATACCATGACAAAAACCCTGAAGCAATTAAAAAAAAAAAAAAAAAAGGATGTTTTCTTTGTGTGAAGGAAATATCACAGATTTTTAAAAATTAATAAGCACAAATAGGGACTTCCCTGGTGGTCCAGTGGTTAAGAATCCACCTTCCAATGCAGGGGACGCGGGTTCGAACCGTGGTCGGGGAACTAAGATCCCACATGCCGCAGGACAACTAAGCCTGTGCGCCACAACTAGAGAGAAGCCCACGCACCACAAGGAAGAGCCCGCACACCGCAACGGAAGATCATGCATGCCTCAACGAAGATCCCATCTGCCGCACCTAAGACCTGATGCACAGCCAAAAATAAAATAAATTAAAAAATAAAAATTAAGCACACATTCACTATAAGCCAAGATGAAAGACAAATGACGAACTCGAATATTGGCAACAAGTAACCATAAAGGTTTTAAAAGAATTTTCTTTTAAAAATAAATTTTAGAGTTCTTTATATCTTAGGAAGATAAGCTCCCAAATATATAAAGAATTCCAAAAATTAAGGAAAAGAAGACCCCCAAAAAGGTAAAAACATGGGCTAAAGACAGTATACACACAAAGATACCCAATTAGTCCTTAAACAAGAAAAAAACGTGTAGGTTCACTCATGAGAGAAATTCAAATCAAAATTACTTGGAGATGCGATTTCTTACATTTCAATTTGGCAAAAGTCAAAAGCTTGATAATACCCTATCTGCTGGTAAGTATGTAGCAACACAGGCACTCTCATACGTTGCTGAATTTGGATGCAAAGTAGTACAGGCCCTATGAAGGGGATCTGGCAATATTTAATTACCAAAATATGAAACTGAAGAAGGTACAAAAAATGCTGGTGTGTTGAATTTAAACCGAGGTATTAACATGAACTCATGATTTATTAAAAGAATTTTTGCTGAGCTTTTTTTATTAAAAGGTCTTGAAGCGATGGCTACCCCATTAGCAAAGAGCACACCTAGCACTCAGATTTTGGTTTCCAAATACCATTCCCCACCACAAGGAGCTAAGCCTTCTTAAGAGAAATAGCTGATTCCAGGTCTAGGGCAGTAAAAGTACAAAGTGAGCCTGGAACATCTTTTTGTGCCAAAAAAAAACAAGTACTCACAAACTGAGTACTTGGACACAGGACACAGAAGCCACCTTGAGAGGCTCCCACTGGTAAATTTTGGGACACTGAGCATCAAAAACAAAACAAAACAAAACAAAAAACACTGAATAAAAAGAGTCCATGAGCTCAGAGTAATAATCTAAAAGTGAAGGGGGTTAGGAGAGAAGGGAAAAGCCCTTCTTTAGAAAAATCACCACCTGACAACTGTATTGTGGTAGTAAAAGAGGGTACAGTTGACTCTGTATCTGCAGGTTCCGCATCTGTGGATTCAACCAACCAGGACTCGAAAACATAAAAAAAAAAAAAAATTACAGAAAGTTCCAAAAAGCAAAACTAGAATTTGCTCCAAGCCAGCAACTATTTATATGTCATTTACATTATATTTACAACTATTTACATAACATTTACATTGTATTAGGTATTATAAGTAATCTAGAGATGATTTAAAGTATAGAGGAAGATATGTGAAGGTTATATGCAAATACTATGCTGCTTCATATAAAGGACTTGAGCATCTGCAAGCATCTGTGGATTTTGGTACCCGTGGTGGGTCCTGGAAACAATCCCCCACCTATACCAAGGGACAACTTTATCCTCTTTCTTAGGAAATACACACAAAACAGAATATCTCCTTTTTTTGAAGATACACACAATATTTGAGAGAAAGTTGTATATATCATGCATCAATCTCTCCTCATTACTTGTCATTTCATGTCTGTTTATACAGCCTTCTCTATAAATGCATAAAGAAATGACTGAAATGTGTTCATCAATAAAAATGGTAACTCCTGGAGAGAAATAACAGATAATTTAAAATATGTTCTTCTGGGCTTCCCTGGTGGCGCAGTGGTTGAGAGTCCGCCTGCCGATGCAGGGGACACGGGTTCGTGCCCCGGTCCGGGAAGATCCCACGTGCCGCGGAGCGGCTAGGCCTGTGGGCCATGGCCGCTGGGCCTGCGCGTCCGGAGCCTGTGCTCCGCAACGGGAGAGGCCACGGCAGTGGGAGGCCCGCGTATCGAAAAAAAAAAAAAATATATATATATATATGTCCTTCTGTGGAACTGTTATAAAAACCATGAAGACATAATTAAAAAAAACCCATCATATCCAACAATAAAAACTGTATAATTGGTACAATATACTTCTATGATGCCTCAGTAATTCCCTTCAGTTGCAATACAGGTGGATTTTAGAAATTCAAGTCTTTAAACCAGAGATGAAACACTAACAATAACATTTCTATGGTCTAAATCTAAACTATGTCATAAAGATCAAAGAAACAGCTCTTAAGCTAGAGTATAATTGTTTGTCTAATTTCTATCACTGTTTAGATGAGAAAATGAGAACATTTGCTTTCTACATATTTGAATTCCTCTATATTTGATAACAAGAGCCCTTTGCAACTCACTTAAAGATCTCTAATATTTTTGGAGTTAAAATACCTAATATTCTTTGTCCCTTTCAACAACTAAGGGTCACAAATAAGAAACTCTATCTAAAATGCCTTTCCTTTCACCTTTTGATATCAATATCAGGGACCTGATTATGCCTAATATTTATTAGAAATCAATGTTCCCAAAACTAGTGAATTCTGTAATAAGAGAAGTTTTTAATCTAATCACACATTCAGGTATAACCCAGGAGTAAAATGGACACACATATAAGAAACTTAATTATAGTGAAATGATTAGTTAAATGGTTACGTGTACAGGATTACAGAATAGCTAAAATTGATTTTGGAGACAGCACAATACACTACAAAAATCCCTAACCTGGGGTTCAAAGATCTAGATTCTGGTCCTGACTATATGATCTTGATTAAACCATAGGTTCCAATCTAAAAAAGAAGCCATGAACCATATTATTTCTAGTGTCCCATTGCAGCTGTGAAAGTTCCACGATACTATCACTTGACAGTGGCTTATGACAACATATTTCTGCCTAGGTACTGATAAACATTCAAAAGGAATTCTTACTCCAGAGGGATGATGACACTTGATCGTCTCTAATCTAAAATACGCCACAAATTAGATGTGTGTGGACATAAACCAAAGACCAGACCTACTCAACAAATATTTGTGACAAGACTGTCTTTGATTCTTTGAGTTTCTTTTTGTTGCTGTTAGTGGTGTTTGGGGGGCTTTTTAAAAATCGATGGAAGAGGTGACTAAATTCTCCTTGGCCCAAAACTGTAATAAAAATATCATCAATAGATGTAGGTTATTAAAAGGTTTTATATAACTAAAGCTGAAGAAATGAATGAATCAACTGATAGGGGAAGACACCTCAACTGGCAAGAAACAACATGCATTCAAAAACAGGTGTATTTTTGATCCCTGTATTTAGTGATTCCAGAAGTTGACTGTTTACACCACAATGATTCCTTATATGTGAGGGCGCTTCACCACTGTACTTAGTTTATTGGAGGAAATAGCACTTCGATTGTGAACTACGTTTTCTTAATAACACTGTAATTAATTAGAGCACCTGTTCACAGTTTGACTTTATAGACTGATAATAATTTTCAGTAAACAGATCTGCATTACTATCACACTTAGTATCTACAGTAGCATGTTTGCAAAAACGGCCTCTATAATTCCCTCCAAGTAGCCTTGGTATCCTCGCCCTTTACTAGTGCCCTCCCACAGTGACTCTAGGCCTGGCCGTGTGACTTGCTATGGCCACTGCAATAGCAAATTTACTGCAAGCAGGGACTTGAAAAGTGCTTGCACATCCTATTACCATGTAAATAAACCTAGTGGGCATGCTAGATGGCAGAATACTATGTGGAGAGAGGCCTTGACCAGGTGGTCTTAGCTGAGGCCTTCAGGAGTCAGCCAGCTCCAGCTGACCACTAGTTTGTTTTTTTTTTAATTTACTTATTTATTTTTGGCTGTTTGGGGTCTTCGTTGCTGTGCACAGGCTTCTCATTGTGGTGGCTTCTCTTGTTGCAGAGCATGGGCTCTAGGCGCACAGGCTTCAGCAGTTGTGGCATGCAGGCTCAGTAGCTGTGGCTTGCAGGCTCTACAGCACAGGCTCAGTAGCTGTGGCACACAGGTTTAGTTGCTCCACTTCCTGGAGCAGGGCTCGAACCCATGTCCCCTGCGTTGGCAGGCAGATTCCTAACCACTGCACCACCAAGGAAGTCCCTGACCACTAGGTTTTGAGGTGGTTTGCTACACAGAAAAAACTAAGTGATACAGTATCTGAGATCTGTCTCAATCTCTCTCCATCACACCCACACACACCAATCTACATCTACAAAAAGAGTTCCAGTCTTTAGGAACTCAGGTTTCAAATTCAACTAACATTGATTGAATACTTTCTAAGTTTCAGGTTTTCTACCAGATGCTTCCACAGGATGTTGCCATCCACACTTCATGCACACCATGTAAATAAAGTAGGAGGGGGGAGAATCTGTGCTTGTTGGCACTTACCAAGTGCTACACAATGTTTCATTTCGTTTCATCCTCCCATCTTTTGAGGTATGTACTATTATTTCCACTTTCTATATGAGAAATTTGCTTACTGTTATACAAGGATAGGATCTGAACCCTGATCATCAGGCTTTAAGGCTGGCGAGCTGCCTTTCATATTGCAAATTCTCTAAAATCAAAATGAGAATTCCTGACATATCCTAACTGCCATTAGGTTGAGCATAGAAAGACTAGGGGAATGGAATTTTCCCAGTAACCTTATCCCTGGACTCTTTTTTCGGCACTCCTGAGCGAGACCATCAAGCGGTGCTGAAAAGTGTGAGAAAATCATCCCCAGCTGACTAAAGGCAATGCTGTCCCCAGGGCTTCTGCTGGCTGGTGGGCTTTCTGTTTCAGTGTGAGCCAGAGTATTTTTTTTCAGACATATCCCAGGAAATGAAGACGTTCCACTGAATAATACCAGAAACCTGAAGCCGTTGGGAGAATGAACTCAGCAGAAAAGTCCAACTTTGAAAACAGCCATGTCTTGCTCTGATTCTTCTATCTGATGCAGGGAATGCATGAATTCCTGTACTATGACTGGCCCGTTCTTCTCTGTAAGCAGCATCTGGCAAGCTAAATGGACAATCTGTCAAAGTCCACAAAGGGGCAAATTCATAAGCAACTGTATCTTATATTTATTTTTCTTTGAAAAATGCTATGTGGGACTTCCCTGGTGGTCCAGTGGTTAAGAATCCGGCTTCCAATGCAGGGGACGTGGGTTCAATCCCTGGTCGGGGAACTAAGATCCCACATGCCGTGGGGCAACTAAGCCCGCATGCAACAATTGATGAGCCCGTGCACTCTAGAGCCCGTACGCCACAACTAGAGGGCCCGCATGCCACAACTACTGAGCCCACGTGCCACAACTAGAGAGAAGCCCAGGCACCGCAACGAAGATCCCGTGTGCCGCGACTAAGACCTGACGCAGCCAAATAAATAAATTTTAAAAATTGTTTTTAAGTTCTAAAACTAGATTGTGTACAAATCGGGTATATCCTTACAATGGAATATTATTCAGCCATAAAAAGAAATGAAGTACTGATATATGCTGTAACACTGATGAACCGTGAAAACATTACACTAAGTGAAAGAAGCCAAATACAAAGACCACATTGTATATGATTCCATTTATATAAAATGTTCAGAACAGGCAAATCCTTAGAGACAGAAAGCATGTTAATGGCTGCCTGGGGATGGAGGAAAGGGTAATGAGAAGTGACTGCTAACAGGATTGTGGTTTCTTTGGGGGATGATGAAAATGTCTGGAATTTGACAGTGGTTATGATTGCACAACCCTGCTAATATATTTTTTAAAACCACAGAACTGTACCTTAAAATGGTGAATTTTATATGTGAATTATACCTCAATTAAAAATAATAAATTTTTAAAAATAAGACTGTAGTGATGCTTGCATAACTCCGTAAATATACTACAAACCACTGAATTGTATGCTTTAAATAAGTGAATTATATATCAATAAATTTTTAAAGAAAAACAGAAAGATCCCTTTTCTCTACTATTTACTTTTATTTCTGGATTCACATGAACTGTAACAAAATGCCAAGGTAGTCATAATTGGCCAGGAGCTTGACCAAAGACTGAGGCCCATCTTTTCCTTTGGATTGACCAACCACTAGACATTAAGCTTTATGCCTTTCCATTTTAAATGTTCATTTTCAAGACTGTCACCAAGTAAACCACAATGGTCAGCCTACTCTTTCCTTAATTTCTACAATTTTCTACCTGTTCAAAGCAGAGAACTCGGAAAAGCCTACATTTTCTTCTCTGTTTCAAGCATGAATACTTGCAAGAAAACAACTCAAATAATCTCTCACATGTTTTCTTCTGGCTTGGAACAATATGCCTTATCATAGGGTTGTTTGTTTTGTTTTTTAATCTAACATTTATTATGTGTGTGGTTTTTGGTTTTGGTTTTGTGACTGGGCATCTAAGTGCTTTACGTGTATTAATTCATTTAATTACACAAGTTACTATCCAAGTTTCTGTATGTGGCCACAAATATTCCTTTGAATGTTCTTTGAAACCACTAAGAATTGCCAGAACCATAAGTTTTAAGGTTCCCCAGAGTCTAACTTTTGAATAACTCTTCAAGGAACCAGTTTTGGTAACTGCCTCTGTGTAAATTGACTTGACTTCTGGGCAGTGAAGCTCTGGATCTTTAAGTCTAGTGTGCTACCATATGTCTATTCGAAGAGATCTAAATCCAGATTTCAAGGGGTTACTAACTAGAGCAATAGAGGCAGCACACCTAAAAAGATACATACAAAAGGTTTACCGGTGAGAACGATCCATACCTTGGTTATTGCAACAATTTCCTAATTGGCCTCACTGTTTCGTCTTTTCAAACTCCATATCATCCAACTGACTGTCCTAAAAAACCACTTTGTTATATCACTTTTCTGATCAAAATGTCTTTATGTTACCCTATTACCAACAAAGTTAAGTCCAAACTTCTTACTTTGGCATTCAGGGTCCTCCAATATCTGGTCAACACCCACTTCAGCCAAACTGAATATTCAACATATATCCCCTCCTTTCTGACTCTGTACCTGCCTGGAATATCGTCCCCAGCCTTTCTGTATATCTAAGTTCTCACAAATCCTTCAACATTTTTCTGAACCACTTACCCAGCATTTGCCTTATTATTATATTACTACCTTTATATGTAGAGGCCCTATCTCCTCAACTAAGTTATGTCAACATCAGATACCACTATCTGAGGCACCCGGAATAATGTTCCAGGCATGTAAGGAATTAGAAAGAATGGTAATAGTACAGTAGGCACTCCATACATATTAGATAATGACAAATGTCATCTTCCCCTTTTAATCTACAAATTCCTGGTCAGCAGTAAACATGTCATTTGGTTTTTGTACACTACACAGTAACGACACATAGTGACTACCTAATAAATACTTTTTGGTGGGTATTAAATATTTATTTTTAACAAATACTGGTTCCAAGCTGATATTTTTTTAGAGCATGAACACTTAAGAGAATCATCTACTTTTTCTTTGGGACTCATTTAAATTCATCAAAATGTATCTCCATTTTCTTGCTGAGCAAGAGTAAGCAGGTCAGAACAGCTTAGAGCACCAGAAAAATATATTCCCCTAACTGATCAAAACCGATTTATCTGCTTCTTAGGTATAAGAGTCAAAGTATATCTTTTGGACTTTTTCCTTTATTCTTCATCACTACCATGCTACTGCTCTCTTTTGGAAAATAGATTTCCCCTATGGCTATTCTTGGCTCTCCTTTTACCAATTTAATGGAGCAGCACCTTATCTTCCTCAAAAGACAGGCCTTGAGCCTTTCAGCCATGTCACACTGAGATCTGGTACTTTCATATCCTAACATGTGGTCTGGCAGGTGGTTTGAATGAATTTTCAGGCACCACATGTCTGTGCTTTTTGGCTTATCCCAAAAGAATCAAGAACGTTAACGGTTTCCAAAGATAAAAGTGAGCCCAGCATCTGGACATAATTAGAAAAACTGCAAAAACAACTAGGATTTAGCCTCCACTCTGGCAGGATGACCTTGAATTATCTGTGCAACTGTGAGAAAAGTCTGAGGACCAAGATCTCTGCTCTTCTGCTGTAAATCCCACCCTAGAGGGAGATTCTGATAAATGCACAGTGAACCTCACTGATTATCTTTCAGGGATGGAAAAAAAAAATCCAGTCAGTAATAAATTCCACAGTGTTAAGATAACAGTTTGAAACTTCACAAAGAAAGGCTCACGTAGATTCAAAGTCTAGCCTTCTTTATAATCTACCATCTTATATTCTGAACTACTGCTTAACAGATTCTCAAAACGTGTTATCCTGCTACCAAGGAATGTGAATCAATCTCTCTCTCTCTCCTCAGCACATTTTAAAAACATTACTGAAACTGACAAGTGACCTTCCTTTAGATCAACCATCTTCATGCCAGTGCTTAGACACAGAAGCAGAACTTACAAAACACCTGTTAATACCAAGGGCACAAACTAAAAAAAGTAAAAAACATGACTAGCAAGAGAAAAGGAGTTAGGATGTAGAAAAGTAGCTCAGGTTGAAGGAATTTTTAGGTCCAATTAAAAAAACCACTGTCATACACTAAAAGACCCATTATTTACTATATACTTACTATACTACTTACCATTTTTAAGCATTTCTATGCTAAGCGTTTTCCATATCTATCTCCTATCATCTTAACAACCTGACAAAATAGGAACTTTTATGCTTCACTTTTTCAGGATAGGAAACTGAGGCTCAAAAAAGGAAATAGCTGGGGCTTCCCTGGTGGCGCAGTGGTTGAGAGTCCGCCTGCTGATGCAGGGGACACGGGTTTGTGCCCCGGTCCGGGAGGATCCCACATGCCGTGGAGCGGCTGGGCCCGTGAGCCATGGCCGCTGGGCCTGCGCGTCCGGAGCCTGTGCTCCGCAACGGGAGGGGCCGCGGCAGTGAGAGGCCCGCGTACCGCAAAAAAAAAAAAAAGGAAATAGCTTGTCAAAGCTGACATGACAAGTTTATAAAATTCTGAGCCAAGTTTCAAATCAAAGACTCTGATTCCAAAAATTAATGTTCTTTCCGCTACTCGTTTTTCTTTCTCCTACCCTTATTGAGAGAGATGTTTCTAACCAAACTACATTTTAAGTTTTAGCTTTGGTACGTATAAGCACACTAATGCTATCTGAAATTCTCATATGATGCTGAAGGTGAGTGGCAAGGATACATGGACACTTAATATTCTCTGATGATAGTTTTAAACATCCTGAGGGGATCTGAAATCAGACAGTAAGGTTATTGTAGTAAAAGAAGCATTAAAATACCTGTAGTACTTTATGTCCTAGTAACTGTCCTTGCAAATGTTATAATCTGAGTTAGAGAGAATGAGATAGAGAACACAAAAGGGAGTCACTGTTATAACAATCCCCTCCAAAAAACTGCCAGTGGAAAGAAGATAGGCTGTGAGTCAAGAATTTCCATCTTACACAGCTCTGAAATTAGCATCTGACCGATGGTGTTGAAATAAAATCATTTTAACAAGATCCTGGACTTTGGTTTTAACATGAGGAAACTCACAGGAATAGATGCCTTCGTGAGACCTAGGACTTTCTGGGAAACTATAAATACGTAATGTTTTTAACACATAATACTATCACAGCAGTTTACCCAAAACATGGTTCTGAGTTGCTCTATCTTAATTATGCCATGATGCTTTAAGATTCTATTTCAAAGAGATTCATTAGAATACAATTAGAAATTTAAGTTTGAAATAGAAATCATCCACTCACACCCTTTAGTTCACTGAGTCTAATTTAAAAGGCTTGAGTCAGTGGAAACAATCTTTCAGTTCAGTGGTCCAAGTTCTGCATCCCAGGTGGCCTAATAAGCAGTGAGATAAGGCGGGGGAACCGGCTGCCATGTATCTCTTGGGAAGGCAGTGAGGACAAGAAAACCATATCATAGCCAATGAGTCTTGGAAGGGAGAACTGTTGCCTGTCAAATCTTTAGTAGATGAGGTACATATTTTAAGTGGCCATCCTTTGGCTTGTCATTTCCTCATTTGGGGCGAAAGCATTTAACTGCTAAACTACAAATTTATGCAATTCGGGATCAGTTGCTCCAGGATTTTTTTGTTATCTCTGCCTCTGAAAAAAGAACTTTTTTTGTTGTTTTCAAAGACACTTGATATTTAAAGTATTATTAAAGTATAATAATGTAGTTTATTTGACAACATATTTTTAATATGTTTTGAAAGCTTGGATTCTTTCTCTACTTATAGAAGTTCTCATTTTTGCTCCTAAATATCTTATTTGATAATGATCAACTAAAACAGGAGAAATTCTCTTCCTTTCAAAAAAAAAATGTTCGCTTGATAATGAAATGGTGAAATAATTTTTCTGCATATTAAGATACACCAACAAAAACCCCACATATAATTTAATATAAAATACACGGAAGGCAATATGTACAAAATTTCATTACTTTCATAGCACTACTAATGATATTGAGTGTCCAACATATTACTTTGAATGACATTATTAATAATTAATATAACTGAATCACTTTGCTGTATACTTGAAACACATTATAAAATACCTATCCCTCAATTTAAAAAATGGACACAATATAATTTTTTTCAATAAAAGGATTTTACTAGTTTAAAAAATTAACATTTTCCTAAACCTGTGTGATATGCTTGGTTTTCTAAAGCACAAATTTCTGTCAATATTAATGACACGGAATAGCTGAATCAGTAAAAACGAACAACCTCAAATACTATTTTATTAGGCAACTCTTAAGAAAAACTCTTTCAAATTTATGAACTATCCCAGGTTAGCCTCTTGAGGTTTAATTCTAAAAACTGAAAATCATGAATTAAAAATCGTGTAATGTTTTATGCTGACACATCAGATATACAAAACCTTCCAAGGTTACAAAGACTATCCAGATAACCTTCACCCAGATTCCTCAAATGTTAACATGTTATCACATTTGCATTATCATACTTCAGTCAATCTACCTATAGCTATAAAACCTTGTCTGGTTATTATCACAGCTATGAGTCTTGATAATCCAAACACCAACATCACAAAAGCCTTAGGTTTGAAGACCCTAGAAAAAGGTGTCAAAAGACAAGAAAGGCAGGCTTTTCACAATATTTAACAAGAAGCCCTCTACCACAGTAGCAATGAGGACCAGAAGTCAAAGGTTTGTCATCTAGGGTGACTTTAGACAAGACGCTGAACTTTTAACTTGAACTTCCTCATTCTGTATGGCAGGAAGCTCATAACTAGTGGACCCATATCTCAGGGAAAGGTGTGAAAGTCAAATATAAAAGGAAAAATTCCCAGGAAGAGTTAACAATTCTAAATCTATATGCATCAGACAATGCAACCTCAAAATATAAAAGTCCTCCCCCCCAAAATATGTCTCAAAATTAACAAAAATTGACAAATCACAACCACAGAGTAACAATTTTAACATATCTCCCTCAGAAACCAAAAGGTCAAGTATCAAAAATTAGTGGGGAATAGCTATATTTGAAGACAATTAACAAGCTAAATCTACTGTATATATATAGATTCCTACAAACAATTAGAAAACACACATTCTAAGGCACACAAACAACACTTAAAAATTACTGACATATTAGGCCACAAATGTCGCAAGAAAACATCAAAAAACTGGTATCGGGGACTTCCCTGGCGGTCCAGTGGTTAAGACTTCACCTTCCAAATCCCTGGTTGGGAAGCTAAGATCCCACATGCCTGGCAGCCAAAAAACCAAAACATAAAACAGAAGCAATATTGTAACAAATTCAATAAAGACTTTTAAAATGGTCCACATCAAAAAATCTTAAAAGAAAAAAAAACTGGTATCACACAGACTGTGTTCTTTAGCCACAATTCTCTGAAATTGAAAACTAAAAATAAGCAGTTTAAAAAATTCATACAATTTGGTTTTTAAAAAGCACTTCTGAATAATTCATGGGTTAAAAAAGAAATATGTAATAAGCACAAAGCATCACAAGCTGGGAAAAAGTATTTACAATGTGCCACATATGAAACTTATGGGGTGCAGCGAAAACTGAACTTAGAGAAAAAATTACAATGTTACCTGAATATATTAGTAAGCAAGAAAATTAAACAGCTAAGTGTTCAACTCAAAAATCAAAGAATAAAATTTAACAATTTTGATTAGAAAAGACATCTCTTAAACTAGAAATAGACCTGATAATGGGTACCTACACCAAACCTAATACAAAATCAAACTTGATGGTAAATTATTAGAAGAATTTTCTTTAAGATAAGGAATAAGACAAGAATGTCCATTACCACCTCTATTATTGCAGGTCTTAGTAAGATAGAAAAATATATAAAGATCAAAAGGAAAAACTAATTCACAGACTGTCTTCATAAAAAAAAAAACTCCAGAAAACCTATTAGAACAAAATAAAACCATAAAAATTAATTTAACAAAAGATCTGAAACATCTTTATAGATATAATTACAACGTTATCTACGAAAAGAAGATATAAGCCAAACAGATGGAAAGATAAACCATGTTCATGAACAGAAAGAATTAACACCATAAAGATGGCAATTCTGCCTAATTAATCTGTGTATTCAATGCAATTCAGTCAAAATCCCAGTGGTATTTTACAAAATTTGATACACCGATGCTAAAATTTATAAATTTATTTATTTTTATTTATTTTTGGCTGCGTTGGGTCTTCATTGCTGCACGCAGGCTTTCCCTAGTTTCAGTGAGTGGGGGCTACTCTTGGTTGCGGTAAGCTGGCTTCTCATTGCAGTGGCTTCTCTTGTTGTGGAGCACGGGCTCTAGGCACGCGGGCTTCAGTAGTTATGGCACACGGGCTCAGTAGTTGTGGCTCGCGGGCTTAGGTGCTCCGCGGCATGTGGGATCTTCCCAGACCAGGGCTTGACCCCGTGTCCCCTGCATTGGCAGGCGGATTCTTAACCACTGAGCCACCAGGGAAGCCCCCGATGCTAAAATTTACATGGAAGAATAATGATATAAATTTCAAGAGTAATCTGTATTGAAAGAAAAATAAAAAGGGGAAGGGGAATTTATTTTTGACAGACGGTCAAGGAAGGCCTGAGAAGGTAACAGGACCAAAGATCTGAATGGAGGGAGAAAGCGAGTCTTTCAGATGGAAGGAATAAAATAAGATGACTATAGTTCATACTGTAAACTAAAAAAAAATTCCTGATATATTAAATAAAGTCCTAAATGTGAACAGTAAAACTTTATAATCTTTAGGAAAAAAAAAAATAGGAGACTGTTTCTAAGACATTTGGGTAGGAAAGAATTTCTTTTTTTAATTGAAATATTGTCAACATACAATATTATGTTAGCTTCAGGTGTATTACATAATGATTTGACATTTGCATACATTATGAAATGATCACCACAATATGTCTAGTAAATATCTATCACCATATAAAGTTATTAAAATATTATTAAGAATTTCTTGGTTACCAAAGGGAAAAGGTAGGGAGCAGGTTACCAAAGGGAAAATCAGGAGTTTGGGATTAACATATACACACTACTATACATTAAATAATCAACAAGGACCTACTGTATAGCACAGGGAACTCTACTCAATATTCTGTAATAATCTATATGGGAAAAGAATCTGAAAAAGAATAGATATATTTATATGTATAACTGAATCACTTTGCTGTACACCTGAAACTAACACAACATTGTAAGTCAACTATACTCCAATATAAAACAAAAATTTTTTAAATATATTATTAAGAATTCTTAAAGAAGGCACAAAAAACATACGGTGCAAGAATATTCAGACAAATGTGACTTCATGAAAACAAAAGTTGCTTTCTAAGAAAATATCCTGAAAAATTAAAAGCGCAAGTCACAAGCTGGGAGAAAATATTTACAATGCACATAACTAATAAAAAATTAGTATCCAACATATAAAGAACCACTGCAAACCAATAACAAAGAAAGAAAGAAAAAGAAAAGAAAAAGGGCAAAGGCGACTCGCAAAGTAAGCATCAGACTTGTAGAGTCAACATGGAAATAAATTAAACGAAAACTAAAGAGGCTACACAAGAAAAGCTATAAACTGTCATCGTTAATGTTTATTTTGATACATAAAATAACTTTTCCCAAGTCAGTTCTGCACAAGAATTTTAAGTTTTTTTTTTTTTAATGTATTCAATTACTTTGTTAGGGCCATTTTAGCTGATGATAGGTTCGAAACTATATGCGTGGTACCACACTGCAGAAAGAAAACATCAGTTCTGGTTAAGGTCTACTGAGAAATGTGGGAAGAGAAAGGAAAAGTTTAAACTATTTTGAGACGTTCTAGCCGACTTCAGTCTTATTTGAACTTTGCCAAGTATGAGGTATCCAATCTCCTACCTAAAATAAAGACATTGCCCTAGTGCTGCTGTGGTTACTTAAAATAGATGTTAAAAGATCAATAAATAACAGTCTTGATCTAGAATGAAGCCTTCCATAGAAAGGGGATTTGTGGACACAAGTGGGAACACCATTTCAACTCATAACCTATTACAGAGCTCCCTCTGCCGGCCCAGAGAAAGTACAAGGACCCTGACACTGACACAGAACCTCTCAAGTCACCTCAGGAATGTGCCCTTCAAATAGTGAGGGCAAAGTTCTTCTACGGTCCTTATGCAAAAAAAACCCAGTGACACAGACAAACAGGAGAAGCCTTCCAAAATCCCCAAACTGATAGTTTATCCAGACACAGGTTTTCAAAGTAGTGTGGACAATGGTTTATCTCTATGGTTCTGACAGGTATTCTTGGGGTCTCTCATAAAGCAATCAAATCACACCCCACTCTAACCCTCCCTCCAACTGCAATCTGATTCTTTATGGTAGATTCAGATATACACAACCAAAACATACTCCCTCAGATGTAACAAAATCATCAGAGGCAGGTTCCCTTTGAAAACCTTGTGCCCTTTGTGTCTGGAAATCCTGGGCAGACACAGAGCGAGGCTAGGTACTCAAACAACCAGCAAGGGACACTGCAAGCTGAGACTTGCCATCAGATGCCCTTGTAACATGAGCCTTGGTCCTGTCCCTTAACAACTTAATAAAGGGGCTCTGCTGAGGAGCAGGGTAATATAATGGTTAAGAGCATGAGCCTTGAAATCAAACGTATTTGGCTTCAGGTCTTGGCTCTTCTGTTACTCACTATGTAATCAAGAGCAAGTTACTTAGTCTCTTTGCAATTCAGTTTCTGCTTCTGTAAAAGGCCGGGGGCGGGCTGTGAAAACACCACACATCACGGTTGTAATGATTAAAATATATGAAATGCTTATAAAGGATTAAGCACTGCACCTGGTAGATATTAAGTGCCTAATCATTAATGATTATTATTAACAGTTATAATGTCTATCCTCTTGGGTGTAATACATAATTTATATATAAAAACAATTGTTTGACATGTACACACTGCTATATTTAAAATGGATAACCAACAAGGACCTACTGTATAGCACAAGGAACTCTGCTCAATATTATGTAACAACCTAAACGGGAAGAGAATTCGAAAAAGAATAGATACATATATATGTTTAAAAAAAAAGAAAAGAAAAAAAACAATTGTTTCTTAAAAAGAAAAAAAAAGGTATCTTTGGAATCCCCTCAAAAGCCAGCACCAGTCTTACCATGAATTTTCATGGGTTTTATATTACGGATCTAATGCCCATTAACATAAGGGTAGGCTTCCAGAACAAATCAGAAGTTCAGTAGAATGAAAAGACCGTAGACTCTGGAGTTCTTTGAATTCCCAGCTCCCGCGTTTACTAGCCATGTGACCATAGTAAACGTTAGCCGCTGAAAAAAATCGCAATGTCTGGGTCAAACAGCTGATTAGACATGGCTCAAAAAGGAATTATAGAATTAGAAGATGAATCCAGGGCTAACACCCAGAAAGTGGCACAGAGAGATTTTATAAAATGGAAAATATAAAGGAGAAATTGCTGTAAAGGGAAGAAACTAAGGATACTGATAGCTGCTATTAATCCTTGTGGAAGGTAAACTAGTACAAACCTTCTGGAGGACAATATGGCAATACCTGCACATTAAATTGTTCAAACACTTCTGGAAATTTTTCCTAGGAAACATTAAAAGGAAGGCAAAATTTATATGTAGGATGTTCCCTGCAGAGTTATTTGTACTAGTGAAAAACTGGAAACAACCAAAATGCCCAGCAATGGGTAAATGACCAAAAAACACTGTTAAGTGTGATAAATATAAAAAGGACTATGCAACAACATGAAAATGTATATGCTTATTCAGGAGAAATTAATCAGAAATTAGAATATCTAAGCAAATTATTACCATATAGGAACTATACAGGCATGTGGCCAAGAACAGGAGTTCTTTGCTGGAGTGAGAGGACTTAGGGGTGAACTACTTTCTTTTGTAACAGTGCATTAATACTGTTGTAATACTGTTGGTATAAATAATTTTTAATACAGTAAATGAGAATAGAGGCATTTGAAATATCTATCTTTTCTAAGGTACTAGGTGAAACCCTATTTATTTTCACAAATTTTAACCTGTAGAAACTTTAGTTCTATATTAGTCATGAGTTATATAATTTTTATGAACCATTAGAGCTACAAGGGACAAGGAAAATAAAGAAGATGAATAACTCTTTATTTTTATTGATGAAGGCACTGAGGCCCATCCAAGGCAAGAGAACTGTCCAATGTAACACAGATAGTTATTATCTAAGCCAAGCTTGGTCAGATAGTCTCCTTTAAATGTTTAGAAATCAATATGAAGAAGTGGTCTAATGTCTGAGATCTGCTTTAAATTAATTCAGTTTGTTATTCTCTTTGGCGGAGAGCTGAAATATGATGGGCAGTGAGTTATTTTTGAAACTGGTTATATGTCCATAGGGGTCATGATATTATTCTGTGTAACTGTATATATTTTCACTTTCCACAATGAAAAGTTTCAATAGCTCCTAAAATAATGAGTAAAGATCTCAGAATTAAGGGGCAAATCTATCTAACTTGTGACTCAAAACTGAATTACAAGACCTGAAACAGATTGTGAACTAAGTTTACTTAACATCACTTAGCTGCGACTGTTGAGGTTTTTAAATGGGTTTTTCCCTCATGACTATAATAAAAGATGCATGTTTCTCATTAGACATGCTAAAACTATCCAAGCTCAGAAACTGAACAAACAACCCACTGAATTAATGAGCACTTAAAATACGAAAATTACATTTGGAACAAAATTAATTCTTTAAATTTAAAAAGGTGGATTTCCCATAACACGTACATGCACAACACATGTTAATGGGTCAGCCTAGTTATATTACACAGGGATTATAATCATCTGCATAATTAAAGCCCTTAAAACAAGCAGAAGATATAGCATTCCGAGTCAACAAAAAGAAGTCAGCAGCTCACTGCTGCAAAACAAACCTTCCTAACAAATCACACGGGCTAGCTACTTAAAAGAGCAAAAGAAAAAGTAAATTTAGTACGTATCATTCACTCGATAATTTACGTAACACCAAATCTTGAGTCCACAGAATGAAATATACTGTAAGAACACATTTTCCATAAGAATTTAAAGAGAGACTAGCAGGGAGTGACAATGTTTTAATAAACTCTTTGTAAATATCCATTTTTAAGGCCATAAAAAACAGTGCAAGGAGGAAAAAGGGAGAAAAAAAGGATTCTTAAGGCAATGCAGAATTCAAAGTCCTAATTTACAGGATACACTATGTTATCGGCAGTATTTCTGGTGGGATTTTTTTCTCTTATAATAACTCTAGAAAATAATTTGGAAAATAAATAAAATTTAAAATACCTATAATCCCATTATCTACTTTTAATATTTGGTTTATTTTTCTCTGGCCTTTTGATTGGTTTTTTCAGTCTTTTTTCTATGCACGTATTAACATGTTAACTTATCTTTTTACTTTTGTAAAGCTAGAATATACTTTCTCTATATCTTCAATTATTTTCTTGGGCCAAATTCCTAGAAGTGGAATTTACTGAGTGAAAGGCTTGAATTTTTTTAAACTCTTGATATGCACTACATTCCGGAAAAGTTAGATCAATTTACACATCCATCAGCAGTATTACTACTCTTTTACCATTTGTATAATTCTGACCTGAAGCCAAACACAGATGATGAGCCTTGGCCCCAAAATAGAAAAAAGAAAACAAGAAAACCTTTTCCTTTCAAAAACAAAGGGTTGATTATAAATACACAGACCTGGAAGGTGAAAATTCAAGAGGGCTGTCTGAGATCTAAAGCCCTGAAACGGTGTGTTCTAGCCGCAATAAACCAGCTGCAGTTGCCCTGAACTCACTGCCACTTGGACTTTGTGGACACGGCTCCCTCTGCTGGAACATCTCCACCCATCCTACTCACTGCCAGCCTTCCTGCCTTTTTCCTCCAGGAATTTGCCAGTAAATCCCCCGCCTAAATTAAATAGTCTTCCACTCTGCTTTGCCAACACCCTCAGATTACCTCTGTTTTAAAGCCCATTTCATATGCTGAAGTGTAATTAAATGGTCTGTCCCACAGACTAGACAGTGACTTCCTTCAGGGCAAGGACTGTTTCTTCATTCCCTGCTGTATCCTCAGCATCTAGCAAAGTACCTGGGATACTGAAGAGAAATTTATTGAATGAATTAATCAGTCACAAAGCAGTAGGTCTAAAGCAGTGGTTAGAGAACTTTTTCTGTCTGTAAAGGATCAGACAGTAAACATTTCAGGCTTTGGGGGCCACATGGTCTCAGTCACGACTGCTCAGCTCTGCCTTTGTAGTGCAAAAGCAGTCAGAGACAATAGCAAATGAATGGACATGGCTGTGTTCCAATAAAACTTTATTGCTAAAACGAGGTGTCAGGCCAGATTTGGCCTGTGGACCATAGTTTGCCAATCAGTCCCTGGTTTCGAGTAAGAAACTCTAAATTTTAAAAAAAGGAAGGAAAATATTACTTATATGTGGAATCTAAAAAAGTGGTACAAATGAACTTATTTACCAAACAGAAATAGTCACAGATATAGAAAACAAACGTTTGGTTACCAAGGGGGAAAGGAGGGGGGAGGGATAAATTGGGAGATTGGGATTGACATATACACACTACTATACATAAAATAGATAACTAATAAGGATCTACTGTATAGCCCATGGAACTCTTCTCAATACTCTGTAATGATCTATATGGGAAAAGAATCTAAAAAAGCGTGGTTATATGTATATGTCTAACTGATTCACAGCAGAAATTAACACAACATTGTAAATCAACTATATGCCAATAAAAATTAATTAAAAATAAAGTAAAAGAAAAAAAAAGATGATGAAAAGATCATAGAGACTTAATCCTTTAAACCTATGCAAAGCTCAGGCTAAATTGTACGTTTAAAACTCAATTATTTATTACCACTTTGTACGCCCAAATTCCTTTTCTCCATGGCTTGGTCTGTAATGCACAGAGTAAAGGGAAAGGAAACAACTGAAGGGAGAGGAGAGGATGGCCCTCTTCAATGGGAACTGAGCACAGGTGTTAGGCCTCAGTCATAGGCCAAGTAAAAATGATCAGCAGCATAAGAAAAGCAGCAGAGGTGGGTTTACACTAGAAGGGACTGGACAGGACTCTTCAATTTGTACATTCATCCTTAACAGATTGACTGAGAATTGGTAAGTCTGGTTTAGACACACAGAGTACCGTGAAAACAGACTGAAGATAATATATATGATAAATAGCTCAGAATTTCACTACACTTTTTTTTTTTTTTGCGATATGTGGGCCTCTCACTGTCGTGGCCTTTCCCGTTGCCGGATGCGCAAGCTCAGCGCCCATGGCTCACGGGCCCAGCCGCTCCGCGGCATGTGGGATCCTCCCGGACCGGGGCACGAACCCGTATCCCCTGCATCGGCAGGCGGACTCTCAACCACTGCGCCACCAGGGAGGCCCTTCACTACACTTTTGAATTATGCATCAAAACAACGTATGTGCTACGTAGAAGTAAAATGTGTAATAATGAGAGCACAAAGGAGAGGAGGGAGAAGCAAAAGAAGATATGCAAATGACCAATAAATACATGAAAATATGCTCAAAAGCATTAGGCATTAGGAAAATGTAAATTAAAACCACCATGAAATAACACTACACACCTACTAGGTCATCTACAGTTACAAAGCCTGCCCATACCAAGTGCTGGCCCAGATGTAGAACCATTGGAACCATCATACATTGATCTGGGCAATATAAATTAAACAGTCACGTAATCACTTAAATCAATAACAATCACTATAAATTAAACAAAAGTAAAATAAACGATCACTTTGGAAAAAAGAAACAAAAAACAAATGTATGTGCTCACCTCCACAGATCAAGGAAAAGAAGGAAAAAGTGACAACATTCAACGAGAGAATGGCCGTTCACGTTTGAAAGTCCATCCCTTCTTGTTGATGCTTTCCTGCCTCTGATTCCACATGCCGGCTTCCTCCCTCCCCGAACCCTCCACTGCTGCCCCAACCCTCCAACACTCTTACTCCTTTGACTGGGACAACAGACAGGAGCTTCAAGACTGAGTCCATGTGGACCATGAGAATCTGCTCTCTCTGGAATGTGCGTGGTCTGCCTGCGAAGTTAGTCTGTTTAATCAGAGCCTTACTTTTCATAGTGCCTTCCTCTTCCTCCTCCTCTGAGTTGATCACCATGGTGCCCAGCTGAGACGGCAACGTGTCATCATGTTCGATCATAGTATTGGCCCCGTCACTCATGGTGCTGGCTACTCGGACGGTGCCCATCTCGTCCCCCGCTGCTCGGACCATCGTGCCAGAATCCATTTCATCCTCCTCCTGGAAAAGGACGAAATCTCAAATGAGGGCGAATTTGATCAAAAGATTGAGTTTTCTTTATGTATAGCTGATTCACTTTGTTGTGGAGCGGAAGCTGACACACCATTTGAAGCAATTATACTCCAATAAAAAAAAAAAGATTGAGTTTTCTGAATTACTCTTACTATCTTGGTGCAAATATTTCTGGATTTGATGCTTACCTGGGTTCTAAACCCAACTTGTAGAACCGAGAGCGCTCTTTATTAATTGAACTATAATTGATGTACAATATTATATATGTTATAGGTGTAAAAGACATTGGGTCACGATTTTTAAAGGTTATACTCCATTGACAGTACTCTTATTCAACCAAAGAAGATCATACATATGTAAAGTCTACATATTTAGTATGGATCCTAGACTCCCCAAAAGGGCCTGGGAAAATCCAGTCTCAGACCTGAGCATTCTCTTTCCCGAATAAAAAGCTAAACTGAAGAAAAGATATGGAGGCAAAAGAATAAAATGTGGAAGTGTCTGAGGAAGCACTGGGAGACAAACAGACACAGACCCAGAAAGCCTCTAGCAAGCCCTGGTCCCAGGCAGGACACGGTCAGCAAGAAGAGCCTCCAGTGCCAGGTGGAACCCACATCTCCAACTCACCTTACCTGGCTGGCAATCATGAAATAACAAGCACTGATGCCCGAGGCCCACCACAACGCCTGCCACTGCCACTCACTGAGTTTTCTTCATCGTCCTGGTCCACCTCCCGCTGCTGGGCTTCCTGGCGTTTCAGCTTCACGTCCATGGCTTCGTTAATTAAATCCCGCAGTATGGACACTCCTTTGGCACTCTTGACAAATGGGTGCTTAGCAAGAAAGTTGAAGACGGTTTATATGGCACCAGTGCCAAAACACTGCCTGGCACACAGTAGGCACTTGACAATCTTTGTTGAATCAATCAGTGAATCTAATCTTTCTCTTTATGCTTTGGACTACAGCTAACCCACACTTGCTTTATAATGGTGAGCAGGTGCATGCAGGCTTGGCCCATCTTTTCTGGCTTGGCTGGAATGTTTCCTCCATTTCTCTCTACCAACTCTGGAGATTCTCAACAGGCTGGCATTGTCCCCTAGAGGAAGTTCTGTAAACATCTTGGGAGCTTGTTGCTACAATGTTTGGAGAACACAAACTACATGGGACATAGGAAAAGGGGCAGGGACACAAGTAATCCCGTAACGTGTGGAACAGACTTATACAACAACAAACCACAGCAAATTCTCCATATCTTTAAAATGTCTCAGAGTACATATACACTTTGATAAATAATGCCTACGAACTTCTTTAAGTGATAAGCGAAAAAGTCTAGTAATTTGGGAGGTGATTCTGGAGAGGGGGCTTAAGCGGAATAAAGACATTGTTCAGAAATCACTGAATAGTTTATTTCTCCTGCTTGTTCTTTCTATTCAATGTCCTATAGCATTTCCAACTATGTATTTAGGTAAAAAGGATTTTAGTGCCAAAGTGCAGTTACTACAGAAATACTAAAACTGGTCACTGATATGTAACAGACGTAGGCCCCAATATTATTCAATCTGCAAAGACACTTGAAACACAGGGATATTGCTGACTTTCCTTCATAGAAATAGTTTAAAGTTTTTAATGTTAATACCATCTTATATTTTTGTTGTCTGCCTTTGTAACACAGTAAGAAATCTATACTGTGAAAGTTACATGTGGAAATTCTTTTTTTTGAGGGGGGGGAGCATTGCCTATTGTTTTCCAAACTTATTCTGACATTGCCCTCAGTGTTTATCTGTAATCCATTCTCTGTTACCCAGCACCCACCAGAGGATATGGGCTCCAAGGTCTTTGCAAGGACCCTAGAAGCGGACAGTATACCTCAACGTGTGGTATGATCGAAATACAGAAGACATCTTGTCGATAAAACTGCATCAGTACCCCATCCAGGCAGGAAAAGAATTTGCCACTGCTCTTGGAAATAAGACCCAGCTCGTTTGCAAGAATATTGTATTTCCTTGTTCTCTCCACTGGGCGAGTCTATAAGATCATTTCCCTCCTCTTATATATAAATGAGTCTGCCCTGTTATTACTTAACATTAGATTTCTGTTACTGTCCATACACTCATTTTCCTGTGTTTCTTGAATGGAATGGTTTCTGTTCTTTTTACTGCTCTTAAATCTAAACTCATTCATGATGCTAGATACAGTTGTCTCATTACTTCATTATGTCTATAAATTGAAAAGCTGGAGCATTTCTATACTGACATTTGTATTATTATAAATTATTATCCTCATATTTCTCCATCACAGCACCAACATTACCCTGATTCTTTTTAAACTTTGGGCATAAATAGATTTTAGCATCTATGAGTTTCATTCCAAAAGGATTATAAATGTTAAAAAAATATGTATTGGTTATAAAAAGGGGGCATTGGATCTGACATGACTGAAAACCATTGGCCTAGCTCAGTAATAAAAGCAGGTATTTGTCAAATCCATTACATACTATCTTTAATATGTGTAAAGCATTGTTCAAAGTCATACATATTATATCACTTAATCTTCACAACCAACATATAGGGCAGGTACTTGATCTCCACTGTATAGATAAGAAAACTAAAGTAACAGAGAGGTTATGTTACTTGCCCAAGGTCATAGAGCTAGCAAACAGGGAGCTATGATTCAAACACCAGGACAGGTTCTAGAATCCAAGTTCCTAACTATTAAGCATACTGCCTGCCAAACCCCACCCATCCTTCAAGGCCCAAGCACACAGGTTACCTCCTCCAGGAAAGCAGTCCTGATATCTTTAGTCCAAAGTGGCCTCTTTCCACCCTGAGCTACAACAGCACCTACCGTTGATGCCAGTTCTCTGTCAGAACTGGGTATCTTTAATGGCACTCCTGCTTTGGGATCAAAAAGACTTAGGTTCTAATCCTGGCTTCACTGTTTACCAGCTAAGTGGCTCTAAATGAGTTAACCTCTCTAAATCTTCATTTTCTCACCTATAAAAGTAAATTAATACCCCTCTCTCACAGGGTGTATGTGATGATTAAATGGCACAACATGCAAAGTACCTAGCACACAGTAGGTGCTCAATAAATGTCAGTTCCTGTTCTCTAATCCCATAGAGCCCTGTATTTTCTTATTATCTTGTTCAATGATTTAACTTTATTCTCTATGTCTTTTCTAAGCAGTTACATTCAAAGGGAATATTTTATACCTCTTTACCATCTCAATGTAGGTGGGTTAACAGCATCTTTTGGTCAGCCTGTGAATGAAACAGGAAGAGGCAGCACCCCAGGGTGATTCATACCTGTAGGAGTTGAGTGGCCGTGGCTCTCTGCTCAGGGCTCTTTATGAGACACTGCTTCACAAAATCCATGAAGCTATCTGACCACAGTTCTGGCTTTCGGAATGTGGGAGGTGGGTTGGTAGGAATCATGAAGATTGCCTAGTTTAAAAAAAAAAAAAAATTGGCAAAATAAAAGTGATGCTCCAATAAAAATGACTGGGAATACATTTGGAGTTTGATAAACTGATTTTTCTCTTCTCCACTACAAGCACATCCAAATTACAACAAAAATCCAGGTATCTCAAAGTAGATCACTATAACAAATATAATAATAGTGAAAATGTTTGAAATATTGTGAGAATTACCAAAATGCGACATAGAGACACAAAGTGAGCAAATGCTGTTGGAAAAATGGCGCTGATAGAGACTTCCCTGGTGGTCCAGTGGTTAAGGATCCGCCTTCCAGTGCACGGGACGTGGATTCGGTCCCTGGTCAGGGAACTAAGATCCCACATGCTGCGGGGCAACTAAGCCCACACGTTGCAACTACTGAGCCCGCGTGCTCTAGGACTGCGTGTCACAACTAGAGGGAAGCCCGCACGCTGCAACGAAGAGCTCACATGCCGCAACTAAGACCCAACTCAGCCAAACAAATAAATTAATTAATTTTAAAAAATAGTCTTTAAAAAAAAAGAAAAAGAAAAATGGCACTGATACTTTCTTAACACAGGGTTGCCACAAACCTTCAATTTGTCAAAAACTCAATAGAGTGAAGCACAATGAAATGAGGTATGTCTGTATTATTTATTGAGTTTCCAATAAAAGAGGTACAGTTTTTTAAAAACATAAAACTCTTGGGGCTTCCCTGGTAGTGCAGTGGTTGACAGTTTGCCTGCCAATGCAGGGGACACAGGTTCGAGCCCTGGTCTGGGAGGATCCCACATGCCACAGAGCAACTAGGCCCATGAGCCACAACTACTGAGCCTGCGCGTCTGGAACCTGTGTTCCAACAACAAGAGAGGCCGCGATAGTGAGAGGCCCGCACACCGCGATGAAGAGTAGCCCCCGCTCGCTGCAACTAGAGAAAGCCCTCGCACAGAAACGAAGACCCAACACAGCCAAAAATTAATTAATTAATTAATTAATTTTTAAAAAACAAAAAACCCCATAAAACTCTTTGAAATAATCAGCTTAAATTATATTCTTTAAATCTAAAAATATAACGAGTAAATCTTCCCACCCTTCTCCACTTCTGCCCCCCCAAAAAGACAGGAGCTTATCTTTGGGCACATGAATACTTTTTTAAAAACTGGGGGCTTCCCTGGTGGCGCCGTGGTTAAGAATCCGCCTACCAATGCAGGGGACACGGGTTCAAGCCCTGGTCCGGGAAGAGCCCATATGCCATGGAGCAACTAAGCCCATGTGCCACAACTACTGAAGCCCACGTGCCTAGAGCCTGTGCTCCGCAACAAGAGAAGCCACTGCAATGAGAAGCCTGAGCACCGCAACAAAGAGTAGCCCCCACTCACTGCAACTAGAGAAAGCCCGTGCGCAGCAACAAAGACCCAACGAAGCCAAAAATAAATAAATAAATAAAATACATTTTAATAAATAAATAACTGTTAAGTCTATTAACAGAAGGACTCCTTAATCAGAAGAGAGGAAGGGCTGAGTTGGGTGGTATGGAGAAGACTACGGAGCCGCTGAAGAAGGTAGGGTCAAAGGCTTGTAACAGTGCTATCATGAGGGGTTCTAGGGGTGGGGAAAGCCTGGAAACTGCTTAGCGTAGCTACACTGAAGGAGTTTCAGTGGAGACTGAACCTACGGGCCCTTCATACTCTAAAAGTGGATGGAAGTTGGAGAGTACAGAGCCTCCAGAACTTATACATGTAAATACCTATAAGGGCCAGGCAGGAAAAAGACAACAAATGAATCAGACTGGGTGTCAGTGACATGAGTTTAAAAAAATAGTCTACTTTCCTCTTAATACTACTATAAAAAACATTAGAGAAAACACTGCAGTAAGTGATACTTGGCGAATAGGGAATTGTGGAGACTGATAAAGTGGAAAGACCATGCCCCGTATAAAGGAGAGGACTGCTGCTCAGCTCCAGTTAGTGTTGTTAAAATGTGAGTACCTGAACTATTAAAAACATATACACTGTACAAGTCAACCACGCATTTCCTGGCCCACGTCCTACCAGAGGGCTATTAATACACAACCTCTAGAATGGAGAGGGGTGGATTACACTTGATTTCATTAGTGACTACAAACTAGTGGAAGTGTATCATCATCTGGAGTCTAGACTGACATTTATCAATTATTTACAATTAATTCATTTATTGTTTGGTACCCAACCAAGTAAGTCATTTAACTAAGTTTCTAATGATCAGCGGTAACTAACCACCCCACTGGTTTTCTGTCCATTTCCTTACCCTCATAGGATGGATATCAGCATATGGGGGCTTTCCTTCAGCCATTTCTATGGCTGTTATTCCCAACGACCAGATGTCTGCCACACAGTTGTACCCAATTTCCTGAATCACTTCTGGAGCCATCCAAAATGGTGTTCCTATCACTGTATTTCGCTTGGCCATGGTATCCTAAAATAGAAAGGAGAGAGATCAACACTAAGCAATAAAACTGTTGAGAAAAAGAGTCCCTTCCAGCAATAAGAAATGTCTTAGACTTGAAATACATACACAAACCATACTCAAGCATGATTGATCAAGCAAGTCACAAAAGAAATTCAAATGACACAGAAACATAAAAGATTCTCAATCAATTATTAAAACACAAAAAATAATCAATCGAGCTTCCCTGGTGGCGCGGTGGTTGAGAATCTGCCTGCTAATGCAGGGACACGGGTTTGAGCCCTGGTCTGGGAAGATCCCACATGCCGCAGAGCAACTAGGCCTGTGAGCCACAACTACTGAGCCTGCGTGTCTGGAGCCTGTGCTCCGCAGCAAGAGAGGCCGCGATAGTGAGAGGCCCGCGCACCACGATAAAGAGTGGCCCCCACTTGCCACAACTAGAGAAAGCCCTTGCACAGAAACGAAGACCCAACACAGCCAAAAATTAATTAATTAATTAATTTTAAAAAATCAATCAATTAATGAAACACTAAAATGAGATTGATTACTAATAACTATTGCTGATAATAGCATAGATTAAAATACAGGCACTAAAATACAATGTTATAGGAGCATAAACTGATACAATGTTTTAGTATGCAACTTGGTGATATTTATTAACTTTATATGTCCATATCCTTTGATTCAAATCTATTTCTAGAAATGTGTCCTATATGTAAGTACCCCAAGATATATGCACAAGTACTGTAGAAATATTTGTAATAGAAGGGGGGGAAAAAGAAAAAAAGGAAAACACAAATAACCAACTAAAGGAAGTAAGTTAAATATAATACATATCCATACAATGAAAAAAAAAGACCTAGATACACTTTTCTGACATGGAAAAAATGTACAAGACACATTGTGAAGCAAAAAACTTATGTTCAAAATTATATATAATACAGCCTTGTCTTTGTAAAAGAAAAACAATGATCAAAACAACAATAAAACAACAACCAATAATAATAAACATTGTTGTTACATGGATAGAAAAGAAAATCTCCAAGTAATATACACCAAAGTATTAACAAAGTATTAACAAAGTATTAACTAGAAGACAGAATTACGAAAGACTTACTTTCCATCCCGTATACTTTTGTTAACACTCAGCTGGATTATGTGAGTGTGTATTACATGTGCAATCAGGAAATTTTAAAAAGAGAAAATTTAAGAAAGAGAAAATATGTGTATACATATATGATTTTCTTTTTTATAATATATATCTATTTTTATATAATATTATACTGTATATATATACTTACTTTGGGGCTTAAATAATATATGAATATAGTACACATGGGCAAATAACTACTTGCATACTTTCCCAGAATAGCATGGCCCTAATGAAAGAGAACCTTTCTAGAATTCCTGTGTTTTAGGAAGAGAAGGATTTTAAACAGAACTAAATAGACAACAGGACTTCCCATCATCATCATCCATGTTCCTCCTAAAATGTCTATCACTTAAGTTAGGTTATGCCAGTCAGGAGCAAACAACAGGTAATATTTTTAAATTGATCTCACTTTGTCAGTCCTATGTAAAAATTTAACAGAGGAACTAACTTACTGCTTAAGTCATTTCCTTTGCTCTGAAACTTCAAATTTGCACCATTCAAGTGGTGACAGTCAATGTTGTTGTCAAGGTTTATTTCCAATTAGAAATGGATATCTGGATAACTAAACGTTTTTTGAACATTAAGAGTAATAAGTAGATACTAACCTAACTAGATCTGTATTACAAAGTTATATTAGTATAGTAGCATAGCAATGGAAAATATTAAGTCCAGAAACAGATTATGGTATACAAACACACACACACACCCCTATATGTATATAAATGTATAATTTGAAGATATGATTAAAACATCATTTTTAAATCAGCAAGCAAAGGATAGATTACGGGGGAAAAAAGCACTGGGCAACTGTCTATTCATTTGTAAGATTCTACACTTAAATTCCTACCTTATGCTTTCACCAAAGTAAGTTCAAATAGCATGAAAATTTAAATAACAAAGAACAAAATCCAAAAAGTACTAAAGTATAGATGAATAGCTATACAATGTTGAAGCAGAAAAGGACTTTTAAAGCATAACATCATGAAGATGGCAATATTTTCCAAATTGATTTACAATTCAACACAACCTGAACACAATTCAATTCAATCCCAACCAAAATCTCAATGACGTCCCACTGTTTGTCCTTTTACTGTCATATCCAAAAAATCACTGCCAAGACCAATGCCAAGGAGCATTTTCCCTATGTTTTCTTCTAGGAGTTTTTGGGTTTCAGGCCTCATATTTAGGTTTTTAATCCATTTTGAGTTAATTTTTGTGGATGGTGTAAGAAAGGGGTCCAGTTTCATGCTTTTGCATATGAATATCTAGTTTTCCCAAGATCATTTATTGGAGAGACCATCTTTTCCCACTGAGCATTCTTGGCTCCGTTGTCAAATATTAGTTGACCATATAAACATGAGTTTATTTCTGGGCTCTCAATTCTGTTCCATTGGTCTATGTGTCTATTTTTATGCCAATACCATACTGTTTTGATTACTTTAGCTTTGTAATAGAGTTTGCAATCAAGAAGCGTGAAACCTCCAGCTTTGTTCTCCTTTCTCAGGACTGCTTTGGCTATTTGGGGCCTTTTGTGGTTCCATATGAATTTTAAGATTGCTATTTTCTATTTCTGTGAAAAAAGTCTCAGTTACTAAATGCAATTGATATTTTAAATTGTAGTATCTTTTACACAGCACCAGGAGATTTTTTTTTCAGTTTGGTTTCCTTATTAAGATTGTAATTTAGATAATACTGTTTAGTACTGTTTACTTATGTGCTAACAACAAAATCTTTGGAAGGGCCCACAAATCACAGTATGGAATAAGTTCCTGAGTTTTTTTTTTAAATATCAAAGCAATTTTTGTGCTGTTGCAATACCTATGAAACTCTCTAACATGTTCCAGGCAGATTTAAAATTTTTAAAAATAAAACCTGTATATATTACCAGCTCTAAACAAACAAACTATATATGTATATATTTTTCTACTACCCAAGAAAAATGACAGATAACATTGTTGCAAATTTTAGTATATATCTGTCCAGAACTCCTTCTATTTTTCTACACATATTTCACACATATTATCTGATTTTACAAAATCAGATAATTTTAGACTTCCTGTTTTAAAACAAGGTTTATTTCATTGCCATGCACTACTGAGGTAGGAGGAAAATCAAGAGTCTGTATTTTGGAACCAAATGAGGAGAGTGTTTTCAGTAAAGCCAACTGCTACCTGGAGGCTGAATGAGGTGACATTCTGTCTTATTCAAGGAAAGCCATTTAGATTTAATTCTTCTTCCTTTTATAAACATGATGATGTAGCTCAATAGAATTTTAACTTCTACTCCATTATTTCCTGGTTTTGTTTTTATCTTTATCAAAGCTAAACAAAGTTAAACTATGGGACCTGAAGTCCAGGAAAGGATCTAAAATAACCTACCAGCTCCTTTGTAACCTATTGGTACATTTTTAAATTTTTTACAATTCAATTATATCAAATATTATATTTTTAAGTAAATAAATAAAAGGAACTCCTTCTCAAGAAAGACCTGAAAGTTACCTATACAAGTAACATTTTTACTTACTGTAAGCTGACCTGCTACCCCAAAATCTGCAAGTTTGGCATGACCTTCTGTATTTAGCAAAATATTTCCTGCCTTGATATCTCGGTGTATTTTTCTCATAAAATGAAGGTATTCCAGTCCCTTAAGTGTTGACTGTAATATTGTAGCTATTTCATCTTCTGTTAACTGAAAAAAGAATGAGAAGTTAAAATGCTATTAGTTTACATCAGCACATTTGAAAAAGGAAAAAAATAAATAAGACCCAAACTCCTTTCCTAGAATATACAATCTTATTCAACGTGTGAACAGCATTTGACAGCCATCTCTATGCTGACCACTCCCAAAGTTATATTTCCAGCCCAGATCTCTCCCCAAATATCAGATATATATATTTGCCCACACAACACCTCCAAATGAATACCTAACAAGCATCATAAGCATAACATGTCAAAATCAAATTCTTTATTTTTACCACCACCCTATCCGTTTCTTTACCACCCACTCACCTACTCTACTCTTCCCATGGTCTCTCTCTCAGTAAAAGGCAATTTCATTCTTCCAGTTGTTCTGGCCAAAAACCTTGAGGTCATCCTTGGCTCTTCTCTATCTTCAAAATATATGCAACTATATCCTCTGTAATCACCCAGATCCAAGCCACCATAATGCCCTGCCAGAACTATTCTAATAATCTCCTAACTGGTCTCGTTGCTTCTGCCCTTGACCCTTTACATTGTATTTTCCACACAGCAGCCATAATGAACCGTTTAAAATACAAGGCATATCTGCTCAAAATTGTCCAGTGGCTTTCTAAGTCACTCAAAATTAAAGCCAGTCCTCACCAAGGTCTTACCTTATCTGGCTCCCAGCTACCTTCATCTTCTATCACCTTCTACCTTGCTCATCCTGTTTCAGCCACATAGGCTACCCTGCTATTCCTTGAACACTCTAAACACACTACCACTTCTGGGCCTTTTTATCTGTTCCCTCGGCCTGCAGTGCCCTTCAACTAGATTTCTGGATGACTTGGTCCCTTACTTCACTGTCTCTGCCCAAATGTCACCTCATCAGAAAATTAGAGAGGCCTTTGCTAGCTCTGTCCATTCCTAGACCATTCTCTATCCCCTTATCCTACTTATTGGTCATTGCAGCATTATCACCACCTGACATACTATACATTATCTGTATACCTATTTGTGTGACATCTTCCCTATTAGAAACATAAGCTCCATTTTAAAATGTCTTTGATTTGCTTACTATTGAATCCCTAGCACCAACAAAGCCACCTAGCACACCGTAGGTCCTGAAAAAATATTTGCTGAATGATGATGAGTAAACGTAAGCAAGAATGCGGGAGACTAACAGAATATCTGATCGGTGCAATGCTGACTTTGTGCTGATCCAACCCCAGTCCTAAACAAACTCAATCAACAGACTCTCAATCAGTCCCCTTCTGACAAACAACTCATATTTAGAAGGGAATATGCTGTGGTGCAAAAAATATGCAATTGGGAACTAGAAACACCTAGTTTTTACTCTTGGCTCTACTTTCTAGTTGTGTGACTTCAGCAAGTTATCTAATGTCTCTTAGTCTCAGTTGCTCCATCTATAAAATAGGCAAATCACCTTTCTTCAAGATCGTCATGAAAATCAAATGATATAGTAAGGCATGTAAGAATCCATGTTGTTTAATAACTATTACAGAATCAATCAATCAATCACCAATTTCTTTTTTTTTTTCTGTATGCGGCCCTCTCACTGTTGTGGCCTCTCCCGTTGTGGAGCACAGGCTCCGGATGCGCAGGCTCAGCGGCCATGGCTCACGGGCCCAGCCGCTCCGCGGCATGTGGGATCTTCCCAGACCGGGGCACGAACCCGTGTCCCCTGTATCGGCAGGCAGACTCTCAACCACTGAGCCACCAGGGAAGCCCAGTCACCAAATATTTAATAAGCATCTATTATGAGGCAGGCACTATGCTAATATTAAAAATAACTAAAAAATATTAAGCATTTCATCTATGCTACACACTACTTTTATAATCTCACTTAATCCTTATAAAAATTGAATGAGGGGCTTCCCCGGTGGCACAGTGGTTGAGAATCCGCCTGCCAATGCACGGGACACGGGTTCGATCCCTGGTCTGGGAAGATCCCACATGCCGCGGAGCAACTAAGCTCGTGTGCCACAATTACTGAGCCTGTGCTCTAGAGCCCGTGAGCCACAACTACTGAGCCCACATGCCACAACTACTGAAGCCCGTGGGCCTAGAGTCCGTGCTCCACAATGAGAGAAGCCACTGCAATGAGAAGCCTGTGCACCACAACGAAGAGTAGCCCCCGCTCGCTGCAACTAGAGAAAGCCCACGTGCAGCAATGAAGACCCAACACAGCCAAAAATAAATAAATAAATAAAAATTAAAAATTAAAAAGTCGAATGAGGTAGGTACTATTATTATCTTCACCGTTTTATAGATAATGAAGGTGAAGCACAGACAAGTAATTTGTGCCAAAGGTCACAGAGCTAATAAATGACAGAGGTTTCATTAAAATCCAAGCAAACGCTATTGGCACAGTGGCAAGCAAGAGTTTGGGGTACCTTCTGTGGCCAAAGAACAAAGTTCATGACTTACTAACTCTTTATTCTAACCAGCTGAGTTAATCAGTTAAGGCAGCACTGCCCAACAGAAATATAACGTGAGCCACAAATATAACTTTTAATTTTCTAGTAGCCACACTTTAAAAAGAAAATGAAACAAACAAAATTAATTTTCATTGTATATTTTACTTAACCATATTTATCCAAAAATATTATCATTCCAATATACCAAAAAGTTAAAGATTTTCTATGTTCTTTTTTTGGTAATAATACTTCAAAATCTGGTATTTTATATTACAGTACATTTCAATTCAGACTAACCACATTTCAAGTCATCGATAACCACAGGGGCTAGCTATCAGGCTGGACAGTGCAGAGTTAAAACATTTCGCAAAATAAGATGTAATAGTTAAAGATTAGCACTTAATAGTTAAAAATTACAATGAATGTAATAAACTAATATTAAAACATCAAAAAACATCAAAAGCATCATTAAAATTAATTTTGGATTGTTTTAAAATACCTGAAACAAAATAACTTAATGCTGCATATAAGAAACCTTGGAACCCAATTTTTAATTCAATAAATTAACTATTGAAGCTTTGGGACTTCTTAACATATGTCTTACGTTAGGATATTACTCCTAGCTAAGGAACGTGCTGTTTAATTAGACAAACATGCTAACTCTGAATAATGTAAATTAAGAAAAGGATATAGTAGTATGGATAATCCAAGTTAAAACTGAGTTTTAAAACACTCCCACCTTATAATTTGTAGAGCACCTCACAATTTACAAAGTATTTTCACAAAAATTAATTTTCAAAATTCTGCATATACTTAAAATAGGTACTATTATTCCCATTTTTCTTATTAAAACAAAACAAAAAACTAAAGGCTAAGGAAGTCCCTGCTTCTACTCGTATTCGTTCACAGTCCACATGAAAGTTATCTTTTTATTTTTTTTATAGTTATATTTTTATTTTATATTTTAATAAATTTATTGGCGTATAGTTGATTTACAATGTTAATTTCTGCTGTACAGCAAAGTGATTTAGTTATACATATCCATACATTCTTCTTCATATTCTTTTCCATTATGGTTTAATCACAGGATATCAAATATATTGGGTGGCCAAAAAGTTCATTCAGGTTTTTCCATAACATCTTATGGAAAAACCCAGCTGAGGAGATTGTTTCAAGATGGCGGAGTAGAAGGACGTGCACTCACTCCCTCCTGCGAGAGCACCAGACTCAAAACTAACTGCTGAACAATCACTGACAGGAAGACACTGGAACTCAACAAAAAAGATACCCCACATCCAAAGACAAAGGAGAAGCCGCAATGAGATGGTAGGAGGGGCACAATCACAAGAAAATCAAATCCCATAACTGCTGGGTGGGTGACTCACAAATTGGAGAACACTTATACCACAGAAGTCCACCCACTGGAGTGAAGGTTCTGAGCCCCACGTCTGGCTTCCCAACCTGGGGGTCTGGCAACGAGAGGAGGAATTCCGAGAGAGGCAGACTTTGAAGGCTAGTGGGATTTCATTGCAGAACTTTGGCAGGACTGGGGGAAAAACAGACTCCACCCTTGAAGGACACACACAAAGTAGTGTGCACAGCAGGACCCAGAGGAAGGAGCAGTGACCCCATAGGAGACTGAACCAGACCTACCTGCTAGTGATGGAGGGTCTCCTGCAGAGGTGGGGGGGGTTGGCTGTGTCACACCATGAGGACAGGGACACTAGCAGCAGAAGTTCTGGGGAGTACTCCTTGGCATGAGCCCTCCCAGAGCCCGCCATCAGCTCCACCAAAGAGCCGGGTAGGCTCCAGTATTGGGTCGCCTCAGGCCAAACAAGCAACAGGGAGGGAAGCCAGCCCCACCCATCAGCAGACAAGCAGATTAAAGTTTTACTGAGCTCTGCCCACCAGAGCAGCAGCCAGCTCTAGCCACCACCAGTCCCTCCCATCACGAAACTTGCACAAGCCTCTTAGATAGCCTCATCCACCAGAGGGCAGACAGCAGAAGCAAGAAGAACTACAACCCTGCAGCCTGTGGAACAAAAACCACATTCACAGAAAGAGAGACAAGATGAAAAGGCAGAGGGCTATGTACCAGATGAAGGGACAGGATAAACCCCCAGAAAAACAACTAAATGAAGAGGAGATAGCCAACCTTCCAGAAAAAGAATTCAGAATAATGATAGTGAAGATGATCCAGGACCTCGGAAAAATAATAGAGGCAAAGATCGAGAAGATGCAAGAAATGTTTAAGAAAGACCTAGAAGAATTAAAGAACAAATAAACAAACATGAACAATACAATAACTGAAATGAAAAATACACTAGAAGGAATCAATAGCAGAATAACTGACACACAAGAATGGTTAAGTGACCTGGAAGTCAGAATGGTGGAATTCACTGCCGTGGAACAGAATAAAGAAAAAAGAATGGAAAGAAATGAAGACAGACTCTTAAGACTTCTGGGACAACATCGAATGCAACAACATTCACATTATAGCGGTCCCAGAAGGAGAAGAGAGAGAGAAAGGACCCGAGAAAATATCTGAAGAGATTATAGTCGAAAACTTCCCTAACATGGGAAAGGAAATAGCCACCCAAGTCCAGGAAGCACAGAGAGTCCCAGGCAGGATAAACCCAAGGAGAAACACACCAAGACACATAGTAATCAAACTGACAAAAATTAAAGACAAAGAAAAATTACTGAAAGCAACAAGGGAAAAATGACAAATAACATATAGGGGAACTCCCATAAGGTTAACAGCTGATTTCCCAGCAGAAACTCTACAAGCCAGAAGGGAGTGGCATGATATATTTAAAGTGAGGAAAGGGAGGAACCTACAACAAAGATTACTCTACCCAGCAAGGATCTCATTCAGATTTGATGGAGAAATCAAAAGCTTTACGGACAAGCAAAAGCTAAGAGAATTCAGCACCACCAAACCAGCTCTACAAAAAATGCTAAAGGAACTTCTCTAAGTGGGAAACACAAGAGAAGAAAAGGACCTACAAAAACAAAACCATAACAATTAAGAAAATGGTTAATAGGAACATACATATCAATAATTACCTTAAACGTGAATGGATTAAATGCTCCAACCAAAAGACACAGGCTCACTGAATGGATACAAAAACAAGACCCATATATATGCTGTCTACAAGAGACCCACTTCAGACCTAGGGACACATACAGAATGAAGGTGAGGGGATGGAAAAAGATATTCCATGCAAATGCAAATCAAAAGAAAGCTGGAGTAGCAATACTCATATCAGATAACATAGACTTTAAAATAAAGAATGTTACAAGAGACAAGGGATCAAGGGATCAATCCAAAAAGAAGATATAACAACTATATATGCACCCAACATAGGAGCACCTCAATAAATAAGGAAACTGCTAACAGCTATAAAAGGGGAAATCAACAGTAACACAATAATAGTGGCTGACTTCAACACCTCACTTACACCAACGGACAGATCATCCAAACAGAAAATTAACAAGGAAACACAAGCTTTAAGTGACAAAATAGACCAGATCGATTTAATTGATATTTATAGGACATTCCATCCAAAAACAGCAGATTACACTTTCTTCTCAAATGCACATGGAACATTCTCCAGGAGAGATCACATCTTAGGGCACTAATCAAACCTCAGTAAATTAAGAAAACTGAAATCATATCAAGCATCTTTTCTGATGACAACACTATGAGATTAGAAATCAATTACACAGAAAAAAAAAGTAAAAAACAAAAACACGTGGAGGCTAAACTATACTTTACTAAATAACCAAGAGATCCCTGAAGAAATCAAAGAGGAAATCAAAAAATACCTAGAGACAAATGACAACGACAACACGATGATCCAAAACCTATGGGATGCAGCAAAAGCAGTTAGTTCTAAAAGGGAAGTTTACAGCAATACAAGCCTACCTCAAGAAGCAAGAAAAGTCTCAAATAAACAATCTAACGTTACACCTAAAGGAACTAGAGAAAAAAGAACAAACAAAACCCAAAGTTAGCAGAAGGAAAGAAATCATAAAGATCAGAGCAGAAATAAATGAAATAGAAACAAAGAAAACAATAGCAGAGATCAATAAAACTAAAAGCTGGTTCTTTGAGAAGATAAAACAAAATTGATAAACCATTAGCCGGACTCATCAAGAAAAAGAGGGAGAGGACTCAAACCAGTAAAATTAGAAATGAAAAAGGAGAAGTTACAGCAGACACCACAGAAATACAAAGCACCCTAAGAGACAACTACAAGCAACTCTATGCCAATAAATGGACAACCTGGAAGAAATGGACAAATTCTTAGAAAGTTATAAACTTCCAAGACTGAACCAGGAAGAAATAGAAAATATGAACAGACAAATCACAAGTAATGAAATTGAAACTGTGATTAAAAATCTTACAACAAACAAAAGTCCAGGACCAGATGGCTTCACAGGTGAATTCTATCAAACATTTAGAGAAGAGCTAACACCCATCCTTCTCAAACTCTTCCAAAAAATTGCAAAGGAAGGAACACTCCCAAACTCATTCTATGAGTCCACCATCCCCCTAATACCCAAGCCAGATAAAGATACTACAAAAAAAGAAAATTACAGACCAATATCACTGATGAACATAGATGCAAAAATCCTCAACAGAATACTAGCAAACAGAATCCACGACACATTAAAAGGATCATACACCATGATCAAGTGGAATTTATCCCAGGGATGCCAGGATTCTTCAATATATGCAAATCAATCAATGTGATACACCATATTAACAAACTGAAGAATAAAAACCATATGATCATCTCAATAGATGCAGAAAAAGCTTTTGACAAAATTCAGCACCCATTTATGATAAAAACTCTCTAGAAAGTGGGCATAGAGGGGACCCACCTCAACATAATAAAGGCCATATATGACAAACCTAAAGCAAACATCATTCTCAATGGTGAAAAACTGAAAGCATTTCCTCTAAGATCAGGAACAAGACAAGGATGTCCACTCTTGCCACTATTACTCAACATAGTTTTGGAAGTCCTAGCATGGCAATCAGAGAAGAAAAAGAAACAAGAGGAATACAAATTGGAAAAGAAGAAGTAAAACTGTCTCTGTTTGCAGATGACATGATACTATACATAGAGAATCCTAAAGATGCTGCCAGAAAACTACTAGAGCTAATCAATGCATGTGGTAAAGGTGCAGGATACAAAATTAATGCACAGAAATCTCTTTCATTCCTATACACTAATGATGAAAAATCTGAAAGAGAAGTTAAGGAAACACTCCCATTTACCACTGCAACTAAAAGAATGAAATACCTAGGAATAAACCTACCTAGGGAGACAAAAGACCTGTATGCAGAAAACTATAAGACACTGATGGAAGAAATTAAAGATGATACAAACAGATGGAGAGATATACCATGTTCTTGGATTGGAAGAATCAATATTGTGAAAATGACTATACTACCCAAAGCAATTTACAGATTCAATGCAATCCCTATCAAATTACCAATGGCATTTTTTACAGAACTAGAACAAAAAATCTTAATATCTATATGGAGACACAAAAGACCCCAAATAGCCAAAGCAGTCTTGAGGGAAAAAAACAGAGCTGGAGGAATCAGAGTCCCTGACTTCAGATTATACTACAAAGCTACAGTAATCAAGACAATATGGTACTAGCACCAAAACAGAAATATAGATTAATGGAACACGATAGAAAGCCCAGAGATAAACCTATGCACCTATGGTCAATTAATCTATGACAAAGGAGGCAAGGATATACAATGGAGACAAGAGAGTCTCTTCAATAAGTGGTGCTGGGACAACTGGACAGCTACATGTAAAAGAATGAAATTAGAACACTCCCTAACACCATACACAAAAATAAACTCAAAATGGATTAGAGACCTAAATGTAAGACCAGATACTATAAAACTCTTAGAGGAAAACATAGGAAGAACACTCTCTGACATAAATCACAGCAAGATCTTTTTTGCTCCACCTCCTAGAGTAATGCAAATAAAAACAAAAATAAACAAATGGGACCTAATGAAACTTAGAAGCTTTTGCACAGCAAAGGAAACCATAAACAAGACCAAAAGAGAACCCTCAGAATGGGAGAAGATATTTTCAAACGAATCAATGGACAAAGGATTAATCTCCAAAATATATAAACAGCTCATGCAGCTCAATATTAAAAAAATGAACAGGGCTTCCCTGGTGGCACAGTGGTTGAGAGTCCACCTGCCGATGCAGGGAAAATGGGTTCGTGCCCCAGTTCGGAAAGATCCCACATACTGCAGAGCGGCTGGGCCTATGAGCCATGGCTGCTGAGCCTGTGCGTCTGGAGCCTGTGCTCCGCAACGGGAGAGGCCACAACAGTGAGAGGCCCGCATACCACACACACACAAAAAAAACCAATCCAAAAATGGGCAGAAGACCTAAATAGACATTTCTACAAAGAAGACATACAGATGGCCAAGAAGCACATGAAAAGCTGCTCAACATCACTCATTATTAGAGAAATGCAAATCAAAACTACAATGAGGTATCACCTCACACCAGTTAGAATGGGCATCATCAGAAAATCTACAAACAGCAAATGCTGGAGAGGGTGTGGAGAAAAGGGAACCCTCTCGCACTGTTTGTGGGAATGTAAACTGATACAACCACTATGGAGAACAGTATGGAGGTTCCTTAAAAAACTAAAAATAGAATTACCATATGACCCAGCAATCCCACTACTGGGCATATACCCAGAGAAAACCATAATTCAAAAAGACACATGCACCCCAATGTTCATTGCAGCACTATTTACAATAGCCAGGTCATGGAAGCAACCTAAATGCCCATTGACAGACGAATGGATAAAGAAGATGTGGCACGTATATACAATGGAATATTACTCAGCCATAAAAAGGAACGAAACTGGGTCATTTGTTGAGACGTGGATGGATCTAGAGACTGTCATACAGAGTGAAGTAAGTCAGAAAGAGAAAAACAAATATCGTATACTAACGCATATATGTGGAACCTAGAAAAATGGTACAGATAAACCAGTCTGCAGGGCAGAAATAGATACACAGATGTAGAGGACAAATGTATGGACACCAAGGGGGGAAAGTGGTGGTGGTGTGATGAATGGGGAGATTGGGACTGACATGTATACACTAATATGTATAAAATAGATGACTAATAAGAACCTGCTGTATAAAAAATAAATTAAATTAAAAAAATAAAAACACCCCACCTAACTTTTTGGCCAACCCAGTAGGACCTTGTTGTTTATAGAAGTTATCTTTTATATCAGATGGCTCACTCACTTGCTTAGAACCCAGCAACTGTTTCCTATTGTACATGGAAAAAAATCAGACTCATTATCACCACCAATAATACACAACATAATCTAGCCCTGCCCCCCTGCCTCACCTCACCTCCTACAGCTTCCCCCTTACCTATTCCTCTCTAGTCATGTAGTGGCCTTCTCTCCAGCACTCAAACATGCCAAATTCATTCTACCTAGAATGTTCTTTTAGAACTCATGGCTCCTTCTTGTCATTCACGTTTTACTTTAAATGTCGCCTCCCCGAGTGACAATTAAATGTTTCTCAACCATCTCCTCGCAAGTAGCCCACCAAGCACCCACTATCACTTTATTGTCACTCCCTGTCTTCACAGCAGTTCTATCTGGTATTTATTCTCTGGTTACCATTAATTTGCTTTTTGTTGCCTTACTAGAAAATGCACTACCACGAGAGCACGGTCCTTGTCTTATTTACTACTGGATCCCGAAGGCTTAGACCAGTGTTCTAGAAATACTTACTGAACGAATAAACAAAGAGTTTAAGCAACTGAACGCAAACTAGAACCCATGACTCCTAGCTTTTCTCTCAGCAATCACAGTAACAGCAAATCATCTTTCACAGAGAGTTTTCTCTGATTAGGAAGCTAATCTGTGAACACGCTGGGTAGAATGAGAAAACACAACCAAATTTAAACACTCAGAACTCATTGCTTAACCAAGATTTGATTGTCATTTTTGTCCCCAGTTAGAAATAAGCAAAGCACTTCACTGGACTGGGTTGGTTGGTATCAAAATTGCCACATTTAAGCGACATCAAAAAGCAGAGGGGGGGGGCTTCCCTGGCGGCGCAGTGGTTGAGAGTCCGCCTGCTGATGCAGGGGACATGTGTTCGTGCCCTGGTCCGGGGAGATCCCACATGCTGCGGAGCGGCTGGGCCCGTGAGCCATGGCCGCTGAGCCTGTGCTCCGCAACAGGAGAGGCCACAAGACTGAGAGGCCCTTGTACCGCAAAAACAAAAACAAAAACAAAAACAAACAAAAAAAAAGCAGAGGGGGAAAGAACCATGGAAAGGGAGAAATACCTACTATTCCAGAAGGTAAACTTACCGTTTTATTTCGTAATCGAATGATATCAGACACAGAACCAGCCCCACAGTACTCCATCACAATCCACAAGTCTGTGTTCTTAAAATAACTGCCATAATATTTGACTACGTGAGGGCTAGAGAGAGAGACAATATGAGTTAATGGAAGAGCCTTCAAACATCCCTATTAATTCATGCTGTTAAATACAAGAAAATTAATTTCTCAGCTCAAAAGATCAATTATTCATATTTAAGGTTAAAACACACACCCTCTTGATGAGAATGTAAAATAGTACTGATTTCTGGAGGGCAATAATAGTAGTGCAAAAATTGTGTGGGTCCCTCAACCCAGGATTTGTAAGTCTGCAATTCATCCTAAGAAAAGAATTACAGATATTCAAAAAGAAATAGGTAACATCACAGTACTGTCTATAAAAGTGAAAATTCAGATACCATCTAAATGTCTGACATTAGGGAGTTTCTTTAAGAAATAATGATATATCCGTTTAATGCAACAACCATGAATCCATGGAAAACATTATAGAAGAATACTTGATAATACGAGACGATATTCTGTTTACCAAAAAACAGACAAACAAAAACACAGGTTACATAATAGCAAGCATGGTGAAACTCCAAAAAGAGATATGGAAGGATATGTATACCAAGTAGTATTTAACAACGATTCTCTCTCCAAAGAGAAAAGTGGTTTCCTTTCTTTTTTTATTTGCATTTTTCCAAGTAGTCACATATACTTTGTAACAAGGAAAAAAATAAAACCACACTACAATCTACTGTAAAGGAAAAATATTCAGAATCAGACTTGAAAGTTTGGGTCTTGAAGACAGATTTCAGAAAAAAGTCAAAACCCCTTTAAAATGAAATAATTTGTCCTCTGAAGCTACCAGCTTTAGCTAGATCATTATCAGGGCTAAATAATACTGCATAACATAGTAATGGAAGATGCTAAAACCAACTCAGCTGCATTAACTCTCAAAATTTCAAATGCCCCTTCATCCTTGGGAAACATGCCAATGACAACGACAGCAGGAAAAAAAATACACACATACACAAAATGAACATTAATGAAGAAATGGATGAATAAACCTCTTATGATACAGATCACCACACCTGCTCTCCCTCCCCTGAATTTCTATAGTATTTAATGCCTCTACAAGGCAATTACTGTCAGGTACTCACTGCTGGAGTATGTCCTATACAATCTTGTATTGTCGACTAGATTCTCCTGTACATCTATAAGCCTGGCCTGTCCAATTAAAGTCTATAAACTCTAAGAGGGCCAGCACTCTGCCCTGTATCTCTTTGTATTTCTTAGCACAGAGTAGGCTCTCTGAAATCCCTCATCTTTAATTAGAGACATTTGCATACCCTGTTTGGAACACAGCTCTTGCACAGTCTATCAAAAGTGGCAAAGTTCCAATTTGCCCACTAGAAAGAGCTCCTGTAGTGTATCTTATGCAAGAGGCAAAGGAAAACTGCTACCTTACTCTGGTCCCTCCAATCAAGAAATAGGAGGGTTTTACCCAGTATAGAGTAACCACAAAAGTATAAAGAGGGAACACATGTATATGTATGACTGATTCACTTTGTTATAAAGCAGAAACTAACACACCATTGTAAAGCAATTACACTCCAATAAAAAAAATAATAATTAATATTTCTATAGAAAAAAAAGTATAAAGAAAAAAAGAAGAGGGAGGGAGAAGAGAAGTGACTGCATTCACAAGTGTACAAGACTTAAGGGCTCCTGGGCAAAATGTCTAGCAGGTAGCCCCACCTGCCTTAAGGTACAAGCTTTACAAACAGGAGGTACTGAGTTGATCTGCGGACCAAAAGAACTTCAGAAAGATAAAGGTAGCCTTGAGCTGCAAGACTTTCTCATTCTCCTTTCAACTCCCTAGAGCTGCCACTGCCCTTCAGTTTGTGTTTCTCGCCAATCAAAACTGAGGAAGCCTGCTCCACCACAGTGACCTCCCAAGTTGCCATGGAGCTTCAGGACAAACCACGTGCTTTTCTGCGGTCACCTGCTGGCCCAACTTCCTGCTTGCAGCATTTGACAAATCTTAGTTCCTCAAAAATAAAATACTTAACCACTCTCAGCTGGAATCATTTCTTAAAATTGTGAAGGAAGGAACAGAACAGTAACACATAACTAAGTATTCTCTTTTTATAGGTCCATTTGCTATTCTAAGGTTTCTGGAGTGAAAACCATTTGAATGATCTCTTCTTAGCTGTCTCTGTAGAAATGTTTTCTCAATAGGAAGTAAGAGAGATCATTATCAAAAAAAAAAAAGGCTAGCCACCACCACCTTCTGCCTCTTTGCCTCTTCTTCCTAGTTTTGAGAAGGGCTAAACTGAAACAAAACAAAACAAAACAATGCAAAAATAGAAACTCTGAAAGTTTAGCTGCTGAAACACAGAAACTTTTTCATCAATTACTTTTCTGAAAAGAACATTCGTCGTGATTCCACTAAACTCTTCCGCTTGCAAAATATCTAAGTAAATGCAATTCTAGGCGTCAAACTCTAAATAATCACAGCATACTCGAAACCATGTTATCTCCAAAATAACACCAGATGCCTTTACCTGTCACATTGCTGCATTATAGAGATTTCTTTGATTATCTCCTGCAGGTCTGACTCCACAGGAACTTGCTTAATAGCAACAATCTGACCTGTCTCTTTATGAATAGCTTTGTACACGCTGCCGTAGGACCTATAATTGCGGGAAGGAGAACATTTACAGAGTCAAAGCAAGCCAAGAGATAAAAAGTGGTAAAACACAAGCAACTCACCATTCTAATTTATATCCCTACATGCCCAAGACATATATACTTAGCTACACTTGCAAAACTAAGATAGCTAAAGTACTGCAGGGAAAAATTGTCCTTAAGAGAACTTACCACAAAATGGCATCTTAAAAACTTCACATTTAAATTTTACTGAATGTATTAGTAGGAAATAACAGTGATAGAGTAGCTACCATGTCTGATGTCTGCTAGAAATTGCATCATCTGAGGTTCATCCTTACAAAAAAGGGCGTCACGAGGGGTCATCATCCCTATTTTACAGGCGAATGTGAAAAGGCTCAGAGAGGTTACATGACTTGCCCAAGGTCACATAAGTGATAAATAAGCGGTCAGTCCAGGATATGAATCCAGGTCTGTCAGAATACAAAGCCTAGATTCTTTCCACATCTGTACTGGGGTACAAAAATGGGGGTTTTGGTTTTCTTGCACTCATTCTAGTACCATGAGGTCTTTTAGTCCTTTCTCCTCTTACTTGCAATAATACTTAAAACATTAAGGAATCTAAAAATGTAAGCCTCTTAAATGCTAGAATCAGGTGAACAGAGCACATACAAATTCTTTTTGCCTTTTGCTCCATCTTCCCTTACGAGTTTATTATCAAGATAAATAAAAAGTTATGTAGCTATTCAATTTGGGGGCTAAAAGAACTGTAGATTTAGAATCTAAAGACCCAGGATTGGAGTCCTACCACCACTAGATATCAGCTCTCATTTACAGACTTATTATTAACCTTGTGCCTCAATTTTCTCATTTATAAAATGACAACAATACTACTACAAGACAATTGTGATGGTTAAATGAGATATCATCATCATCTTGCATAGATTACATTTTCACTGAAATTCTGGATGGCTGTCAGTGAAATAATGAGGAAATTGTCTTTCATATTTCCCAAACACCCTGTTTCTTCATACTTAGTGAAAAACAAGATCATAACAGTGCCACCTAATACATCAAAGTAGCTGAGTGCTCTAGCTAACAAAATGATGCTCAAGGATTGTTTCAATGTGAAAGTCACAGAAAACTTTTTTTAAAAATCTATGTAGAGCACACACAAAAAACTTCCATTTCATCCAAATCCCTTATATTGGCAAAACTAGTATAATGATACTTAAATGTTGCCTAAAACATTTTTTTTTGCCAGGGAAAGGCAACTGCTGACCATGTGTGGAAGATCCAACCACTGACCCTTCTTCCTTGATACGATAACGCCCTGACTTGTGAGGGTGGCAAATGCTTGGTCCCTGGGGCTAAAGCATGGCGGTACAAGCCAGTTGCAGGATTTCTATCCCCTTCTGCCAGTGACTGAACTAGTAGTAAGCATATGACCTAGTTCCAGCCAATGAAATTTAAGGGGAATTCTTCTGAAGGGTCTCTAGGAAAAACTTTCCTCCCTGGTAAGAGAGAAGCAAACAAGGTGGCCCATTTTCACCTGCCACTTCCTTTCCTGCTTTGGTTACTGTCACGTGAGGCATGATGCTTGAAACTAACATGGCCATCTTGAGACTATGAGAATTACACAAATGCTAAACCATTATCAAGCCAGTTAGCCATTCTGGAATCTTTCACCCTCAGATTTTTTGCTCCTTAGTTATTAAATGCTCTTATTGGTTAGCCACTGTTAGTTGGGTATTCTGTAACTTCATCCAAAGTTATTCTTGAGAGCCTAGGTCCCATACATGTGAAAAGGTCTTTATTTCACCCTCACTTTGGAACGAGTTTTTCTGGATATAGAATTCTTTGACAATAGCTTTCCCTCAGCTCGTTTACTGTAGTTTTTCATCTTCTATTGCTGTAAGGAAGTCAGCTGTCATCAGGTTATCACTTTTCATGGGTAATCTCTCTTTCTGTAGCTTTTCAGATTTCTCTTTATCCTTAACATTCTGTAATTTTACTATAACTAGAAGTTGATTTATTTGGCACTCCATAAGCTTCTTCAATCTGAAGGCTTTATTCAAGTCTGGAAAATTCTTGGTATTATCTCTTTATTTCCTCTCTATTACTTCTAATCTCCTTCTAGAGTTCCTATTGGACCTATATGGGACCTCCTCAATCCATGCTGTCTTCCTAGTTTCCAACACTATATTTTTGTCCTGCATTTTGTGATCAGTCTCACTTCTAGCTTTCAATTCACAAATTCTCTCTTCAGCTTGTCTAGTTGACTGTTTATCCAATTTATTGGGCTCTAGAACTTCAATTATTGTAGTTTTCATTGTCAAGATTCCCAACTTTTTCTTTTTCATGGGGTTGTTCATGTTAATAATTTCGTGTTCTCCTTTTAAGGATGTTATTCCCTCCTTTCACCTTTTTGAAAATCGTAAACAAACGTTAAATCCTGTTTCAGATGGCTCCATTATTTTTATTTCCTTGGGTGGGAGTTCTCCCACTTGTTAGGTCTGTTGATTATCTCACGGCACTGGATTTCCTTGTATGGGTTTCCTTTTATTTTGAATGATTCTTCTCTACACAGTGCTCACTGTCGTGAGTGTTTCATGATGTCAGGATGGTTTCATGGTTCCCCTAGCTCAGTCATCTAGGCTGTACAATTTAAACCAGGTCTTGCACTAGGATTTAGGATTTTCGCCCCTCAAGACACCATACCTGAATACAGTCCAGGCCCAGTTCCTATAGTCAGACCCTCTGCTTTTTCCCCAGGCCACAGGCAAATGATACCACAACTTCATACAGGAAGCCCATCTACAATCTCCCGACAAGGACAAGGCATGCTTTACTCTCCTTTTACGATGACAGCTATCTTTTCTACCCCTGGTCTATAGCTGGCTATGTATCCTTATATTTAAAAAATTTTTTTTCATTTATTATTCTTATATATTTGAAATGGAGAGGTTCCAACGTGCACTTACTCAGCAGTCTTGACCAGAACACCCTCCACGCCTCACTATGCTATCTGGACAGCCAAGAAAACTCCAAGAGCTCATAGGAACAATTAAGATTCATGATTCCACAGATCACACTTACAGTACAGAGGATTTAGAAGACTTAAGCAGTCATGCTCCCTTATAGGCAAGTCCCTTAAGACCTAATTCCCTACAACAAAAACTACAGTGATTCAATGAATTTTAACTGGCAGAGAACAAAGGTGGTGGGGATGGAAGTGCTTCCCACAAGCTATGCAAGGCAAGGGTCAATGCAGAAACATAGAAATTATACAGTATTTGAGGCCAAATTAACCAGGCATAAGTCTTAATACCACTCACTAGCTATGAAACCATGGGCAAGATGTTTTTGTTATTATCCTATGATTAAAAACTTAAATGAGTGAATGTGTAAAACTTTAAGCATAAGAGGAAAAAAAAAGGCACTGGGCTCTAATTCAAAACACTTTCCAAGTGCTGTCCATCCATCCTGGTCTGGAGCTTTGGCTCTGCTCTGCCACAGATCCACATGATTTCCTCAAAATGCAGAATAGCTGCAGCCTTGGGAATCCGATACAATCTTTTAGCCAGAGCTCATTTCACAAGGCCCATGTCAGTGAGAGTTCACAATCCATTCATTTTCCAGAACTATTTAGGGATGGCATGGCCATTTGTGTTTAGGAAGGAAGCACAGTTTGGGTTTTCCTTTGGGATTTTGCTCATTAAATGAAGCTTGTTCAGGCTCATTCAGTCGGGATGACAGAAATCCAAGCACTTGCGGCATCATTTAAAAAGACAATATGAGGATAACATGGGAAGATCTGAAGTTTTAATTGTTTTCTCTCTGGTGATGTCTTTACAGGGAAATTTCCAAGGTCCTTAATGAAGACATCCATAGATCTAAAACATAATTTAAAATAATCATAATTAGCTTAGTTTCTCCTTATTTTACATTCCTGATCACTCTCTGTCTACAGTATTCATTTGACATTCCTCAAAACCAAACAACCCAAACAGAGCTCCCTTCAGAAACACCTAAATATACTTTAAGACTTAACTTTGATTTGTCATGATAAGGTCTGAAAAAATGCTTCAATTGATATATTTAAAAATAAAATAATAGTTGCCATTTAACAAGGTCTTATTAGGTGACAAGCACTGTACTAAGTACTTTAGTCCCATCTCATGAAACACTCAACATAACCCTATGAGGGAGATGCAAATATCCCCACTCTATAGTTGAGGTTTGCGAAGCTTCAAAATATTCAGCAATTTGCTCGAGCTCACTTGTTTATTATGACTAATAAACAGTAGAGCAAGTTTTAACCCAGATATGTCTGACTTCAGAGTCTATGTTCTTACAACTGTAATACACTTTCATTAAAAATGAAAGAAACAAGTTAGTTACATAGTCAACTATGCCTACCACTCTTGATCTTATTCTAAGTATAACCTGTGAGCATGGTTAGATTAAGGGCCTTTGACTCACTGCCTTGAGGAAATACGAAGGATATCAAGTTAGAGCCAAAAATGGCAGGCAAGAGACATAGAAGGACTGGGTCCCCCCCAACCCCGCGCCATACCTTTAACAATGCCAAGTCAACTTGTGGTTTCAGATTCATCGTGTACTTGTCTTTTAGCAGCGCAGGTGGTGTCATCTTTTACTTCCCTTCTCTGCTTGATTTCTTGCTTGATTCCAAAGAGTATTTTTCCAACTTACAAAAAGATGATGACTAACGTTTTTCACAAGGAGGTAATCCATGAAAACCTATTCCATGTAATCCAGGATTGGGTTTAACATTGCATATCTATATTAGGCATAAATAACACTAAACTCCAAAATAATCTAATGACATATAAAAGCTGATTTTAAAGAACAGACATTAATTTGACATTTTTATAAGTTAACATTTCAGGTCTTCTCTTGAACCAGAAGTACTCCCAAGAGATTTTACAAAATTACACAAACACATACCCACATGTTTATTTGCTTATATATGCATAAACTACCTCTGAAGAACACATAAAAAACTGCTATACTGGTTGCTTCTGGGTGGCTGAGAGATAGAGACAAGAGGCAAATTTTTTTCATTGTAAGATTTTTACACTTTTTAAATTCTGAATCATGTGACTTGATTACCTATTCAAAAATGAACAACAAAAACTTAAGAAAGGGTGTCTCTAATATTTTAATGTCTTGGTCCCTAAGAAAAAGAAATAAACATACAAAGATTAAAAGTATCAATATATGTAAAAGTATAAAAACTTATAACGTTTATTGTATCAGGAAAGCCAATGACGGCCACTATCTACTACCAAATATCATTTCACCAGTATTTTATGAACTCATTCACAATCTGTGTTTAAAGTCCTCTGGTTCCCAATCTGTAATTCTGGATCTCTTAGGAAAGATGTAAAGGTAGTGACAGTCCTTGACTTATTTACTATATTTCCCAAAGCTGCATTAACTATTGATAAAATGCTGAATTCCTTTTTTTTTTTGCTGCTCTGTGTGGCATGCAGGATCTTAGTTCCCTGACCAGGGGTGGAACTCGTGCCCCCTGCAGTGGAAGTGTGGAGCCTTAACCACTGGACCGCCAGGGAAGTCCCTCCAGTGTTTTTTTCATGAAACAAGTTATTGCATATCTCTCAGAAGCTATGAACAGAAAATTAAAATATGTCTGATTAATAAAAAAAATTTTAAATGAAGTAAAAACTTAGTGTCATCTGTTAAATAGATAAAATCATGCAAACCACAGATTTTACAAGAGAGAAAACAATAGATGTCCATGGTGTTGAAAAGATCAGGAATCACTAAATCTGTCTATAGAACTAATTGGGGGAAGAGGGAAAGGGCATTTCAAGTATTAAATTTACCTCCTACACTACTCAGAGCAGTGGTGATATGCAACATTCCCCTTTCTTTTCCTTAGTTTTCCAAATTATTGCCACGAGAAAGGTTCACATCCTTCTGGTGTTGGGGCAGGAAAAAGACTGGGACCTACTAGTCCACCTACATTTTCTGTGTACTCACCCTTCTCCAAGTTTCTCTAAGACATCAAACACTTCTTCTGGTTGTTTAGTTAAACTATCTTCATCTAACTTTTTCAGCTGCCTGTGGATGAAGAAATTTAAACATAAAATACATTTTACTTGCTAGCAACTAGAATACAAAATGCATTATTTATTTTACAATTAGCATCTTAGGGATTTCTTTACAAAGTCTTCACTGGTAAATGACAATAAAGGCAAGCTAAGAGACCTTTAAGGGAAGCTGAAGGGGTGGTTTATGGACATGTTACACATGTCCTTGGTCACCCTGATCAGCAGAATCAGGACCAGAGGGTGAAGAGCTACCAAGAGGCTGACTTCAGTTCCACAGGAGTAAGAATTTTCTAACAAAAGTTGTTACGAAATGGTTTAGACCGCCTTAAGAAGTCCCTAGATTCCCTTCACTGGAGCATCTAAACAGAAAATGAGTCCTCATGTGGCTGAAATGTTATAGAGTGGATTTAAGCATTAGCTATAACCTTCAGAATCCATTTAAATCTTGAGATTCCATGAATTAAGATGGCATAACTCTCTGTTCAGAAAAGATGTTTAATGCAAGCTTAGCTATGAACTGAAACATGGTCTTAGACTAGAGGCCAAGGAAGACATAGAAGAGTCTTGCCCTCCATTAGCAAGACTTTGGTACTTCTGTCGAAACACATGGATTCTGTAGCTATCATAGAAACAGAAAGTGGAGAGTATACACTCAGACGTGACCAAAAGTAAAAACTAACCAGGCAGCTGGGAGTTTCAAATAGTCTCACCAAGACTCTCTGACGGGCAGTTGTATACCTGACTATTTCCCGAAATCAAAGATAGGTGCTGCTCACAACTTCCAGATAACTGGGATTCTTCTGACTATGACAAACATGGGAGGTTATAAATTAAGAGTAGGGTTTTTAAAAAAGAACTCTGAGACCTCTGAAAATTATTAACAGGCTTAAAGGAGGAGTTTGCTAAGGACTATTTGCGTGTGTGGGTTCTACACAATGGTTTCCTGAAACTACAAAGGACAACAAAGAAAGGAGAGCTCAGGAAATGGTGAAATATGAAAGTAGTCCACTGAAAATTTCTTTGAAAAGAAAAATGTTTAAACTAGCTGGACAATACCAATTTTTACAAGAAAAGACTTGAACAAAAAAAAACCACATACACATACATACACATAAATGTGTACCTTCCTAGATAAAGTGGCAAAACCATGAAAGAAGCCAAAAAAAGAGACAAAAGAAAAAAAAACCCCACACACCTCAACACATCAAGTGTATCCACCAATAAAGGCTGATCTCAAAAAGACAGTCTTAACAGGATTTTATAAATGTCAAAGACTAGAGAAATGGAGAACCGCTCCGAGTCAGTAACTGCCATAACTTGAAAATTAACAAACACGACCACACTGACCTTTGAAAATCAAAAGGTCCTAAGAATTAAATTCCAATGACATCACAAAAACTCCCAGTTTCAAAACAAGAAGGACTGAAGTGAAATTCCTCTTCAATGTCAGAAGTGAAATTTCTATGAACTCAGAAATTAGAATGAACATCTCATAACCCGGGGGAGGGGGGGTGAAGCATTGAATTTATAACTGTTTAAACAATGGACAATACCTCATTTCTCAAGTATAATTACAGTTTTATAAACAGTTCATATAAAGGAAGATCAAATGTGTTCCTTTGAAGTGGTGACTTCGTGGTTTACAAAAAGCAAAACTCACTATTTCAACTATTACAGAGAACACAGCATAACAAAGGAAACACGGCCGCTGCCATGAGAGACAGCTGCAGCCCTCTGATAATACTGTGATAGACAAACTTTATATGAGTGCTCAGACATTTCTTTAAAACAATCTAAGTGGGGTTTTTGTTTGGTTTTGGTCCGGTCTTAAGGGATCTTTTTATCTCTGGCGCCTGAACCCAGAGGTGGTCAATAAGAACATTTGTTAAATGGATTAATGAATGCAATGATGAGAATCATAAACCTTTCTCAGCAATCCTTGTGAGGTTTCAAAACTAAAAAGAATTTCACCCTGAAAAAGTATTACTGTGTTACCGACAAATAAGATTTCTATGGAAAATCTTTTGAGAGGGGACCCGATGCTATTTTTTACATGAGTCTTCATGGAAGAAGCATTATAACCAAAGAGCCCAACTCTGATGATGCAGCCCTCTCAGCTGTACTTTCCCAGGTCCTAGGTAGTTTCACTGCTTGCCCATAACTCAACAGGCCTGGCCAACACAGCCTCCATGGATCCAACACAGGGGGATGCTCCGCTCCTAAGTCAGACGGCCACGTGGACGGCCAGCATCCCAGAAATGTGCTCTACACATTCCACCACACTATTTGTATCTAATGGCAACTCACTTTTTAAAATCATAAACTCCTACATGAAACGTCAACTTCAATCTATCCTCATTCACTTAGTCACACACAAATGTCAGACTCAAGAACAACAAAGAGCACTTCCCGCATTGGGACTGCTTTCCCTTGCTGGAAACCCACGCCGTCTGAATCTCTGAAAAGACACCTGTATCTTTCCAAACACAAATAAGGGTGTTTATGACGTAGCTACTCACCGGTTTGGCTAATTCCCAAATTCCTTTCTCCCACCTTAGAACTCTTGTAAGGTCCATTTTATTCATATACACCTATCCCTCTTTCCACACAGAAGTTGTTATGGGTTACAACAAATATATAAGTGGATGAAATTTTTTAATGAAAATAAAATTAATGTCTTTCCCTCTCCCAACCCCCTCAAATTCATGTTAAAGTCCTAACCCCCCCGGTACCTCAGAATGTGACTTTATTTAGAGATAGAGCCTTTAAAGAGATAATTAAGGTAAAAATGAGGTCAATGGGTGGGCCCTAATCCAACATGACTGGTGTCCTCATAAGATAAGGACACAGTTACAGAGGGAAGACCATGTGAAGAGAGGCCTCAACAGAAAACAACCCTGCTGATGGCTTGATCTCAGACTTCTAGCCTCCAGAACTGTGAGGAAATAAATTTCTGTTAAGTCGCCCAGTCTGTGAAACTGCCACAGCAGGCCTAACAAACTGATACAAATGATAATAAAGTTAACTGGCTGCAAGTCCCGGCAGTTCACTAGCTATGGTGAGCAAGAAAGCACCAGTCATTCAAGTATTCAGCCGTCCTCGACAATTTTTTTTGAAATACTGACCAGCAAGAGTTTACTAATACTCCACTTATTTAATCTCAGTGATCTTGAAGATGGTTGAGAATCACACTGTAAGGTTAGAAAAGCCTGAAGCAACCTTATAGGTGTTACAGAGTACTTGCCCTCTTCATGAGAGGAGTTGTACTCCTGTATGTTGATTAAAAATTATACATAATTTGAAAAAGAAAAAAAAAAAGAATTCAGCCCTGCAATGCTTTTCTCTTGCACATTCAATAAAATTTTTAAAATCCAAAAGGCCCAGGAAATGAGTGTGTCAAAAACCAAAAAGGTTTACTCTTTTGTTCAAGATTATACAGCACAAGGCAAAAGCAGAAACAAAACACAGATTCCTAATTCTCTTTTCAATTAAACCAGGGCCTCAGGGAGAGAACGAACACGTTTCAGAAGGATTTATAACCAGTGTCCATTTATAATTGGATCTATGGTGCTATAGCATATATCTGCTAACATACACAAGGCCCTGTGAAACAGGGATACTTCCAGAAAGGCATCAGACCAAGGCAGCCAAGAGCATGGACTCTGGACCAGACTGCTTGGATTAAAATCCCAGCTCTGGGGCTTCCCTGGTGGTGCACTGGTTAAGAATCAACCTGCCAATGCAGGGGACACGGGTTCGAGCCCTGGTCCGGGAGAATTCCACATGCCGCGGAGCAACTAAGCCCGTGCGCCACAACTACTGAGCCTGAGCTCTAGAGCCTGCGTTCCACAGCTACTGAAGCCCGCGTGCCACAACTACTGAAGCCCGCGCACCTAGAGCCCATGCTCCACAACAAGAGAAGCCACCGCAATGAGAAGCCCGCGCACCGCAACAAAGAGTAGCCCCCGCTCACCGCAACTAGAGAAAGCCAGTGCGCAGCAACAAAGACCCAACTCGGCCAAAAATTAATTAATTAAAAAAGAAATCTCAGCTCTGTCACTTAGTAACTGTGGGACTTTTGGCTGATCACTAACCTCTCTGGGCCTCAGTTTCCTCACCTATAAAATAGAGATACAGGTGATGGGATTGATGTGAGGGTCAAATGAGTCAACGATAAATTGAACCATATGACACTTCTATTTTTATAGATCAAAAATGGTCAAATATCAGCAAATTCATATGGTTCAACAAGAGACATGGAAAGCACTGAGAATAGTGTCTGGCACCCAGTAAGTGCTAGATGAGGGCAATAATGATTTTATTTCAGACTCAGCACACTACAGTAGGGTGAGCTGAGTCCATCCCAACCAGCTATTTGCCTTCTGCAGTGTTTGTGCCCTTCAAACAAAGTCAAGGGCGCAGCCCAGGCTGTCGATCCCTTCCCTTCACCTCTCCACTGCCCCGAATTCCCACACACTGAACACTTCCTACTTTAGAGCTCATTCTGCTGCAGGAAGTCAGAGGTCTCTGTGAAACTGAAGCGAACTACACTGGCACCTCAGTCTCTACTCTCGATTTTTCTCCAGATGTGGCAGAGTGAGAGAAGACCCTGGTGTCCACAGAGCACATCACAGATACAACTGCAACCAACTCAGGGGATTAGACTTTTCAGGATCAGCCACCCCCCAGATCTTCACTTAAAACAATTTCCAGGGAGCAAGAGGATTTGGAGCTGATATAAAACAATACAGACCTGAAAAGGGCACAGTCTGGCCACGTCCAGTGATCCAGACCTAGAGCAAAGAAGTCAACATACAGGACTGTGTCTCAACTCTTCTGGGCCTCAATTTGCCCGTCCTGAAAATGTTCTCTTATTTCCCTCGCTACCTCCCAGTGCTGGATATGAGGAAAATTTGGAGGACCCTGGATATCAGGGATGAAAGGTGCCATCATCTAGAGTGGCGACACTACCAAAATCATCTTCTTACATGCTGTCCTTTACGAAGCCTCCCTTGCCAGACCGTCCACCTGCCTTGGCACATCTTCAGCCTCAGGCGCAAAGCTTTTCCCCTCAGCAGATCCTCTCCACTGCACCCCTCGGGTGGGACTCCCTCCCTTGGAGAGTCTGCCCAGCTCTCCTCTCTGTTAGTTCCCGACCCATCCCTTAGCCAGACCCCTCGTAGGTTCTCATCTGGCTTCATGCTCCCTACCTCAGTGAGTCCCTTCTAGGACAGTCCTCACCCAGTGGCCCCCGCCCTCAGCAGGTGCTCTCCCTAACTTGTCCCCACGTTCCTCAGCAGCTGCTCCCCGCACCTGTCCCCCACTTCCGCCAGTATGTCCCCCCCAGCAAGCGATCTCTCTAACCAGCTCCACGTTTATCCCCCTCGGCCGGACCCCCAACAGCCAGAGGTCCCTGATTCAGCAGGTGCCCCATCAGCCGGATCACCCCGCAGGTCCGTCCCCTCCGGGGTCTCGCACGCCAGTGTCTCCCCTCCGCCAGTTCCCGCCTTTCCCTCTCCCCCCACCCCCTTCCTCTTGGCCAGCAGCCCCTCACCGGCGCGGTGGGTTCCTGAGCTGCACCGTCTCCATGGCGCTGCCGGCAGCCGCCCAGACCCGCTCACTGATCCATCCTCCCCCGGGACCTCCTGGATCCCGCCCCGCAGGCCCTCCCACACTTCCGCTTTCCGCCCCTACCGGAAGCGGCGCGCGGGGCGGGGGCGGGGCGGGGCCGCGAGGTCCGGGCCTGGACCACGTGGTGTGGACCCGAGTCACGTGGAGCGCCGAGGCGCGGACCCGGAACTGCGGAGTACTGGAGCCTCCTCCCGGGGGAGTCCTCCTCAATCAAGCTCGGGACGGCGTCCTTGTCTCTTGCGACATTGTTCGCCCAAGACACTCGGCCTCGAAACCAAGAACCCATCTGTGCCTCGGGCCCGGCCCCTCATTTCTCAGACGGAGATACTGAGGCTTCTTGGGAAGCACCGGCTTGATAAGAACTGTGGATTTTTAACAAGCCAAATTCTACGCGGGAGGTATTTGTGGTTTCCTACCGTTCCTTTCTGGTTGAATTCTTGTTCCAGGTGGAGGCTGGAACGTGCATGACCTCTCATTGGATGTCACATAACATCAGCCAGCAAATTGCCGCATCCTTTTAAGAGCCTTACCTTTCAGTCAGTTTGAGGACATAAAAATAGCAAATGTTTATTAAGCTCTTACCATGTACTTGCTTTCATATATTATCTCATTTAATCCTTATATCAAGCCTGTAACGTTATCTCCAATCTTATCTATTAATTATTTGACATTGCTTATCACGTTTGCGGTACTCTACTACTATTAACTCATTTAATATTCTTAAACCTTGTAAGTTAGGTAATATTATTCTCGTAAGGCCAGAGAGGTGAAGCTCCCATAGCTAAAAGTATAGGTTTGGGGATTTAAATCCAGATGGATCTGATTCCAGAGCCTGCACCACCAAACTGGACAACCACTTGGACCCTGTGGTTGGGCATGAGAGACAGAGCTTCCTCTCCACTCAGAGATCCAGTTACAGCTGTGGAAGTTCATAAATCCTCAGTTGCCACCACCATCAGCAAGTGTTTAAGAAAGTGGAAGATTCCACCTAATTTACTCAGAGAAAGTTACCCAAAGCAGCCTCTCACTGTTTTTAATTGTCCTGCTTTTCTCAGAGATATGCCATCTACAAAACCTAACACCTGATCAACCACCTTTCAGGGTCACCCAGGTATGGGACCCCATATGTTAAAAGCGGAGTAATGGAGCCATTCTCCTGACAGGAGGAAAACATTCACTGAGAATCTATGTGCCAGGCACAATTCTAAGCTACCACTTAAGCCTCAAAAAACCCTATGAAGTAAGAATTATACCCATAATTCCTCTGCTCCATGGTGTCAGTCAGTGGCAGTCAGAATTTGGATGAATCCCTGTCCAAAATGGCTCACTCACATGGCTGACAAATTGGTGTTGGTGTTGGCTGGAAGCCCACTTGGTGATCAGGGATGGGGGGGGCCAACTCCATTTTTCTTGAGCCTCCTCACAGAATAAAGGCGGGCTTCTAAAGTATATTTCTGGAAAGAGCCAGGAGGAAGCTGTAATGCCTTTCAATGGCATAGCTTTGGAAGGTACATAATGTCATTTACCCTGTTGAAGGGGCCCCCAAAGACCCACCCAGTTTCAAGGAGAGCGGACATATGATTCCATCTCTTGATAGGGGAGTGGCAAGGTTTTGGAGGAGCATGGAGAACTGGAAATACTGTTTCAGCCATGTGGGGAAAATACAACTTGCCTCAGGTATACTCGTCTGGTATACCACTTAGAATATATTCAGCTTGCTCAGCTTCAAGACCGAAGAAAGAACCTGGAATCAGCAACAGAGACATCAATGGTTTGATGGATGGGGGAGCTTACACGCCTGAAGCAAGGTCCTGGAGTGACACCCCACCGTGTGCAGCTCACGGCAGGCAGGACATAGTGGCAGTCTTTGCTTGGGCGTGGCGGGGGGATTACCAGTTATAGGGGAATTGATGTCAGGTGGGCTCATTAGTTACTGGGGAAACCAGCAGAGGGGCATGCCCCTCACCACCCCTTTGATAAGCCATGATTAGCTGGGGCCTAGGACAAGTACGGAGGAAGGTCAGTCATGTGAGTAGGGTGTAGGTGCAGCAGGCACTGGTCCGGCAGGGGATGTACAGAGAGCAAGAGAACAGCCATCTTGAGTGGCCTGACCATACAGCATATCTTGTTTATAACTAAGAAGTCCAGAAGTCAGCAGTTCTAGGGTTGATTCAGGGGAACAAGCACATCGATTTCATCTTTCCTCTCTGGTCTGATTCAGCATGTTGGCTTTTCATACGTGTGCTTATTGACTCATAATTGCAAAATGGCTGCCACACCTCCAGGTACCATGTCCTGAATCCAACAGAAAAAGAGCAGAAAAGGCTGTTTTGATGTCCTGTGTCTCTATCTTATCAGGGAAGGAAAAATTTCCCATAAGCACCCAGCACACATCCTCCTATCTCCTCGGCTAGATCAGGGTCACATGCTCACCCCTTGCCCAGTCACTGGCAAAAGAATGAGATTATTGTGATTGGTTTACAGAAATCTTGATCCATTTTCTGGGCCAGGAGAATCTCAGGCAAAATTCAAACTGGAAGTAAAAATGGAGGTTGTTAAGTAGATAACCAGTGTGTGTGTGTGTGTGTGTGTGTGTGTGTGTGTGTGTGTCATCCGGTTTTCCCACCACACTAAGTGTTCCTTCTTTGCTCTTGTATGGGGCCTATGCTGGGCCGAGGGGATTCGGATGGAACAGCCACCCTACCCTCAGAATGTTTAAGGTCTGGCTGGGTTATGAGTTTACACAAATAATTACAGTTGACCCTTGAATAACATGGGTTTGAGCTGCATGGGTCCATGCGGATTTTTTAAAATATATATGTACCACAGGGCTTCTCTGGTGGCACAGTGGTTAAGAATCCACCTCCCAACGCAGGGGACATGGGTTCAAGCCCTGGTCTGGGAAGATCCCACATGCCACGGAGCAACTAAGCCCGTGCACCACAACTACTGAGCCTGTGCTCTAGAGCCTGCGAGCCACAACTACTGAAGCCCACGCGCCTAGAGCCCATGCTCCACAACAAGAGAAGCCACCGCAATGAGAAGCCCGCGCACCGCAACGAAGAGTAGCCCCCACTCACCACAACTAGAGAAAGCCTGCGTGCAGCAATGGAGACCCAATGCAGCCAAAAATATATATATATACGTACTACAGTATTACACAACACAAGGTTGGTTGAATCCAAGGATGCAGAACCTTGGACAAGGAGGGCCAAGTGAAGTTACACACGGATTTTCAATTGTGCAGGAGTTGGTTGTCCCCAACTGCTTCCTTGTTCAGGGGTCAATTGTATAACTAAATACCTGATGGCAGAGACCAGATTTTTGTCAACAAACCTTTATAAGTGCATGTTGGGTGCCAGATCCTATTAGGTCTTGGGAGAGAAAAATAAAGAAGACCTACTACCTGCCTTTAAAGACCTCACAGTCTTAGAAAAACTGTAAACTGATATGAAATAAAATTCATATTTTATGGCAAGACAAAAATGTGACCATAAAAATTTTTCTCTGCCCTTTGGCCTCCTCTCTCCCCCCTACTGAGCATTGTGTATCTGCATTATGCATCAACCAAACCTCCCCATCAGCAGAAATACCTGCTGTACCATAAACAGCAACATTCTCCTAGCATAAAGACAACTTCTTAAAAGATACCATTCCTTCTTGATCTTGTAGGGGGTCACAATGACACTTGCCCTCTGTCTCAACTTATATAACTGTGCCTTGACTTCTAAAGGGGGGACAGTTCTCAGAGCTGAGGTGCTGTTCCCAGGTTACAATCCTCAAACTTGGCTCAAATAAAATTTTCCACTTCTTTCACAGATTGACTATTGATTAATTTTCATCGACACTGACAATCACAGAATAAGACCTAAATTAGGAATAAAATCCGTGAGCAATACGAGCAGAGGAGGGAGATTATGGAGATGATGTCTGAGTTGATTATTGGTTGAGTCAGGATTACGGAAGAGAAAAAAGTGTTTGGAAAAGAATTCCAGGAAGAGGAGAGCATAAGCAAAGGTTAAGAAGCAAAAGAAACAGCTTAATATGCACAGGTAGCAACAAGCAGCTTAAAAAAAATTGGAGTTGTAAGTGGGGCATAGAGTGAAGTCAAATGAATCTGAAGATAAGCTAGTTTCCCTCAGCGAAAGATTTACATCAATCTATCATTGCATTCATTTATAAAATCAGTATCTATAGATAACTAGGTGCCAGTTTCCAGCCTAAGTGTCTTTGCACTTGCTAACCCTTTGTCTGAAACAGCATTTCCTAAATAGTCTCAGGTCTCGCCTCAATTATTAGTCTCTCGGAAACGCCTTCCCTACCCCCCTTACTTAAAAAGTCTCCACGTGGTCACCTTCTATGGTATTACTGTTTTGTTTTCCTTATAGCACTTATCACATCATGGGATTATCGTCTTCATTTGCTCATGAGGTAACTACAAGTCAGGCCCCCCCTAGAATGTAAACACCAGGCAAGCAGGGACCTGTTCACGGTTTCATCCTTAGGGTTCTAGCAAGCCAAAACGTCCAGCGAGTCTCCGGGGACCCCAATGCAGCTCCGCGCTAGGTCAGAACTGAGCATGCGCAGAGGGAGGGGCCCTAGGAGCCTCGGGTTCGCGCAGGCCCCGCCCGTGCCCCGCTCCGTCCCGCCCTCTCCCCGCCAGGGTAGCCGTTGCACCCAAATACTCGCAGCCGGTGCTTCCGCCCAGACGCGGTTGGGCACGCCTCGGCGCTGGGAACCGGGGCCACCCCCCAGTTTACCGGTCCGGCGCCAGGATGGCCCCCAAACTTCCAGACTCTGTGGAGGAGCTCCGCGCCGCCGGCAACCTGAGCTTCCGCAATGGCCAGTTCGCCGAGGCCGCCACACTCTACAGCCGCGCGCTACGGATGCTGCAGGCGCAAGGTGGGACCCCGGCCCCCCATTTCGCCGCCAGGCCTCCTTCTCCCTCTTGTCTCCCCCGACCGCAGCTACCCAGACGTCGCTCTGGCCCTGTCGGCCTAGGGCTTCCTTACCCCGAGGCCGACTGGCCAACCAGGCCCTCCCACCACCCGCCCATTCCTCCCCCTTCCCCCAGCTTGGGCATCCTACGAGAAACTTCCTTAGCCTTTCTTTCCACTTTTATTATTATTATTATTGTAACATGGTTTTATTACTGGTTCTTTGTGTGTGTGTGTGTGTGTGTGTGTGTGTGTGTGTGTGTGTTTTTGATAAATTTATTTATTTAGTTTTGGCTGTGTTGCCGCGTGCCGGCTTTTCTCTAGTTGCAGCGAGCAGGGGCTACTCTTGGTTGTGGTGCCCGGGCTTCTCATTGCGGTGGCTTCTCTGGTCGCGGAGCGCGGGCTTCAGTAGTTGTGGCTTGCAGGCTCAGTAGTTGTGGCGCACAGGCTTAGTAGCTCTGCGGCATGTGGTATCTTCCCGGCCCAGGGCTCGAACCCATATTCCCTGCATTGGCAGGCGGATTCTTAACCACTGCCCCACCAGGGAAGACCTCCTGGTTCTTTTTTACTTAATGACATAACAGGAACATATTTCCATATTAATAGATGTTTTATCATTTTTTACAGTGGTTAAAAAAACGTTAAATTTACCATCTTAACCATTTGTAAGGGTAGAGTTCAGTAGAGTTAAGTATATTCACGTTGTTGTGCAACAAATCTCTGGAACTTTTTCATCTTGCAACACTGAAACTCTGTACCCACTAAACACTAATTCCCCCTCTCCCCCCAGCCCTTGGTATCCACCTTTCTGCTTTCCATGTCAATGATTTTGACTACTTTAGGTACTTGAAACGAGTGGAATAATACAGTATTTGTCTTTTGTGACTGAATAATCTCTATGACATTATAATCTATGTTGTAGCATGTGACAGGCTTTCGTTCTTTTTTAAGGCTGCATAATATTCCATTGTGTGGATATACCAGATTATCTTTATCCATTCATCTGTTAATGGACGTTTGAATTGCTTCCACCTCGTGGCTATGATGAACATGAATGTGCAGATATCTCCGAGGTCCTGCTTTGAATTCTTTTGCATACATACCCAGAAGTGGGATTGCTGGATCAGATAGTAATTGTATTTTTAATCTGAGGGGGCAGGGAACCTCCATACTGTTTTCCATAATAGCTGTACCATTTTACATTCCCACCAGCAGGGCACAATGATTCCAAGTTCTCAGCATCCTTACCAACACATTTTATTTTCTGTTCTTTCGATAGTAGCCATCCTGATAGGTGTGTGAGCTGCCTGCTTTTTAATTGTCCTGTTGGACCCCATTCTGATATTTAGGCCTCATTCTGATCCCTGAGGCAACTCTCATTCTCCTCAACGGGTCAGTCTTTACTTAAATTAACATTTGTTCAGCACCTGTATGTAATGAGTATATAATAAGATGGAGAAGGTCCTTTCTCTCAAGGGTCATACATCCTTGTTGGTGAGGGAGCCACAGGTGTGATCTTAAGCTAGTAAACAGCAAACAACAACTGTGCTGTAGTGATCAGGGCTATTGAAGAAGACAGATGTGATAGGTTTGACTGGGGAGCTCCTTTATGAAGAACGGGAGGTTGAGGACAACTTCTTTGCAGAAGTGACATTTGGGGTGATATCTGAATGGTGAGAAGAAGCCAACTGCACAAAGTCTTGGGTGCCGAGCATTCCAGGTGGAAGGAACCGTAATTTCAAAGGCCCCAGACAGAATCAGCGGGTGTGTTCCAGGAGCCAAAGCACAGGGAGCCAGTGGAAGAAATAGTAAGACTTGGTCAGTTACAGAGAAAGAACCTTATTGTGTAGGCATTTTACATAGCAGTTCATGCTAAGGAGTTAGGGTTTTATTCCCTGATGGGAAGCTACTGGAGAATTTTCAACAGAGGAGTAAACTTTTGTTACCAGTTCTCCCAGCCTCCGGCTCATTTCAGCCAACAACAGCCTTTTGCCCAAAGCCTCTCCAGAATGTCTTATCCCAGAGCCTCATTGGAACCCCTTTCAGCCCCTCGTTGGTACCTCTTTCCC
>NW_006791814.1:4320283-4323536 GCF_000442215.2 Lipotes vexillifer | reverse complement strand
GAACCCGTGTCCCCTGCATTGGCAGGCGGACTCCCAACCACTGCGCCACCAGGGAAGCCCGACATTACCCCTTTTTATCTTCATACTAACTTATGGGTAAGACGCTTTATAGATGAGGGATCCAGAAGAGTTAAATTGCCTCTTCTGGGGTGACACAGTGAAGACATGTCAGAGGCAGAATTTGAATGTGGGTCTCTCTGATTCCCAAGTCCAAGTTTTTAATCATTTTGCTAGACTTTTTTCCAAATCCTCTCTAAGTTCCAGTCTTTTTTGTTTGAATTTTTGCAGTTTCAAGCCACTCTTTTGCCCCACTGCCCCGTCTTTTTTTCTAGAACACTTCTCTGTAGGCCCAGCTCTTCATCTCAACTTAATAAAGTTGCTGAGGAATGTGAGGTATTGATATTTCTGCCTTCTTCTTTCATCCTACCCCAGCTGGCCTGGAAAAACTTGTCTTTTTGTATGGATTTATTCTGGGCCCCAAGAAGAGGTGGCCTGAGGTCTGGATTCAGAAGGGGACCAGAATTTGGTCCTGATCCTGCTACTGATTTTCTAGGTAATTTATGGGCAAGTCCCTTGATTTCTCTGATCAGTTTCCCTGATCTTGAAAGGAGAGCAGGGAGCAACCTAATACAACAAACCCTTCCAGCAAGTCTGTGAAATGATACCTTCATCTGATAGGTGAGCACATGTGATCAGGGGGATTGGATGACTTGTGCAGGATCGCAGGCTGGATTGTAGGTTCTGATGCCCTTTCCACCACACCACTGCTGTTTTCTGAGCAACCGTGCTCTGGTAATTTGAGATGGATTGGAAGTTTTGAATACTTGTGCTTGCTTCTTAAGGGCAAGGATGTATTTTACTTATCTCTTTACTTTGCTATCTCATTCAGGGACTAGCAAAAATAAGAGAAAAAAGAAGATAATTTATAATAAAATTTGATATCGAATGAAAGAGATCATTCATCAATATGGTAACAGGATACTTAGTGAAAAAGGCAAGCTGCAGGAGAGGCAATATGATGCCACTTAGGAAAAGCTTTAAAAGGAAGTGGACTTCGCTGGTGGTCCAGTGGTTAAGACTCTGTGCTTCCACTGCACTGGGTGAGGGTTTGATCCCTGGTCGGGGAACTAAGATCCCATATGCTGTGCGGCATGGCCGGAGGAAAAAAAAAAAAAAGATAGAAAGTGATATTGTGTCTTGCCTGTGAATACCTATGTAATAAAGATAGACATACATGAGAATGTGACATACCAAGTTCAGGATTATGCCAACCTCTGGGGGACTGGGAAGGGGGCAAAGGGAAAAGGGTGGGGCTGAGTGGAGCTTTAGTCATATCAAAAACAAAAAGGTGTAAACAAATAGATTGTATGCTGAGTTTAGTGATGAATATCAACTATCTGTTATACTGGTTTCCATATGTTTCACAGTTTTCAAAGGAGAGCTTGTTTCCTGTTGTTCTGGGTATATGCCTGGGATCAGAATCACTGGGTCAGCACTCGACAGTTTCCACTTTTTGTTTGTTTTCATTATGGCTCATGCTAGTGGGTATGATGTGGCTGAAAAATTATTTTTAAAAATGAAAATCCTTGTGGCCACAGTAAAGGACTTGAGCTTTCTGAGATTCCTAAGGATATGGACTGCCTTTAGGGAAAGGCGGTAATGATTTCTTCCCCATGGGATAGCTTGAGCCCTTCTGCTGATTAAATTCTCTGTAGTCCCGCCAGACCCAGAGGACTTGGCAAAGTCCTCTCTGAGAGGTAGAATTAGATTTTTGTGTCCCCATAACACTTGTCTGGTCCATTTATCATAGCATTTATGACATTTTCGTCTCTTTCTTCTTTATTGGATTTACACGCTTCTTGTACTAAAATTAACACACACACACACACACACACACACACACACCAGGTAGTTACAACATGGATTTCTTTGAGCTATTTCATTTTGATCTTTGGCCTGGTACCACATTCAGTGCTGGACTGAGTGAATGAGCAGATAGATGCTTGATGCCCTGTGAATGGCAGGAAGCTGGGTGTTCTCACTCCCTTGACAGACTTGCCAGCCCATCAGACCAACAAGCCTGATTGGGTTACAGTCATCTCTGCTTGCCCTTTACTAAAGCCCAGAGAGCGCAGGGTGTGGATGCACTCCTGATATCCTGAGGCATCCATTTCCCAGCCTGTTAATAGTGCACTTTCTGCTTCCACTTGGGCAGGTTCTTCAGACCCAGAAAAAGAAAGTGTTCTCTACTCCAACCGAGCAGCATGCCACTTGAAGGACGGGAACTGCATAGACTGCATCAAGGACTGCACTTCGTGAGCGGGCAGGGCTGACTTTGGGGTGTTGGGGGCTCAGGAGGGGAGGCTGGGCTTCTCTGGTCCCACCAAGTTACCTCTGCGACAGATATTAGGAAATGTCACTAAGTGTCAGCAGGTCACTGAGAATAGGAAGCTCTCTTTGGTCCTTGTGGCCCCCGACTTGTGCCTTTGGAGCCTCAGCTCTGCTGCTGAAAGGAGTAGGGTGGGCAGTTAGAGGTAGGCCTTTAAGGCTTTGTGAGATTTGGGGCCTGGGAATGAGGTAGAGTTGCAGACTAGTAACTGGCTTGCTCAAGTTTTTTTTCTGGGGTGGATGTGGGTGAGAGAGGGAAGGAAGGAGAGAAAGAAAGAGGGATGGAGCTTAATAGATAGCCTCGAAAGAAGTAAGCAGTGACCAGGTGTCGAGGGCGTTAAACAATTTTTCCTACTTTCTTCTTCAAGCCAATCTGAGATTGCCTTCATGGTCATCGCTGATCTAGCACATGTACCTTAATGTGTTCTCAGATCTGATATCCTGTGACATTGCCTTAGGTTCATGCCCTGGTGATAGGTGGGAGAGGAGAAGGGTGAGCATGCCCGTGGAGCCTGTGCGCAGTTGACTTTACCAGGCCCTGTGCTAGTTTCCTTCGTGGAGCGCTCATGAGCACTCTGTAGGGTAAGTCAGCCACATCCTTCCCAGGCTAGAACTGGGCTGTGGAGGACTGAGGCCACAGAGTGATGTGCCTGGGGTCACGCGGTTAGTGGCGGAGCTGGAATTCACACACTGCTCCATCTGACTCCAAAGCCTGTTTGTTATTCCCACTCGGCCGCGCTCTATAGAAACGTAGAAGCCTGAAAGCTCCAAGGCACTTATTCTTGACTTCGGGGGATTGCAGCTATGAAAATCGGTGCACACGCGCACTCATTTCACAACAGTAGTGGTTCTCTGCCCTCTTTCC
>NW_006791814.1:4313971-4319903 GCF_000442215.2 Lipotes vexillifer | reverse complement strand
CCCTACTCCACTTCAGTCTAAGTTGAAAAGTCCCTCTTCTAAGACTTCACCGTCTAGCATTGTCTTGTCAGAAATGACCTCCCATGTCCTGAGTGCCGCAGATGCCCTGTCTGGAAGGAACTGCGGCGGGGAGCCCTGGTGACTCAGCAGCCCGATGACATTTCTGCCTCCTGTCCTAGAGCACTGGCCTTGGTTCCCTTTGGCATGAAGCCCCTGCTGCGGCGAGCGTCAGCCTACGAGGCTCTGGAGCAGTACACCCTGGCCTACATGGACTACCTGACGGTGCTGCAGATTGATGACAGCGTGACGTCAGCCTTGGAAGGCAGCAGCAGGTGAGCCCGAGCCACTGTGGTCAGTCTCTCTGAGACGTCCTGTCCTCCCTGATTAGCTTGGAACCATTGCTTTGGTCGTCTTATGGGAGGATCCCTTTGGGCTAGGCTTAGAAACTCCTAATGAGCATGTGCAGAAAGTGTGGAAGGACAGTCTGCTGTTGTATTTTAGCAGGTTTTTAAGGGGTCAGAATTACTGAGTTGTGGGGTCTTGGGGTTTTTTGTGTGTTTTTTTGCCTAGATGCTCAAATGCATTCACACAGTTGTACTTAATTGAGCTCTGTTTAAGCCGGGTTCCGTGGGGAATACCGATATAAAAAAGAGACCGCACTTGCTCCAAAGAGCTAGCTAGAGTGGGGAAAGTAAGACACAGAACACGCAGCTGTCACCTCAGGCTGTAGGGCTATTGTTTGTGGATATGGTTCAGTATATTGTGCTGTGACCCCTTCACAAGGCCCGTCAGGTGAAATGTCTTTCTGGTCTTCTGAGCAGATGCCCTCATTTGGGTAACTGGTCATGTTTCCCCTCTTTGCATGGTCTGTTAGAAAGCCAGACAGCACACTAACAGAAACCCTGAACAGGACTCCATGGTATCTGTTTAGTGCATCCTTTCTGGCTTGACTTGTTTTCTCTCTGCTTCCTTTTAGTCTCTATCATTCAACAAAACCTGCCACTTACGTACCAGACTTTGCACTAGGGCCTGGCCTCTTCCTGCCTTAATAGAGCTCCTGGTCTCCAGGAGGATGGCAGTCAGTCATAGGCAAACCTGCAGTGTGATGAGTGCTGTGGTAGAAGGCACCTAACAGCCAGGGGGAGTCCAGAGAGGGCTTTCCAGAGAAGGTGAGCTGAGACAGAGAGATGAATAGTGCTCTGGGCCAGGGCCCAGCAAGGAGCACGGGCAGCGTGTGCGAGGTGGGTGAGTAGGAGGCGTTAGAGGGATTGCGAGAAGTCCACTGCTCATGGTGCTGCACGCAAGCGGCTCGGTTCAGGAGGGATGGTGAGGCCAGATCACACAGGGCCTTGTGTGCAGGGGCTTGGATTTAATCCAGACACAGTGAGGCATAGTGAAAGGGTCTTTAGCAGGGGGGGCAACATGAGCAGATTTGAGAGAAAAGCTGAGTGGCTGCCCGCTGTGTCGACCATGAAGGAGAACAGAACAGCAATGGGGCGGGCAGTAATCCAGAAGAGATGGTGGATAGAGAACAGTGGGACCAATTCAGGGGACACTCAGGGGGTATTTCAACAAGTGTTGGCAGTTGGAGGGTGGGGGGAAGGGAAGAAGAGAGGAGGCGTCCAGGTGGTTGACACCCTGAGTTGGAGGTGACTGTGGGGCGGAGACCAGAGAAGCAAGAAGCCGGCTGGGCATTCAGAGCAAAGGAGGAAAAATACGGGCCGAACATAGAGATCTGAAGGTCATCAGCATAGAGGCGGCTTGAGGTTGTGGGAAAAAAACAGCACCACAGCAAGTGTGTGGGGGGAAGAGGATGGAGTTTGAGGGATCCAACATTTGAGGGACGTACAGAGAACAGCAGCGGGAGCGGGAGGAGGACCCTAGAGCATTTAGTATCACGAAAGCAGGAGCGTGTCAGGGGATGAAGACGTCATTCGGATCAGGTGTTTCGATGAGCTTACGTAGACTCAGGGTTTAGGAATAAGTCACTGGTGATTCTGATGGAAGCAGTTCAATGGGATCCGAAGCCAAATGGCAGTGCGCTTAAGGAGCCTGGCTGGGAAGGGGCAGAGCAGTGTAGCTGCCGTGTCAGGGGTCCGTCCGGGAGGAGGGAGCTAGCTGCTGAGCGTTGGGGTCGGTAGAGAGAAAGGATGCAGGTGTGGGAGAGGGCGGTGCCGGCCGAGTGCGGCCCAAGAGAGGCAGGGAAAGATGGATCCCGAGCCGAGGTAGAGGGATTGGCCCTGTCAGCTCTTCTGTTTTGATGGGAGAGAAATAGGGATTGTTGTGTGCCCATGCAGGTAGGTTTGTGTTTAGGGTGTGAGGAAGTCCAAGGAGGAGGGTTAGAGAGCACGGCGGAGGAGGGTAGAGTTTGGAAGCAGCTGGGCCGATCAGAAAAACAGCTTTGGGGGCTTAGAGCCCCTGAGTATGTAGTGATATCAGTCTGTGAGCTCTTCATTCCAGTAACACAGGAACATTGTTGTAGGAGCAGAAGTTACAGTCAGCTTCATGTACTCACACAGCACCTACTTAATGGGCCCTTGTGGGTGCCAGGTGATGTGCCAGGTGCTGTAGATCAGTTAACAAAACCAGCATGGTCCCTGGGCCTAGAAGGTGGGAGCGGGGATGGGAAGTGGGGGAGATTCTTCTGGGGGGAGAGGGGAGAGCACGTGCAAAGGCTTGAGCGTGAGGACCGAGGCAGTGTGGCGCACGATAAAAACGGAGGGGTGGAAGGGCACCAGGTCTCAGGCCCTGCCAGCCTAGTGAAATGGGAACCACTGAAAGATTTTAAAATTTGAATGACATAAGATTTGCATTTTAAATAAAATCTCTGAACGTTAATCAAATGTCAGGTGTTTGCATCGCCTTGTAATAGATTCATTAAGCAAATATAAAACATGTGGTTCTTGGGGGGAGGGCATACATGGTCCCTTGGGGGTCAGGTTTAATTACCTTAGCAAGCACCAGATCATCCCTTTGAAGTTAACATAGCGTGACAAGCGAGGGCCAGGCAGGGAGGGAGTGTCGTGGTGGCCGACCTGAGAAGACGTATATGGTGGCAGGCTCCTGTTCCTTTCCTGCTGCGAGTCAGAAGGGTACAAGGAGATGGTTCAAACCAGGGGCAGATGATAACTGGCTCTCTTATACCTCCTTTGGGCTTACGAGAGGAGGAATATCTTCCTGACCCAGCTGGAAACCTCTCTGTGATCCTGCCTGCCTTTCCAGAATGACCAGAGCTCTTATGGACTCCTTTGGGCCCGAGTGGCGCCAGAAGCTGCCCTCTATCCCCTTGGTGCCTGTTTCCGCTCAGAAGAGGTGGGAGTGTTTGCCTTCGGGATACTGCAAAGAGACAGCTAAAAGCAAATCCAAAGAAACCACAGCTACGAAGAGCAGAGGTAAGCTGTGACTTCCAGCCCAGAGAGACTCCAGTCTCCCCAGAGCCACTTTCCTTAGAGTTATCCTGTAAAAATTGGCCTCGTGTAAGATGAGTTCTTTTTAAAATCCTATAAACAAAGTAAAAAACAAAACTAAAAGGCTTTAACCTCCTAGAGATTGTCTCCTCAGCTCTACAGTGGGCGATGAGAAAGCCTACCCCACAGGTGTAGGGATTAGGTGATGTGAGGCTCGTTGAACTCCCAGCCTGGTGCACAGGTATTCGGTGTTAGTTCCCTTCTCATTCCTCCGGCAGCATTTGGATGTATCATGTAGGATGTTTTTGGTTGAAAGAACAGAAAAACTTCATGTGGTAAAAATAATAAAGAGAACTTATTGGCCCATATAACTGAACGGCCTGGAGTTCAGGTTCAGGCATGGCTTGCTCCAGCAGCTCACTACATCATCAGACTCTGGCTCCACTTCTCTGCACTTCTGTCTGCGCTCTTCTCTAATGTGTATCGGCTTTGTCTGCAGGCAGTCTTCCCTCCAAAGTAGTACAATAGCTGTAGCAGTTCACCGACTCGCATCCATGTGCCATGCCTCATGACCCAGAGGGAGAGAAAGAGTTCTTTTTCTGATAGCTACCTAAGAGAGGGTTTCTTTCCCCCAAATCCCTAGCTCCTCTTTTCTTAATTCATTTTGGCCTTATGTGGTCACAGGCCATTCCCTACACTAGTCACTTTGACCAGGGCTTGAGATTTTGTGATGAGCTCAGCTCTATGCCATCTGCTCCACCTCCATAGCTAGAGGAACGCACACGCTGTATGAGTCCCTGGAGGAGGATGAGTAAGAGACGGGAGATCAAAGCCAGGTAGCCCCAAACAGGAGCCTGTCCACCTCAGCTCTGTATAAACAAGAGGCCCTTCTCTAGGCACGGGCAACTGGAAACTCTTAATAATATTCCAGGGGAGTCCTCCCAGCCCAGCAAGTGAGGTATTGAGGATGGGAGGTGCAGAGGAGGCGGGGCTGCAGCCTTGCATCGGGTGTACAGGAGGGCAGGAGTCGTTCCCCTTCCCAGGAGGAAACCTATCTGGCCGTGGGGAGAATTCCCTCCCTAGAACGAGAACGTGGGGCGCTAATGAACTCGATGCCTTCAGTGCACCTACCATTTACTTCATTCTTTTGTTGGAGTCACAGCCAGGTGTGTCCCAGGCCCGGTGCTGAGCAGTGTGGCCCAGAGAGGCCCTCGGGAAGCTCTCGGCCCAGTGAGAGACTGAGACGCATAAACAGAGCAATTTAAAATACAGGAGGAAGGCCAAAACATTAATGTGTCGAAACAGTCCTGAGAAGGAGACCACTGTAAAGACCCAGGTTTCAGGAAGGCGTGAGTATTGGGCAGGGAGTAGGAGGCATGAGTACTAGGAGGGAAGCCTAAGGGACTTCTTCTGAGATTAGAGTGACTTAGATAAACAAAGTGTACGGTAGGTAATAAAAATGTAGTGGTGGTTACTTTAAGAGATAGTTGAGGTTGAACTATAACCAGGTGTTTATTAATATCTGTGGCATGAATAGATCAATGAGCTTAAATGAATCCAGGCCCATGATACATCATCACCCACGTGTCTGTCACTTTAAAGAGTGCTCACCTCCCTATTGACTCATTTTGTTTGGTCCTGATAATGACAGAGTGACTCAGGCAGGGAAGGGATCACTCTCCTGACTGCACATATCGGGAAACCAAGGCCCAGGGAGGTGAAATAATACGTGGCATCATGGAAGGAACAGGGTTGGGCTTGGAGTCCAGAGTTCTCTGGGCTCTGCCCCTTGGAGCTCCTCCGCCTTTCCTGTGACACCATGGTGTGGAGAATTAAGGAACAGATCCCTATTGCTTAGTGTCTGATGTAGCACAGAGTAACCTTTCTCTGCACGGGCTGCCCCCGCAGGCCACATCAGAGATGCTCAGTAGAGGGACCACCGCCCAGCCTTGGCTGCTGCTTCTGTGTCTACACCCCTTCTTGCTGCAGCCTCAGCAGTATGGGTTGGCCTGCACTGTTGTGTAAGCTGTGGAGCCATCCCTCCTTTTCCTCCTCTATAAAAATGCTGGGTTGGCCTCTGGGGGTAACCTTGAAATGTAAGACTAATCTCCCCAAGTCTAAAAATGCAATAATCCCTCTCCCCTCACCAAACAATTTAACTTTTTAAAATCAGGAGGTATCTTATAATCAGTGTCAAAAGAAACTTGCCTGGGGTGCTTCCCTGGTGGCGCAGTGGTTGAGAGTCCGCCTGCTGATGCAGGGGATACGGGTTCGTGCCCCGGTCCGGGAAGATCCCACATGCTGCGTAGCGACTGGGCCCGTAAGCCATGGCCGCTGAGCCTGCGCGTCCGGAGCCTGTGCTCCGCAACGGGAGAGGCCACAACAGTGAGAGGCACGCATACCGCAAAAAAAAAAAAAAAAAAAAAAAAAAAAAACTAACCCCCCACCCCACTATTTTACCTTTAAATCATCCTTTTTCAATTCTGAGATAAAATGAAAGAATGAAAAGCATGAATATGAAATAA
>NW_006791814.1:4280309-4313927 GCF_000442215.2 Lipotes vexillifer | reverse complement strand
AAAAAAAAAAAAAAAAAAAAAAAAAAAAGAAACTTGCCTGCCACCACTTCCCCTACCCCAGCCCTCTGAATTGTTATTAAATAGACAGCATCTTGAATGGAAGAAACCATGAAGCCTCTCAGGGCACGGGAGAGAGGAAAAAGAATTGCTAGTGGGACTCTGGCTGGGCTTTCCAGCTGACTTGGACCCCACCACGTGTTGCTGGTGAGATAGGTTCCTATCTGCTCACTCAAGTCCCAAGCCGGGGCTGAAAGTTTTATGTGTGTAAAGGGCTTCACATGAGATGCATTAAAACGAACATACACTTAAGAGCTACGCAACGGCAGTCCCACTCCTAGAGAACTGAACACATGTTCACATAAAAGCTTGTTCACAAATGTTCACAGCATCATTATTCATAGCAGCCCAAAAGTGGAAACAACCCAAATGTCCCTCAAATGATGAATGGATAAACAAAATGTGGTATATCCATACAGTGCAACATCATTTGGCCATAAAAAGGAAATTCTGATACATGGTACAAGACAGATGAACCTTGAAAACACTATGCGAAGTGAAAGAAGTCACAAAAGAGCACATGTTGTGTGATTCCATTTAGATGAAATGTCCACAGTAGCAAATCCTAAAAGACGGAAAGTAGATTGCTGGTTACCGAGGATGGGGGCAGGGGAATGGGAGGGACTGCTAACAGGTATGGGGTTTCTTTTGGAGGTGATGAAAATGTTCTGGAATTAGGTAGTAGTAATGGTTGCATAACTTTGGGAATACACTAAAATCAGTGATTTGTACACTTTAAAATGGTGAATTTATGGTAGATAAATTGTATGTCAATAAATTTTTAAAAATAATAATAAAATACAGGAGGAAGAACAGGTGCTTTAGAGTCTCTAATGTTTGAGGAATTCAAATTGGGAACTGCCATCAGTGTGCTTGGGAGAGCTGGGGAAAGGCTCCTGGAGGTGACAGGTTGAGCTGGGCCTGAAAGGGTGAGCTCTTCAGGCGCGAAGGGAAGGGGGTTTTCGGCAGAGGCAGTGGAAGGAGTGAGAGAATGAAGTGGTGGGGCATCGCTGTTGGCTCGCGGGGACAAGCATGGGGCAGTGTGGGGTGCGTTGCAGAGCCGAGGTGAAGCTGAGGATGTGTGCACATTGCGACCCACTGGCTCTGCTTCTAGAGAAACTCGTGCACGTGTGCACAAGGAGACATGTACAGGGACGTTCAGAGCAGAAATTCTGTAAGAGGGACTTCTCTGGTGGCGCAGTGGTTAAGGATCCTCCTGCTAACGCAGGGGACACGGGTTCGAGCTCTGGTCCGGGAAGATCCCACATGCCGCGGAGCAGCTAAGCCTGTGCGCCACAACTACTGAGCCTGCGCTCTAGAGCCGGTGAGCCACAACTACTGAGCTTGCATGCCACAACTACTGCAGCCTGTGTGCCTGGAGCCTGTGCTCTGCAACAAGAGAAGCCACCGCAATGAGAAGCCCGCGCACCACAACGAAGAGTAGCCCCTGCTCGCCGCAACTAGAAAAAGCCCACGCAGCAATGAAGACCCAACTCAGCCAAAAATAAATAAATAAATAATTTTTTTTTTTAATTAAAAAAATTTGGTAACAGCGAAAAGCAAAATAACCGAAGTCTCCATAAACAGTAGAACGGATAAATCAGTTGCATTGCAGCAATGAGAATGAATGAAGGAGTTACAGGTATATGCATCCACACAGATGAATCTCAGGAATATAATTTTGAGGGGAAAAAAAATACATAGAATTATGTATTCCTTTATTTGAAGTTCTAAAACAACGTAAACAATAAATAGTTTATAGATACTATTGTATATATAGTTAAACTAACCAAGAAAACGGGGGGGTTGGTGTGCACAGAATTGGGGATGACGGTTTCCTCCCGGGGTGGATTGATTGCGGGAGAGGCTCACAGGATTTCAAAGGTCTTAGTAAATGTTCTGTTTCTTAAGGTGAGGGATGAGTTCAAGGGTATTAGTTTTATTCCTAAAACCTTACCCTTGTCATAAGTATTGAGTATTTTATAAAGATAGTTTTTAAGAATTGAAAAAGCAGGTTATATGGGAGCTGGGGCTGGAATAATTAACTGGGGCGGTGCAGTGGAGGGCCCCAAGGCCAGGTGGAGCAGCTGGCATTTCACCTTGTTCTCTCTTTTTCTCCCTTTCTCCCTCTCCCCACCCCGCCACCCCGAAGGCTGGGGTACAGCTGCAGGTGTCGAGTTGGGGAGAACACTCACAGGCTCAGACCAAAACAACTGAGGAGTAGCAGATACCTCTGCCCTTTTCTGGAAGCCCAGGATCTTCACCCATTTTTACCAGATGCTTGTTTATTTAAATACTTTCTCACTTATTCTCCTGCTTTAAGTTTATAGGGTGCTCTGCACTTTCTCCTGTTTTCTCACAGGAGAAAGTGTGAGTAGCCCTGTGTGGAATAGATATTGCCCCCATTGTATTGGTGAGCAAATTGAGGTCCAGAAGCATTAGGTAGGTCACATAGGACTTCCAGCTACTGAGTGGCAGTGCTGAGGCCAGAACCTGGGTTACTTTTTATTGTGTATTTATCATTGTGTGTGTAAACGTATGATTATATCAGGAGTCCCAATCTCTTCCAAAGGAAAAACTGTTTAATATCCCAGAAGCCATTGATCGGGGGTCTCATTACTCAGGCAGGATGCTTTACACAGTGCAGGAACGCTCTGGGGACAGAGCGTTGTAGACGGCTTAGAAGAGACGCTGCCCAAGAGATCTCCTGGAGCTCAGCTGGGCACCTGCTCCATGGTTTTTTCCTCTTCTGAATTTGTATCTAGTGCCTTCTGCTGGGGATGTGGAGAGAGCCAGAGTTCTGAAGGAGGAAGGCAATGAGCTTGTAAAGAAGGGGAACCATAAGCAAGCGATTGAGAAGTACAATGAGAGCCTCTGGTTTAGTAACTTGGAGTCCGCCACGTACAGCAACAGGTACCTTCCACACGGCTGGCCTGGGAGATTTCAGGACACCGAACATTCTCCCGTAGTCTTCTCTTAGACTGTGATGGGCTCTGCATCCCAGCATTTAGTCAGTACAGGCATACCTCAGAGATATCGCAGGGTCAGTTCCAGACCACCACAGTAAAGCAAATATCGCAGTAACTCGAGTCACACGAGTTTTGGGGTTTCCCTGTGCGTCTAAAAGTTACGTTTACATTATACTGTAGTCCGTTAAATGTGCAATAGCATTATGTCTAAAAAACAACGTACGTACCTTAATTTAACAATACTTTATTGCTAAAAATTGCCAGTCATCATGTGAACAAGTCGTAGTAGTAACATCAAAGGTCAGTGATCACAGATCACTGTAACGAGTATAATCATAATGAAAAAGTTTGAAATATTGTGAGAATTATCAACATGTGAAACAGAGATACAAAGTGAACAAATGCTGCTGGAAAAATGGTGCCAGTAGACTTGCTCGATGCAGGGTTGCCACAAATCTTCAGTTTTGATATCTGCAAAATATCTGAAGCACACAGTAAAACGAGGTATGCCTGTGCGTCACAGCTCAAAACGTGCATTCACACTCTGGTCACGGTGAGATAGGTGTTGCCAGTGGCACTCACTCTCTTAAAGGGCAGAAACTGAGGGGTGCCCAAGGGGAGCCTGGGCTTTGTTTGCCGCCCCCACCCCCCAAATTTTAATTAACCAGAAAAACATAGGATGTGAGTAAAAGCTATGGGCTTGCTATGCAAACACCCCTCCAACACAAGTATCAAAGCCTCTGCACCTTCCCCGACTCTCACCCCGTGGGCTTTCTCCAAGACCCTCTGGTTAGAAATTTCAGCACCGTCTGTCTGCGAGCACCAGGGCAGAACCCAGGGTATGGATTAACTATTGCCTGGCCTGAGCAAGAGAGAAGGATCCAGTCTAGCCTGAGGGGTTGGACTTGCAGCAATATAGAAGGGCCTGCGCCCTGAGCTGCTGCCAGTGGTCGGTGATTCTTTCCACCAACAGTGAGAGCCTGGGAGCCAGGGTACTGTCTCTTTATTGTGTAGGAGTCCCTGCTCAGCAGTAGCCCTCAAAGGTATTGGTAGTAGATGCTCATCTTGTTTTAATGTTGAGAAAACCAAGGCTCAGAGCAGGAAGGGCTTGTCCTCAGCTCACCCAGCCGGTAAATGGTGGAGACAGAATTGGAACCTGGCTCCAGTGAGATCTGTTAGTTTTACTGTCAGAAGCTTGAAACATTCAGCAAGGGACCAGATCTGATCCAAACATTTGTTATAAGTCGTTAATAAATCTTGTGAGTCTGTTTCTCCTTCCCAACATGACTCTTTATTTCAGAAATCTTGGGTCTCCTATAGGCTCACTGTTCCTTATCCAAAACTCTTGGGATAAAATGTGTTTCCAGTTTTAGGAAGGTATCATAGTGCATATGCTGAGTCACATAACACTCCAGCAGGGTCTGGGCGTCTCGCGGAAGTTAATCGTTAAGTATTTCTGCAGTGAAACATACGGAAATTCCAGGATCACATGGAATGGTGTAAAGAAAGACTAAGCAGCCTCATGTAAGTTCAGGTCAGGTTTTGCTGCCAAATGAGTTGAGAAGGGAACTTTTAGTTTTAAAGCATGGATTTTGGCATTTTGGATCTGTGGTTTTACTGGCCAATTGGACCCGGGTGCCTCAGTCAGCCAGGCTAACTCAGGGAAAAGGGCTGCAGCCCCTTTTTTCATGTTTGTGCAGCAGCATCTTTTTTTTTTTTAAATTTATTTATTTTTGGCTGTGTTGGGTCTTTGTTGCTGTGCGCGGTCTTTCTCTAGTTTCGGCGAGTGGGAGCTACTCTTCGTTGCGGTGTGCAGGCTTCTCATTGCGGTGGCTTCTCTTGTTGCAGAGCATGGGCTCTAGGCACACGGGCTTCAGTAGTTGTGGCGCACAGGCTCAGTAGTTGTGGTGCGCCGGCTTAGTTGCTCCACGGCCTGTGGGATCTTCCTGAACCAGGGCTCGAACCTGTGTCCCCTGCATTGACAGGCAGATTCTTAACTACTGCACCACCAGGGAAGTCCAGCATCATCTTCTAACTCCTCTTTCTGTGGGCTCTCTGTCCTTGCTTATTACCTCATGTTGCTGGAGACCTCTATTAACCCATTTTCCTGGATTTGTACCACATTCAGGACAGTGTTTTATTTAAACACTGATTTTATTTAAATACTGATTTTCATGCAAATATGTCTGTGCCACACTGTTAATTACTATTGCTTTGCAGTATATCTTGTAGGGCTGGTCTTTTCCTTAATCTTCTTAATCAGAGTATCCCTGGCTATTTTCCCAGCTTTGATCTTCTAGCTAAACCTTAGGTTCACTGTGATAAATTCCAAACCGTATCTTGTTGGGCTTTTGGTTGTAATTACATTGTAATTACGTTGATTGTATAAATTTAATTTAGAAGACTGAATGTAATTACATTGATTGTATAAATTTAATTTAGAAGACTGAAAACTTTATACAGATCAATTTTCTATCCATTGTGGCGGAATATACCACATCCTGGATGCCATTTTAATGCTCCACTTCGTACATATGCATCTGTATGGACCAGTGCATCATCTTAGGCTCCGGTTCTGTCTGTACAGTTGATACCTGAGTGGATATCACTGTCAGGTACTTGGCACCTACAATTGGCCAGGCCCTGAATGGACCTCCGAAGAGTCTCATTTAGTACTCACAGCAGTCCTTCAGGTCAGTCCTTCAGGTTAGGTCATGGTCCCAGATCATTTAATTTTAGAATTAAATGATCATAAAGTTAAACAACTAATATGTGGTGGAGCTGCGATTTAAGTCAGGTGTTTATACTCCCAAGCTTGAGTTCCTTCTCACTCACTTGTCTCCTTCATAATGAAAACCCTTCTGATTGGATACAAAATCATTCTGTTTACCAAAAGCCAAGGGTGTTTATTTTACAGGCCAAAGTTGCGCGTTTTTCACATCTTGAATATAATCTTTGGAGTTCACATGTAATCATCTTCATTGCAACATTTATATTCAGAAGTCACCAAATAGTACCTAATGCTTATATTCTGGTTCCTCTACTTCCCAGAAGTGTGGCTAATTCTTGAAATTACCAGAGTCCACTGAGAGAACACTTTAGTTTCCTTAGAATTCTTCTATGTTCAAATTTAGATCAGGGACTACTATTCTAAAACTTAGTGGCTGACAACAGCTGTTTTATTTTGCTCACGATTCGTGAGCCAGGAATTCGGAAAGGGCAGTTCTTACTCAGGGTCTGTCATTCAGGGTCAACAAGATGGTAGCTGGGACTGGAGTCATCTAAACACTTCTCCTGCATATCTGGCACCAGAGCTGGGATGACTGAAATGGTTGGGTAATGGAACTGATAGAGCAAGCTGGAGCCTTTTTTCTTCTCTCCTGGCAGCCTTGTCACATATGCTGGCTTGAGTGTCCTCACAGCATGGTGGCCTCAGGATAGTTGGCTTCTCGCATAGCAGCTAAAGGCTCCAAGAGCAAGTGTTCCCAGAGAACAGGCTGACGCTACAAGACCTCTGTAGCCTACCACTGGGACTCATACGTTCCTCTTTACTCTGTTGGTCAGAACAGTCACAGAACCTGCCTACATTCAAGAGGAAAGAACATAGGACCTCTTCAATGGGAAGAATGCCACAGAATTTGTGCCTGCTTTTAAATTGTTACAAGGAGAAGCTTTTTCTAAGTTGATTTATAAGTTCCATGCAATCTCAGTGAAAATACTAGAATTTTTTTACATTCTTGGTAATAATTCCATAATTTGTCAGGAAAAGAATAACAGCATAAGAGAATTTAGATATGATAAAGTGTGGGAAAAAGGAATTATCCAATAAATGGTGTTGGGTTGGCTGGAGAGAGTTCAAAAGGAACCCGAATCCCTACCCTCACTCGTTATTTTAAAATAAATTCTAAGTGGATCACAGTTTCAAATGTAAAAAGTAAAACCATTAAGTTCTAGAACAGTGTGTGGGTTAATTATCTTGCAGTGGGGAAGGTATTTGGTGGTGGTGGAGGGGGACCCACAGAAGTCATTAAAGAAGTTGGATAAATTTTATTTCATAAGATTTAAAAATCTTATGTAAAGACACTCAGCTTTACCTGTATTTAAAGCAACTACATTAAAACAGATGCTATTTTCTTCCATATTGGCAGAAGTTAAAGGTTGAGACCCAGGGTTGGTACAGTTGCAGGAAAATAGTCTCTGTTAGTAACTGTTCTTAAGTACACTTGACCCTTGAACAAGGCGCCTGTTGGGGGCACTGACCCTCCTTGCAGTCAGAAAATCTCAGCATAATTTACAGTCGTCCTCTCGTATCTGCGGTTTTGCTGCATTCCATGGAGTCCACCAAATGCAGATGATGTAATACTCTAGAATTTGTTACTGAAAAAAATCTGCATATAAGTGGACCTGCGCAGTTCAAACCCGTGTTCCTCCAGGGTCAGCTGGTTTTTGGAGAGCATTTTGGTAATAATCAAAAATTTACATGTATGTACCTTTTGATGCAGCAGTCCCTCCTAATAGGCGTCTAAGATTTATGTGCAAGGATGTTCATGGTAGCATCGTTTATTTATAAACTGGAAACAGTGAAAAATGTCTACTGATAAGGAATTAATAAATTGTGGTACATACAAGTGAATACTATGTATCCATTAAAAAGTGAGGTGGAATGGATATCTGTTTTGTTTTTAGTGATTATCTTTGGGGGAAAGGACTAAAATTGAATGAGAGAGATACAAATATATACTTTCCCCCCACCCAGTTGATGCAGAATGTGAAAATTTTCAAAATGTAAGTTGAATGAATTATGTATTGAACACCCATATACTTGCCAATTAAATTCATAAACACTGTTATAAAATCAAGTACGCTTCAGTTAAAAAGAACATTGTTATATTTGCTTTGTCACTATAGCCATCTATCGATCCATTTTATCATCTTTGATGCGTAAGTTGTAGACATCTTTACATTTCACCCCTAACATGTCAGCATGCCTGCTATTTATTTAGAGCCTGGTATTTGGTTTTTTTCTTGAGGTAGATAACTTTTTATCAAGGGGAGCGTTTCGGGAAGCCTCTTATAGCTTGGAAGAGTACAGTGTGGGAGCGTAAGGCGGACAGAACAATAGCACCGAACACGGTCAGGATCTCGGGTCGTTCGAGCCCGGGTTGAGTCCCAGGTCTGCCCCTCTGTAGTAGTGGAAGCTTGGCGCGTCCCTTCAACCCCCTGAGCCACGTCACCTCTGCAGAAGGGGGCTGGGTGGCCGTGAGGACTGAGGGAGGTAGGAAGCACCCAGCACGGTGCATTCGGGGAGCCGTAGGGCGCTCCTCAGACCGCTGCATGGCCCGCTCTTTCCCCTCAGGGCGCTCTGCCATCTGGTGCTAAAGCAGTACAAGGAGGCCGTGAAGGACTGCACGGAAGCCCTCAGTCTGGACGGAAAGAACGTGAAGGCATTTTACAGACGGGCTCAAGCCTACAAGGCACTCAAGGTAAAGAGATTCTGGCCGGAGGCACCAACAGAGCTACAGCCAGTTGTGCCTGTGCTGGCACTTCCAGAGCACGGTTAAGGTGAGGCGTACCTGCCACGTGCCTTCTCGTCCAGGGGCCCAGGTGCTCCAGGCAGGCCTCCAGGCTGGGCTGCAGAAACCCTCTGCGGGCTCAGCAGCGGTCCCCACCCCCGCCTGGTCTCCCTGGGCCAGGGCTCCATCCCCACACCCTCTCTCTCCTCTCAGGACTATAAATCCAGCTTTGCGGACATCAACAGCCTCCTTCAGATTGAGCCCAGGAACGGTCCCGCACAGAAGTTGCGGCAGGAGGTTAACCGGAGCTTAAACTAAAAACCCAGAGGGGCAGCAGGACACCTCTGCCTGACCACCTTCCTCCGTGCCTGCTCCCGGGACCCGGCATGCCCCAGAGCAAGCTCCGAAGCACCCTCCTCTGCCCCTGAGAGATGTGATGGCCTCCCACTCCTCAAGAGGATTTGCCTGTTCAAATTAAGCTCAGTGTAGTCAAAAACAAGACGTTTTGTTGGAAAGGTCTCTCCCTGTCCCGAACTCCCTGTGCTGCAGACAGCGAGCGGGTCACACAGACAGGTCCTCATAGGCAAAGCCCTCGGCTCTGTCTCTGCCCAGCACGCTCCAGAGCGAGTTGCCCTTCCAGCGTCACCAGGCACCTTCACCGTGGTCCACCTGAGCAACCTGGGCTGGGGCGTGGGGGGCACTGGGAAGCCCTCACCCGCCTACACCCAAAGCAGCCTGTTGAGCTGGTCTCCAGCGCTGCTGTCCCTGCCCGGTCCTTGGCACAGTGCTCTGTGTTCTGAGCCCCAGTGCCTTTTGGCCGAGCCCTCCTTTGGTGGGGATGCAGGACCTGGCCCTCGGCCGGCTTTGTCTGTGGCTCTGTGCTGTCGCCCCCTGCGTGGAGGTGCCTGAGCTGTTTCAAGAGCCAGAAGGTGTGGCTGCCACTTCGGAAGGCGAGACAGGGAGAAAGGCCTCCTGGAAGTCAGTGTCCTTCCATCCTGGGCAGGGACCCCTCGAGGCTTCTTAGTTCCTTGTAATATGTTGACGTTAATCTGACTGAACTGACTGATTCTGTTGAACCATGTGTTGAAGCTACTGCATTAATGTTTGCTACATAAATGTCTGTTGTACTTTCATTTATGCTTTTTCAGTTTTGGTTCATTTTGGAACTTTGCAATAATTAAAAAAAAGACTGCTTATGGAGCACTCATCCATTCTTTGATCAGATTTACTGGATTGTCTGCGTGGGCCAGGCCCTACGTATAGTGCTGGGGAAACAGCAGTGAGTAAATAGACACGGTCCCTGCTCTCAGAGGGCTGACTGTCCCATGGGACACAGGAAGTTACTCACACAAGAGTGAAACTGCAGCCGGCAGTGTTCTGAAGGAGTGGTCGCAACACTTTCCCCAACTAGGGAGGTTTGACCCCGTGGAGGAAAAGGGGTCCCTGAGGAAGTCAAGTTTGAATTAAGTTCTAATGTGGGGATCACAGCAGGTGAAGAGGGGAGGGAAGCGCAATCCGAGCAGACGGAACAGCACTGGGGAAGGCCTCTGCTGGGAGGACGGGGCCAGGAAGTGCCATTCAGCCTCACAAAGTGTGGTATGGGTGAGGCTGGGGCGCCTCCCCTGCCTGCCTGGACTGTGTCTTAGCTTCAGTTGTTTTCATCTTAACGGAGAAGTTTGACTCCAGAAAGCCGGGCAGACAGGGTTCTTATTGTCCCTTTGCTCCCCCATCCCGTTCGGTTCTGGGCAACATTCAGCTGTTAGCACGTTGCTTCCGCCCTCCCCAAGGGCCAAGTCTCTGAGCAACCAGATCTCCAGGCTGAAGCAGATTTTAGAGTCACAGAAACTCCACGGGCCGGGCCTGGGGGCCATTTCAAAGCGAGCAGCTGCACCCCCTTTTCTTGCTGCCTCGCAAGCAGGCATGACTCTCACCCGATTTTAGGCAGGTTTAGAGGTGCCATCTAGTCACAACAGACTGACTTTCTCTTCTTGAGGTCCACAAGCCAAGTAGCTTGATTTCCTCGTGAAAACATAGGAGGTAGGTAGACCAGCATAACCTGGAAATCACAACCTGGGAAGGTAACCGAAAGCCTTTCTACAAGAGTGGAGTTGTGACACGACGCCTTAGTCGGCCAGCCCAGAGCAAAGCGGTTACTGCTTCCAGAGTACCCTGCCCTGCAGGCTGCTCAGGCCGGGCATCCAGAACCCCCATGCACACGTGGGCACCAGCAGCTTCATTGCTGTGTGACGACCACTTAGCCCCCTGCTGCACGGTTGGTGGGTGGCAGCTGCTCCTCTGGGGCCCTTACGGGTCATCCTACTCAGTTCCTGGCAGCTCTGCTCTGCTCTGTCTGGTGCACGGTTTACATGCCCTCTGTGTGCGTTAGCACAGCGCACCTTTGGGTTTCTGTTCCTGTTTCTTACAGCCAAAGCCCCAGCCCAGTCAAGGCTACCCTTTGCTCTGCCCACCTCCCTCTGACACAAGAAGGCCTCCTGGGAGACAAGACGGAGTTTGCAGCACTTTTAATGCACAAAGCAACAGGTAAGAGGCTGGCCGGGTGACCAGCCTTCATTCCACAAAAAGCTCAAGTGCAGATACAGCCCAGTTGGGAAGTTACGGTTCACAGGGCCTTAGAGCCAAGAGCAGGAAACGCGGTTCTCTTGTCAGCCAAGGGAGTAAGGAGTCCATTTTCTGGGGATGAAAAAATAAATATTTCTAAAGCGTGGCAGACACCTAGTCTTCAAGCAAGGACACAGACGAGCCCAAGCCAGGCGTTCCGGCAGGTCGCGTGGGGCCAGGCGGTGCCTGGGGGAAGGCCAGCCTATTCTGAGCGAGGCCGCTGGGGCGGCCGGCCGGCTGGCCGGCCCACTCAGCACCGGAGTCCACGCCAATTCCCATCATGCGGTCTGTCCTCCTTGCCTTTGATCGTCACAGCTTCCCCTGAACGCCTCCTTGGTGCCTCCGAGATAAGCCAGTGACACCACAGCGTTCTCTGGGAGTCTGTGAATGTCCCTTCCCAGCTCTGTACAGCCTCTGAGCTCGGCTGCTCCGGCACCCTTCCCCTGACCACCACCCACCTGGTCCCGGTGCACGTGCACTCAGGTCCGCTCCATGGCCTGATGGTCCTGCAACACTGCCAGAGCCTCTTCGACCTGTGGGACACACGGGGGAGGGGTTGGTGCGGCTGCCCCAGCAGGGTCCCGGGAGAGCCCTGCCTCCCCGCCTCGGCCCACCGGACGCGAGAAGGCCCGTGCCCAGCCCCGCCGCCCCCTCTGACTGTGCTCACCGGCTCCCATGGCAGAAACCCACGGCCACCTTCTACACTGCCAGACGGCTGGGGGAAGCCTAACCCTTGGGCTGGGTCAGAACACAGCGCCCTGTCGCACAGTCTTGCCTGGGGAGCTGCAGGGAGGCCGCGGGGGCTAAAGTAGCCGGCCCTTCACTAAGGCCCTCTGCCACCTCCACATTCTGCAGGTGTTAGCTGATTTCAGCAAGAAGATACACTTCACCTGTCTAAGCAGCAGCCTACCAGCTCGCCTAGGAGAGGCCTTGATCGGTAACCCACCTCTGCCCCGAGGCCTCCCCGCTCCTCGCAGGCTCCAGCCCACCTTGGCATTGAGGGACTCTGGGGACTCCAGCAGGAGCAGCAGCTCCGAGTTGTCGATCTCCAGCAGCATGCCCGTGATCTTGCCAGCCAGCTGGGTGTGGACATTGTAGATAAGGGGGTAGAGACGCTCACCTGTACGGAAGAGCCTCTGAGGCTTATGCACACACCTGGCGGACAGCCCGGGCATCCCAGGGCGGGGGTGGTATTGTGGAACGCAGCAGAGGGGGCATCCGGGTTTTTGTCCCAGAACTGCTCCCTCCAGGTGTGTCACTGAACACTCTCGGGGGCCTCTTCCCCAAGTGAGCATAGCCAACCCCGCCTTGGAGGCTAGTGTGAAGAATCAAATTTGACGGTACGTGTAAAGTACACTGCATAGGCTCTGACACAAGGTTGGTCGCTGTTTTAAAGACTACTCTTGTTCATTTGGCAAGAAATCACTTGAAGGATCACATTGAAATTCTAGACGGGATGCGATAATGCTGAACTTGACTTCTTGGAGGGACAGGGGAGCCAAGCACACAAGATAAACTTACCTTCCACCACTGGGCACTTCGAGTGATTGGGCCTAGTGTTGGTGGTCAGCCCATCTGGGCAACGTGTGGAGGGTGCAGCCGGGGCTGGGGGTGCTGGGTGCCTCCTGTGGTGGGGGAGGGCTTCTCCCACAAGGGGAGTGAAGACGTTCCCAGGGCACTGCTTGCAGAGCCTTGAAGCAGTGCCATGAAGCCCATTTAGAATTTTTCTTTGGGGGCGGGTAGTAAAGTGGCAAAACCCCAAGCGAGCCGAGCAAACAATGGCGTGGTGGCATTGGGGGCCTTCAGAGAAGAGTCTGGAGGTCTAGGTGAAGGAAAGAGCCTGGGAACCACAGCAAGCTCGTTCATTCATTCAGCAGGTAGCGGCCTCCTTAAGCAGGGCCCGCCACAGAGGCCGGGATGGAGATGGACTGCACGGGAGATCAGGGGCCAGGGGAAACAATGTCTGTTTCCCAGGGCACGTTTATGTTCTTCCTCCCTGCCGTGGGCACTGGGAGACCGATGAAACTCGGTGACAGCCTCTTCCCATCACGAGAGGTGTGAGGTACCACAGCACCCACCTTAGGGGCCATTTCCTGGCAGAAACCCAAGACCCTACCTTTCTGCTCCCCTTCCTGGCCCCTCATCTCCCCACGTCTGGGGTCTCTCCCAGCCTGAGTCGAAGCCACACAACAGCAGAGCTGGAAGAGCTCTCGGGACCATCTGGTCTGACCAGGGTCTTAAGACAAGATGAACAGGGTCCTGGGAAGTAAAGGCCCTCTGGGCAAGTCCACCCGGCAGGTGGGTCAGCACGAGGCTGGGGACCTCATCCCCACATCTGACCTCCACTCAAGGCACTTCCCACCAGGTAAGCTGGCTGGTGGCGCCCCCTTCCTGCTCCAGGGTCGAGGAACCAGCCACTCACCGATCATCTGCTTCTGCTCGTGCAGCGGCGCTGCGGCCAGCTTGGACGCAGTCAGGGGCTCCTGTCCGGGGACACGCACAGCAGGCTCCTGGACCTGCACATGGTGCCGGGGACACATCCCTTAACCACACGGATGGGCAAGGCCTCAAAACACTTACCCTTGTCGGGTGAGCACAGGCCTCCAGGAAGGCCCTAGAAGAGGGGGAGCAGGGGGCAAGGTGTGGACAATCGGGCGGGACAGAATCCCTAACAAGGGCATGGTGGACTAGACGACAAAGTGACATCCTAGTGCAGACGTGTTCCATGGTTCTAGGAACCCTATGCGTGTTGTCAAGTGAAAGCCACACGTTACTGACCACCTGGTGCTAAAGAAAGCACTTTTTAATCAGGTAGCTTTATGGCCGCATCCCCAGCATGATTTCTGACCCTTTCGCATCTTGGTAACTTTAAAACCATTTTGCTCTCTAAAGCCTCCTCTTGTTCATTTTACAAGAAATAGTTTGAAGTATACACACAGAAATTCTAGACAGGATCTGAAAATGCTGAGTTGGAGAGTTTTTTAGGGGGCAGGGAGATAAATACACAGCTTTTAATTACAGAAGATATTTTCAGTTCTATTCTGCAGATTGATCACATCCTTGCTGCTTACTATGTAAATACTAAGGAAACCCAAGTTAATTTTGGTAATAACCCAGGCAAAGCAAATTGTGATGAACAAACAAAATGTGATCCTGGTCTTTTTTCCCCTCTGTTAGTGGGTGGTGGGTGGGGATATCTCTTCTGATGGTACATGTTAATAAAGGAAACTTTACAAGCCAAGGATAGAAAGAAAACCAAGGCCCAGACAGGGCCAGCACCTTAGACAAGGTTCTGAGCCAAGCACCCCCAGAGCCCAAACTCAGTGGGCAGCTGGGCCAGCCTTACCCGGTGGGTGTTGTGTGTTGCCAAGGAACATCTGTGTGTCAGGAGAGGCCCCCTTGGTGAAGAGCATCCTGCCATACCGGGTCCTGTGGTCTGGGTACCGATGTTGGCTGTAAGAGATAAGCAGGGATGGTAAGGCCGACAGCAACCCAAAGGCATGACACCTCAAAACCAGCATTCACGTAGAATCCCCAGCGCCGAGTAAAGGGTCAGCACACAGGCGTACAAACATCTGCCAAATGAAGGAACGGATGCTTGCCTTATAGCCAAAACTTGCTCTCCTGTTCACAGCTGTCGCAGTACTCAGGTTCAGATCTGGTGCTGCGCCCCTGCACGTATGATCACTTTCACCCGCATAACACGACGGGAATACTGCTTCCACCTGGATTTTTTTTTTGGCCGTGTTGCGCGGCATTGTGGGATCTTAGTTCCTTGACCAGGTATCGAACCCACGCCCCTTGCAGTGGAAGCTCAGAGTCTTAACCACTGGACCGCCAGGGAAGTCCCTCACCCAGATTTTAGACAAGAGGATACCAGGTACAGTAGGTAGCACGACCACAGAGTGAGTCAGCCCCGGAACTGGGTTGGTAGGACCCTGACCCTGGATCCCACTGCACGGCCTCAGATGCCAGCACTGCCCTCCAAGGGGGCCAGCAGCAGGGTCACCGTGGAAGCCGGTTCTGACTCCCTACCAGCAGCAAGCCCCTACCCACCACCGCACCCACCCTCTGTTCCATTCCTCCCGGCCCTGCCCACACTCACCCACTCCCTGGGCGTGGGGCACCAGGCGCGGCACGTGGTTGGAGATCTGCCTGGCACTGCCGATGGGGAACGAGGGGCGCCGAGACACGGCTGCTGGCTGGACAACCGAGGCTGCAGGCGGATAGGCGGCTTGCGGCATAGAGAATATGGAGAAAGTTTAGGTGGAGGGGGATAATCAGGCGGGCACACTGCACCCTGACAATTCTGGGGTGAGGAAGGGTATGGGGAGGGGAACCAGAACATTCTGCAGCAGAAAGAGGAGTGAATTCACTGGCAGACCCAGAACTCCAGGGGAGGGCGTTGGAAATCTGCAATTACAAAGCCAACTTCTCTCTACCCAGGACCCCAAGAGGCATAGGTACCAGGACCACACAGCTTGGTCCCCCAGGGCAGCTTCAGGTCAGGGTGAACGTCACTCTTAGAGAAGGACCATTCATCAACAGTAGTGCCAAAGGAGTATTATTTTCAGCTTTGCAGGAATTTTCACCGTCACAAATCAGGAGAGCCTTTGGAGCTCACTGAAGATAACAGCTGCGTGTGTGTCTTTTACGGGCTCGGCCCTGTCCTTGGTGATTTACACACATCTCACTCAGGCCCACGTTCACAAAAGGAAACCGAGGCTCAGAGAGGTGATGTGACCCACCCAAATTAACACCCTGGGAAGTGGCAGAGCCAGGCTTGACCCCCAAGCTCGTGTCCTTAACCCACTGTGTTACACGCTGCCCCACGGGACCCATGTGGAGGGCAGGGGCTGGGTCACTCACACGAGGGTCTGGGTAGCTGGGCCGTCCACCTGGGGCCAGGCTGGACAGGTGGGCCAGAGCCATAGTATGGGGCCTGGGCTGGAGGCTGTGTGGGACAGAAAGACCTAGAGTGAGGGGGGCTGGCAGCAGGGGAGGTGAGAAACTGCATTCCCTCAGGGACACCACTATGGGAATTCCACTGTCCCCTACAGGGGACTGGTCATTATAGACCCACAAAGCTGGGGTTAAGGCTCCTGCTTCCCACATCAGGAGGTCCATTAGCCCTGGACCCTTCAGGGCAAGATCTCAGGCTCAATCCTTGCCCCTGATGATCAGTACTACTAGCCCAGTGACCTGGATAAAAGGGCAACAGTCCCACTGTTACTTGTGCCAGCCTAAGTAACTGCTAAGGGGGAGGAATGTTCCCATCCTCGGAGCCATTCATCTTTCTACAGACATCTTTCTACTCCCTCCAGGTCACACAAGCTCCTTCCCCAAATCAGGCCCCTTAGAACATTAGCATACAGGAGAGATGTTAGCAGGCGTCCCACAAAAACGATCATCTAAGTTGGGGGAGTGCTACGTACTCTGCCAGTTTGGGAAAGTCATGGTGCCTACTGGCATATCAGGATAGAAGAAGGTACATAGTAAAGAAATCAAGGCTTCTTTGGCTTAATGCAATATTTCCCCGACGTATTTGACCGCAGAGGATCTTTCAGCATAACATTCACGAATCTCTCCCAGATCGGGGAGCACTGCTTGACGGGGACAAAATTCCCCCTGTTAGAGACAGGGTGACAACGGCCGCTTGCCGAGTGAGTTTCCAGCAGAAGCATGTTGGGAATCTCTGTCTGCCTGTGAAGCTCTGATCTTCCTGCCCCACCCGGCTGTCAGGGAAGGGATGCGGACAGGAGGTCACCTGGGGCGCAGCGGGCAGAAAGTAGCTGGCAGGCTGCTGGAAGGAGCCCAGGAGGGGGCTGCCCAGGGCCCGCATGGTGGAGAGGCGCTGCATGTACTGGTTGGTCAGGATGGCCTTCCGCTCCTCCTTGCGCTGGGCCAGTGCCACGTACAGTGGCTTAGTCCCCACGATGCGCCCGTTCATCTCTGTCACGGCCTTTGTCGCCTCTTCTGGAGAGGAAAAACACACAAAGCCAAACCCTTTGCTGTGGCCACCCTCTGTCATCACCTAAAAGCAAGACAAGACAAGGGCTGCTGGGGGCGGAGAAGGAAGACTCCGGGGGCCACGCTCCCCACCCCCTGGGGGGCCCAGCCCAGTACTGAGGGTACCCAGGAGAAACTGCGATTAAGGGGGGGTCCTCTCTCACCCACACATTTACTGAGGCCCACTGTATGCCAGATGCCATCATCGGATGAATGGATAAAGAAGATGTGACACGCCTTCTGAGCAGGGAGGCATGGCCACTCCCACTTTACAGGTGATGGAAGTGAGGCTCAGAGTGACTTGTCCAAGACCGGTCCACTTGCTAATGAGGGCTGTTCATCGTTTACTAGACCATTCCCCAGAATTAGTGAGAACAGCTGCATTTCAGAATTAATTTTGATCTCTAAATTTTCCTTCTGAAAACATATTCCTAAGCGGTGACGGAAAGTCGGCTTAAATTGTTACTGTATCTGCCTTTGTCCGTGCAGCTAAAATGAAGTGGGATGGTAGTTTGGGACAGGTTAAAGTCTAGGGGCAGGGTTCTTAGGCCAGGCTACAATCTTAAACCTTTCTGTAGGGGTCACTATAATGAAAAATCTGCATTTCAACTACTCCTCGGGTTTTATTAAACTACCCATACAGTTCTTTAGTTCATTTGTGACTTATGGACAAAGTAAGATGCTCTTAAGAGTTATATTTCCTAGGGCTTCCCTGGTGGCGCAGTGGTTGGGAGTCCGCCTGCCGATGCAGGGGACACGGGTTCGTGACCCAGTCCGGGAGGATCCCACGTGCCGTGGAGCGGCTGGGCCCGTGAGCCATGGCTGCTGAGCCTGCACGTCCGGAGCCTGCACGTCCGGAGCCTGTGCTCCGCAACGGGAGAGGCCACAGCAGTGAGAGGCCCGCATACCGCAAAAAAAAAAAAAAGAGTTATATTTCCTAAAGACTCCATGAAAGAGATTTGTATGGAATAGGAAAATAATTTGAATTTGTATTTTTGGTGCTTTATTGTGTTAATTTTCTTTGCGATAGAAACAAAATTCCTTACTATTATGGAGAAAAAAAAAAAAAAGAATGACTCACCTAGCCAGTGGGTCATACATTAGCCACAACTCAAACCTAATGTACGGTGCTGACCTTCCCTCAGGAAGGTCAATGGATAGAATTCTGGGGGTCTGTGAACTCAGATGGGAGGAAAATGGCATCTTTATTTTTACATTAGCATTTCCTTCTATTTTGAATATAGGCAAAGAAAAAATACAGTAGCATTAGCTGTGCTTGTGACTTTGTCAAGAAGAATATTTTCATATCACATTAATTATTGCTGATCTCAAAATCTTTTAGGCTCATTGCTGCTTCACTAGATATTATAGTTTGGTTTTTTTTTTTTTTTACCTTTTTCAGCCATACCACGTGGCTTGTGGGATCCCACTTCCCTGACCAGTAATTGAACCCAGGCCCTCGGCAGTGAGAGCACAGAGTCCTAGCCACTGGACGGCCAGGGAATTCCCCTAGATCTTACAGTTTGATGCCTTAATAAAGCAGAACATATTTTAACAAATATATTTCAATCCAATTGTTTTTTGTAATCTTATGAGTTTTCTTTTATGCATTTAAAAATATCCTCAGAAGGGGTCCATAGGCTTTATGAGATAGCCAAATTTTCTTGGCACAAAAATATTGTCTTAGCAAATTAATAAGAACTTCTGTTGGTAGCTTTAAAGAAGATAAAACAACTAATACTTATGCAGGGACTTCCCTGGTAGTCCAGTGGTAAAGAATCCGCCTTACAATGCAGGCGACACAGGTTCGAGCCCTATCAGGGAACTAAGATGCCACATGCCTCGGAGCAACTAAGCCCATGTGCCACAACTACTGAGCCCACGCGCCTCAACGAAAGAGCCCGCATGCCACAAACTACAGAGTCCACGCACCCTGGAGCCCACGCACCACAACTAGAGAGAGAAAAAGCCGCACGCTGCAACTAGAAAGAAGCCTGCATGCCTCAGTGAAGATCTCCTGTGCCGCAACTAAGACCCAATGCAGCCTAAATAAATAAATAGAAAATAAATAAATAAATAAAATAATAAAAAATACTCATGCAGAGCTTACTATGAACTTAATCTCTACAAAGTGCTTGTAACACTATCATCTCATTTTCAATCACTATTTTATAAAATAGAAAATATATTAAATTTTATAAGTATATATAAACTTATGTAAAATTCCCATTTTATAACAAGATGGTCCACCCCACTGTGCATCAACTCTAAGCAATCCAGATTTTGTACAATTCCCTTCATTCAAGGGGTCCTCAAGGAGGTCAGTGAATCTCCTGAAATTATATGCAAGGTATGTGAACAACTAGATCATTATTTCACTACTTATCGGGGGCAGGTGCTCCACTTGCAGGCCTTTTAGTTCTCAGGACACCGCTAGAAGTAGGTCATGTTGCTCCCATTTTACAGATGGGTAAACAGGGTCCAAATGGCAATGTCACTTCCTTCAGGCTCTACAGGTAGTTAATGGTAGGACTGGGATTTAGACCTACTTCTGATTAACTTTAAAATCCCAGCTTCCAACCATAATACTACACCAAGTATGCATTTGCCAGGAAAGAGGGCCCAGAGCTTTTTATAAATCAGATTTATCAATTTACTCATTGATAAATTTAATCAGATTTCCTGATGCTTAATTCACATGCCCCACAGCTTTCTGTCACTTTTTTGGGGAAAACGTCCTTAACTCAAAAATTATTAGAACCTCTTCCCCAAATACCAGGCTCCCTGAAGGACATTTTAAATTGAATTCAACAGGCAAAAGAACTTCTAGACCACGTCCTAAGAGCCCAACCATCACACCACACGTGCAGGTCCTCAGCCCCGTCACCCACACTGACCTCTCTGGAAAGTCCTTCATTCCCACCCGCAGCTCCCTACCTCCTCACAGTCAAGTCAAACGCTGCTGCCACTGCCACTTCTTATAGGAAGCCCTCCTTCCTGTTCTGCTGAGCTCCCGCAGCTCTGCCTCCTCCACTTACCCCAAGCCCACTCCACCCTACAGTAGATTTGAGTTAGTGACGCATCCGACTTCCCCACTAGACTATAAGTTACTCAAGGGCAAGGACTACGTCTCACTTATTCCTGTGTGCTTCCCACAGGGCCTGGCAAAACAGCAGGTGCTCAAGTATGAAATGAACGAACACTAGGTTTTCTTAAAATTACGTGGGGAGCTTTTAAAATTAAGATGCCCAGAGCTCTACATTCAGTTTTTCTGACTCGGGTGTCTATTTAAGAGCTCTCCAGGGTATTTTAATGAGAAGCCAGGGTTCAGAACCATCCAGGGAGCCCACCGCCCACCCTCATCTTATAGATGAGGCTCGGAAGACATCTGCTCAAGGTCACAGAGCCAACATCACATCTCTGGTGCTAGGAGGGCACACGGTAGCTGTTCAATACGTGGGGAAGAATGAGTGAAGAATGATGCAGCCCAAGCCTCTCATTTTCCAAGTGGGGAAACTGAGGCCCGGAAAGGGGTTATGTCACCAGCCAAGGCCAGACAACAAAAGCCAATGGAAATTCTGAGACACAGATTTCTGGAATCTGGCATACAGTAGGCACTCAATAAATGCTTGTTGAATGAACCTCAGTTACAGTGAGCCCCAGCAAGTCCAGCTGTGTGACTGGGACTGTATTTCTACCCTCTTCCCCTCCAGCCCAGACAAGGCTGCAGATGGACGACAAACTCCAATGGGGTCAGACCCAGCTCCCAAACTCCAGAAGGAGCAGCGCAGCACCAAATCCCTGGAAGCCCCGGGGCGGGGATGGGGGTGTGCGTGGGCAGTGAGGATGGGAGGGGAAGGCTACCGATCCCCTGTGGGTGCCCCCGGCCCTCACCTTGGCACTGGTGATGACTCCATAGGGAGAGAACTCTTTCCTCAGTTTCTCATCATCGATGGAGTCATCCAGGTTCTTCACATACAGGTTCACGCCCTAGAAGGAAAGGATACCTGCTAGATGTGCCCCTTCCCCTCCAAGCCCCAGAATGACTTGGGGTGGGGGGAGGGGCGTACATGGGCCAAGGAGGCACTGGAAGCCCCTCCCACCAAGCCTCCAGTTCTCAGTCTCATGCAGCACCTCTGCACCTCACCCATCACTCAGAGAATCCATCACTTGGAAGCTGCAGCCCCTCCCCACTCCCTGCCTCTCTAAAGCCAAGTTCCCAGAAGCGGGATTGCTGGAGGAGGGAGTCGCATTCAGGGTTGCCCACACACAGACACTTTCACATCGAAGCAGCTGCCCCACAGGAAGCCTGCCCCTCACCTGGTAACGGGTCAGCCGGTCCTGCTTCATCTGCTCGAACCTGCGCTTCAGCTCATTCTGCCGCTCCACCCGCTTCTGGGCCCGGCCTACGTAGAGCAGCCGTCCACTCACCTCCCTCCCGTTCATGTCCATCACAGCCTGTACAGAGAAGAGGCAGCCAGAGGGCTTGGTAACCACCCCCACGAGGCCTTGGCCTTAGCCCTGACCTCCAGTCCCATCTTCTGGGCCCAGACGGGGCCACCTGCAAGCCAGGCTGGCCTTGTTAGCTGAGAATAATTAGTACCAGAATCCAGGCCATTTAAAGTGAATCCATTTTTTAAAAACATGGGACAGAATTTCAGAGTAAACTATAGAATTTAAAAAATTGATTTGGGCTCTACTTGAAAAAGTGAAATTGAAATGTGCAAAGTTTCCCATGATTTAACATTTAGGTCCTAACTGTAACTACACACTGATGATTAGAACAAGGCAACAAGCATAATTCTTTCAAAAGGGCTGTGATGGCATAATCAACATCCTTCATGTTGGGTTTCACAGCACAGAGAACCGTTTTTGCTATGAGGACTTTAGAAATATTTGCTTCTTAACCCTTGATTTTTCTTTTCTTCAGTTAACTGGCCTAAGCCTGCCAGATCCCAAACTGTCAGTGGCTTTGATTGCATGAATTCCTACATCTTCTGCAAGACGTGCAATGTCTTAATCCATAAAGACCTACTGTATAGCACATAGAACTTGACTCAACACACTGTAATCACCGAAAAAGTATGTATAAGATTGGTAAGAATCTGATAAAGAATATATAGATATAGATGTCTCTGTGTAAGTGAATCAAGTTGCTATACACCAGAAAGAAACATAACATTGTAAATCAGCTATACTCCACTATAAAAATAAAGATAAATTATAAAAAAAAAAAAAGGGAGGGAGAGAGAAATTGTTACTAAATTCGTTCAGGGGCGGTGACCCAACCTGGTGTCACATAAAAAAAAAAAAAGACGTGCAATGTCTCTCTGCAATCCACTAATAATGAACGGAATCGGCACTGACTTATCTGCAAAAATCAGACCCATGTGAGTACTGACTCAAAGGTTTGGATTAGACATTGGTGTTAGGGAGGAGAAATATTTGAAAGGGAACTGACTTTTTAAGTGGTCAGTTCATTAGTAAATATTTTCACATAATGAATTGCTTCCCTACCTAGACATGCAAACATATGTAAATATATATAAAAACACTCTGGGAGCCCAAGAACTGCCTGATCTATAGCAGTCTTAAAGGTCATTAGCAGGGAACTTGCCTGGTGGTCCAGTGATAAAGAATCCCCCTTACAACGGAGGGAACGTGGGCTAGATCCCTGGTCAGGGAATTAAGACACCACATGCCAGTGGGGCAGCTAAGCCCGTGCGCCACAACTACTGAGCCTGCACGCCTCAACTAGAGCCCGCGTGCCACAAACTACAGAGCCCACACACTCTAGACGCCGTGTGCCACAACAAAGAGCCTACGTGCTGCAACGAAAGATCCTGCATGCCTCAACGAAGATCCTGTGTGCCACAACTAAGACCCGATGCAGCATAAAATAAATAAATAAATAAAAAATAAATCTTAAAAAAAAAAACCCAAAACAGGTCATTACCAAAGTCTCCAAGACCCTGGAGTCAATGGTTTCCCCTGCCAGCTTCACTGCTCTACTCCATCTTGTCATTTTATAGTTGGGGCAACCAAAGTCTACAGAGAGGGTGGGACATGTCCAAGGAGACACAAGACGTTACCTTTCGAAGGAGCCCTTTACTTAAGAACAAAACTTCAGGGTCAGAAGGACTTGGCTCTAATCCCAGTGCTCTCTCCTCCTAGCTACAACCTGGTGGAACCTGATAACCACAGTAGAGCCCACACTGGTGGGAGGAGACAGGACAGTGTATGCAAAATCAGGTAGCACCTTGCCTGTGGTAAGTGCTCAGTGAGAAGTGGCTGCTATCAAGATGGCCCCAGGATCCAGGTCTCCAGCCAGAATCCACTATGAGCTGAGCTCTCCCATGACCAGTGATCTTAATGGGGCAGGAGCTACGGAAAGAGCTTCATGGTGCGAGGGAAAATCGGACATTATCCCTGCTTTGTTACTCACACTGTGACCTTGTACCATTCACTTGCTCAGTAGATATGTATCTGGTACCTACCAGCAGTGAAATGCTAGAGATTTAATGGTGACATGAGACCCAGCCCCTGCCCTCAGTTCTATCCGTGGAGATCTGAGCTAATGATGGAGACAGACAGGAGGGGCACCTTGTCAGAAGCACTGAGGACAGGAAGAGGTGGCTTCCTAAAGGAGGGAAAAGTATAAGCTGAGACCCATCAATAATCTACAGCTATGCTGTCCAACATGGCAATCACTTGTTGCATGCAGCTACTGAATACTTGAAAAATGGCTAGTCTGAACTGACATGGACTAGAGGTACCAGATTTCAAAGACGTAGTGCAAAAAAGGGACTGTAAAATCTCAATTTTTATCAATGTAAATATTACATCACAATCAATTATATCAATATCACATTGAAGTGATAATTTGAATAAGTTAAATAAAATATATTATTAAAGTTGCAGGGTTTTTGTGGGGTTTTTTTAACCCTTTTTAATGTGGCTACTGGACAATTTTGAACTGCACATGTGGCTCATGTTATATTTCTATTGGACAGCATTGGTCTAAAGAGTAGGGGAGGGGACGTGTTTTGAGAAAACAATATTTTCAAAGTCTTGGAAACAAGAGATAACATGGCACTTCCCCTCCCTGGCCTCAATCCCAAGATCAATTCAAGAAGAGGGTAATGGCTGTCTCAAAGGCCCCTAGTAGCTCCCATGCTGCAAGATTCTATGAAAAGCCAGCCAGCCTCAGGGTATGGAAGCAACCAGAGGAGGCTGAAGGCATCTGCCTTCACCCCAGGCAGGAAGGGCTCTGGCTTGTGTGGACCCATGCTGGGGAGGGACTATTTCCTCCACAGGCAGCTGGAGCCCTCTGCTCCTGATCCCCCTTCTTCCTAGTCCTGGCTCCGCACCTCCTCCAGGAAACAGGGCCATGGGGAGGTTCCTACCTTCTGGGCTTCCTCATGCGTCTCAAAGTTGACAAAGCCAAAGCCGCGGGAGTGGCCGCCATCATCCCTCATCACCTTGACACTCAGTATCTTCCCTAGGAAGGGCAACCTGTCTCAAAGGGGAGTCGGGCAAGCCCTGAGATGTCCCCTCCCTTCTCCCAAGTCTTCAGGAAGCCCCAGGGGACACCCCCGTCCCAGCCCAAGCTGGGAGTAGAAGAGAAGTGATCCCCAACTCCCTTGGGGAACACGCCCACCAAACTGGGAGAAGAGGTCCTGCAGGCACTGCTCATCCACGTCCACGTGGAGGTTCTTCACGTAGATATTGGTGAACTCCATGGCCCGAGCTCCCAGCTCTGCATCCCGCTCCCGTCGGGGCTTGAAGTGGCCAACGAAGCTGTGGACACACCAACAAGGTAGGCAGCTGCCTATGGCTGCCATCGGCCACCCCCATCCCTGCCCCGGCCCACCCAGTAAGCCTGGGTCACTTGAGTCAGTTGCCGCTGGCCTTCAGGATCTCTGTACCCCTCATCAAGGGACTGAGCAGGACAATGCTCCTTAGATGGCATACATCCAAGAACTGACCACTTCCAACAGCCAAGCTTCTATGTTCCAGCGTAAGGTTAAGACGACTTCATTCTGGGGGCAAATGCACCGGATCTCCTACTGCACATGAGGCAGCTGAGTGCTCAGGAGATAAGAGCACAAATTTGGGAGTCACACAGACAAGGGCTTGAATCCTTGCTCTGCAGTTACCAAGCTGTGTGACCCTGAGCAAGTTACTTAACCTCTCTGAGCCTCAGTGTTCATTCCTGTAAAACTGGGGATCAAACTCACATCACAGGGATTTGCTTATTCATTTAACACGTACTGGATGCACTGGGGAAGTGGCTGTGAGAGAACCAGATGTGGTTTATGCCAGCATTGCTGGGGCGGGGGAGGGGGGCACTGAAATCATTAAATACATTATGAATTTTAAAAATTGTTATTTCCAAGTCCACATAAACACATCTAGGAAAGTATCCTAGATTAAGAAAAACAAAGCAAGCATAAGAAAATTTGATGGTACCTGTAAGATAGCGGTCCCCAACCTTCTTGGCACCAGGGACCGGTTTCGTGGAAGACAATTTTTCCACGGACGGGGATGGGGATGATTTGCGCGGTAATGCGAGCAATGGGGGGATGCTTCAGGCGGTAATGCTATCGATGGGCAGCGGCAGATGAAGCTTCCCTCACTCACCCACCACTCACCTCTTGCTGTGCAGCCCGGTCCCTAACAGGCCACAGACCACTACCTGTCCACGGCCCAAGGGTTGGGGACCCCTGATATAAGACATTTAGCACAAACGAGTGATAGCTGACACCAAAAATGGAAGGAAACTGAGTGACAAAGGAAAGCAGGCAAACTAAAAGCTGACAAAGTTAGAAACACACTTCTGGAGAACTGGGAAAATCCCGCCAAAGTTCTCGTTCACTGACAGGAGGCTACCCTGAGAAACTCCAGACAAAATGACTCTGGGTGCATCTCCCACCCCAAAGCTTCCTCCACTGCTCAGTCTCGGGCATGGGGTTGAGCCATCTGATGGGCAGAACCAGAACTGGGGGAGGCAACGGCCAGAGCAGATTCTCTCCAGCATCTGCACCTCAACTTTCCCATCTGTGAAGTGGGGATGATGCCAAACTTAAAGGCATGAAAATGGCAGGCTAAGCATATGCCAACCTTCCTTCCCATCCCCACATCTCAGGAAACAAAAGGTTTAATAAAATTCACAGCCATGCTGAGAAGGCTGGAAAACAGACAAAAAATCACTCTGCCCATTGATGATTTGGCCATTAGCTGTTCCTGCTAGAATTTCTAAAGCATTGCCCCATTTGCTACTCAGAACCCCTCTAATGCATACCAGCGGCCCCATGTTTTACTTGAGGAAAGGGAGTCCCTGGGAGACTGAGCAACGCGTCCGAGGTCATACTGCCAGGAAGAATACCAGCAGCTGCTCAGTGCCAGGCGCCCATTAGACGGTGGCAGTACTATAGGTCCTAAGTCAGTGGCACCATGATTCTGATCCTTTAGCCCTGGCGCCACCCACATCCCACCACTCACACTTTGCGGTCATTCAGCAGCATCCCGTTCATTGTGCTGATGGCGTTCTGTGCAGCCTCGTGGGTCTCAAAATGCACAAAGCCAAAGCCTCGGGAGCCATGATCATCACACACCACCTGCGCCACAGGGAAACAGGACATGAAAAGCATCCAACAGAGAAAAAGAATGGCAACAGCAATAATGACTAATGTCTGAGTGCTTGCTCTGTGCCTGTGAAGACAATGCTATGTCGCACAACAGCCCTATTTTAGAGATGGGAAACGAAAGCTCAAAGAGGTCAATCTACTTGCTTAAGATCACACAGTAGGGAGGGATAGAGTCCTCAAACTGAACGCAGATCTCATCTATCCCACAGACCAGCTTTTAATGATCTTCCTAAAGCGATGGATAAAAGGATTAGATTCCAGCCACCTTCTCCCCTTTCTGCATCTTTGTTTCTAACAGCAAGTTAGAAACAACCCGAGATCCATCAAGAGGAGACTGGTTAAGTAAATTACAGTATATTCATCTTGGTCTGCTGTATGTGCATAGTTGAAGAGAATGTGGTAGATTTCACGGCTGGCAGGGTTACCTGTAAGGTATACTGTTAAGTGGGGGGAAAAAATCAAGCCCATTTGGGTTAAAGTGGGCATCTATACTTTTGGGAAACCTTTTGGCATTTTTTGGTAACATTCAATTGTGTTTCCGCTAACACAAGATGTACATATTTAGGGGAAACTTTTGGAAAGTGAGAGCGAGAGAGACAAAGAAATAGAGAAAGATAGAGAAAGTGAGGAAGAGAGGGGAAAGAAAGAAGGAAGGAAGGAAAGCAGAAAGAGAGAAAGTGTGGGATGGTTATTATTTTTTTTATTTATATACCATTTTTAAAAGGTTACTTTCCATTTACAGTGATTACAGAATATTGGCTCGATTCCCTGTGTTGTACCATACATCCTGGAGCCTATCTTTTTTTTTTTTTTTTTTTTTTTTTTTTTTGGCGCGGGGCGCCTGCCTCTCACTGTTGTGGCCTCTCCCGCTGCGGAGTACAGGCTCCGGACACGCAGGCTCAGCGGCCATGGCTCACGGGCCTAGCCGCTCCGCGGCATGTGGGATCTTCCCAGACCAGGGCACGAACCCATGTCCCCTGCATCGGCAGGCGGACTCTCAACGACTGCGCCACCAGGGAAGCCCTGGAGCCTACCTTAAACCCAATAGTTTGTACTTCCCACTCCCCATCCCCTATATTGCCCCTCGTCCCGCTCCCCACTGGTAACCACTAGTTTGTCCTCTGTATCTGTCCTCTGTATTCATGAGTCTGCTTTTTTTATTATATTCACTCGTCTGCTGTAATTTTTAGATTCCACATATAAGTGATATCATATAGTGTTTGTCTTTCTCTGTCTGACTTATTTCACTTAGCATAATGCCCTCCAAGTCCATCCACATTGCTGCAAATGTCAAAATTTCATTCTTTTTTATGGCTGAGTGGTATTCAACTGTATATGTAAACCACATCGTCTTCATCCATTCATCCATTGATGGACACTTAGGTTGCTTCCATATCTTGGCAGGGAAATTTTTTTTTTGGCAGGGAAATTTTTAAAACAGACACACACAAAACTGTTAATAATTATTTCCGGGAACTAGAGTTGAAAGCGACGAAAGCTTTTTTACTTTATTCCTTTCCAGGTTGTTTAAACTTTACCAATTAATCTATTATTTCAACAGCAAACTTGTTTCAAATTTTGAAAAGACCCACAAACATACTACCCCCATTCTGTGGGGCTCCCGACTCAAGTTAGGACAGACCTCACGAATGGGAAAGGTCTTCAGTTCACAGAGTTCCTGTCCCTCTGGCTGAACTTGCACTAAGACCCCTAATGACCATCTCATGGGGTCCACAGCTCCACTCATCCCTGCAGCCACCACCCCGGCTCAACTAAGTGACATTTTCTGCCTCGACCACCACCCCAGCCTCCCAACCCAGCTTCTGGGCTGACCACTGGGATGCTTTTTCCAAAATGTAACTGTGATCATGTCCCTCTGGGAAATAATCTCCAGTAGCTCCTATAATCCACAGAACTATACCAACTTGGCATTTGAGGCTCTCCAATTGGCCCTTCACAAGTACTGCTTCCTAGTCCACACCCAACACGCACCCCTCCAGCCCCAAGCAGGGTCCCTCTGCTTTCAACTCAAGCCCAGGCCTGTCATTCAGATTTAATCACATTGACTGGGTTCCACTCTGAGCCAAGCACCTGCTAAGGGCATCACATACTGTTATATTTGTCATCAGAACCCTTCCAGGCAGTTCTTAACCTCTGAGCCCCAGCTGCCCGATTGGGGAAAATGGGAATAAATGACTTGTCCGAGGTCGGCCAGCCAGCAGAAGTAACTATTTGATTCCTGTAGATGCTTAATGGGATGCTCGCTACTCTTTCAAGGGCTATCTATATATACATTCACAACCACCCTAAGAGGTAGGTTCTACCACTGCCCCCTTTTATAGAGGAAACTGAGGTATGGAGAGGTTAAAAAACCAGCCCAAGGCCACACTGCCAGGAAGTGGAAGAGGCAGGATTTGAACCCAGGACACTTGACCCCAAAGTCCAAGGTCTGGCTGACTATGTCATGCTGACTCTCTGCTCGGTAGGCTGGGCTGACCTTTGAACTTGAGTGGCGTGACCCCAAGCCTAGTGGAGTTCCACAGTGCCTCAGAAACCTTTCCTCAGCCCCAGGACACTCTCCTTTCTGGGTCTTTGACTCCCCGGATCCCCATGCATTCCCCTCAGCCCAATTTCCAGCTGTTCCTAAAAGTCTCACCATCTCCAACCAGCCTGAGAGCACTTGGTAGCACACAAGGAATAGTTTTAACACAGAGGGTGCCATCACTCCCAACCTCTCCCCCTACCCCTGCCATCTCCCCAGAAGGGTGGACACGCCAGAGGCTATAGGGTAACTGACCAGCCATACTCATAAAACCTAAAAGCAAAAACCAGGGGACCACACTGAATGCCTCGTATCTAACCAGGCCCATAACAGGGCTTCATTAGGCCTGCAAAGACTTGCCTGAGTCTCACAGAACTTTCTGTCCAATCCTCAGTGGTCCAGAGGAAGCCTCAAGGCCTGGATAACGGGGACAGACATACTCTTCCCTGTTAAGTTAGCTTCAGCTAAGCCAGCAAACCCATTGGTTCAGATCCTGCCTTGGCCACTGACCTCCCACCCCTATAATATATAACTGTGAACAAGTAACCCCAACTCTGAGCCTCTCTGCCCTCCAGGGTAACTCCGGGATCTTCCTATTTGCGTCTTAAGAGGCCATTTTGGGAAATTCAGTGAGGATGTGTATGCAGAAAATCTAGCACATAGAAAGTTCTGGATAAATCTGCTGTTATCACTGTAAGAACCTAGCACACAGTTAAGACTCTCTCTCTTTTCCATTGATCCTCAAAGACAGGAAACAGCCCTTTCTGTCTATCATGGCATGCCCTTCGCAGCTACTGCACCTCCTCCAGTCTGTTTGCCCCTCTGAGTCACAGGGATATCCCCTCACTCACAGGGAGGTGGTGAGGCCTCACTTGAGAACTGCAGGACTGTGCCTGGCACATAGTAGGAGTCAAGGAAGAGTTCTAACACAGAGGGTGCCATCACTCCCCATCCCCCCTGCTGCCTCCCCAGAAGGCTGGACATGCCAAAGGCTGAAGGGTAACTGACCAGCCACCCTTATAAAATCTAGTGGGCAAAACACCCAGGGTTAAGCCCTGTCAGGACAGACTGATGTGCTGCATGGCCCCTGACCCTCAACTACAAAGTCAGAGAAATGACCACAGCCCTTCCCAAATGATAATACAGCCATTAGCTCAACAAATATTTATTGAGCACCTACTATGTTTTCACATCTCAGGTACTTGGATACAGTGGTGAATAAGAACAAGATCCCTACTCCTAGGAAACTTCCATTCTATTATAGGAGAAATGTTACAAACAAGGTCTGGTCCATTGCCATCATGTCCTTCCTGGATCTACTTGCTTTGTCCTATAATTTCTACTGCCCTCTCATTCTGAATTTGGGCTGTTCGCATGACTTACTTTGGCCAGTAGAACGCAACAAAATGACAGTGCGCTAGTTCTGAACCTAGGTCTCAAAAGGCCAGGCGAGCTTCCACTCTGTCTCCTGGGACCCTGCTACTGCCATGAGAATAGCCTGGGCTAGCCTGCTGGAGGATGAAAGCCCACAGGGAGGAAAGCCGAGACGGTCCAGCTGACAACCACCCACTCCCTAGAAGCAGAGCCATCCAGCTCTCAGTGGGCAAACAAAGGAACCCAGCCAAGAGCCGAAGAACTGCTCCACTGAACTCAGCCCCAACCGCCAACGAGCGGAATAAATCACAGTTGTTGACAGCCACGAAGTTAGGAGGTGGTTACACAGCAAGAGCCAATTGATATGTAGGTGACCACTAAAACTGAGAACAACTACCATTCAGGTGCTTGCTGAACCTGGATCTTTACCGATGAGGTGCTGCTTGGTATCCCTCTACCACCACACAGGTGTCTAACACAGAACCACCCCCGCAAGAGGCACACCCACCTTGCAAGAGAGGATGTTCCCAAAGGTGGAGAAGGTGTCGTACAAGGCCTTGTTGTCAATGGAGTCTTCCAGGTTCTTGATGAAGATGTTGCCGACACCCGACTTGCGAAGTCCTGGGTCTCGTTGGGACCACATGATGCGGATGGGCTGGCCTTTGATCACCTCAAAGTTCATTGTGTCCAGTGCCCGCTCCGCTGGACAAGAGGAGAGAAAGGAGCTAGTGAAGGGGATTTTCTTTCCCTGAGCCCCAAGGAGCGTAGTTGGGAACTGAGCCAAAAAAGAAAAAAAGAAAAGAGCCACTGTCTAGGTCTCACTTGGGATAAGAGCTTGAAGGCTCAGGAGGGATAAACAGAAAGAATTCATGTGTGTGGTGCTCCTCCCACCTTCCAGGTAGGATGTCCTTCAACTCTTCACCATAATGACGTGAGCAGGAATTCCTATCCCCATTTTACAGAAGGGCAAACTGAGGCTCAGAAAGGGGAAAGATCAGGAGGGTCCCTATGACAAGGGTGGCAGCAGTTTGAGGAAACTGAAGCTCAGAGGTGCTGAGCAGCAGAGTTGAGATTTGATCCCAAGGAAGTATGGCTTTCGGGGAAGTGAACATCACCTCTCTGAGCCCACTTCTACACCTTTAAAGAGGGGATGATGATAATATTACCCACATTTCTACATCTAACAAAGGGAGAGAATACCACCTGCCTCCAGGTTGTCAGACAGACTGAAAATTAAATAAGGTGTGCAAGGCACCTTGTACTTTGTGCCTGGCACAAAATAGGTGTCTGGTAAACAGTAGTATGTCTAAAAACAACAGCTTATGCCCATCCTTCTGCCAGGTGGTATGCTGTCCCCTGCTTCAGGGACACCTCTGGTTTCAGAGGGTTTGGAGGGGAACTGTGGAATACTCAGTGGGCAAGTTTCAAGAAGTCTGGGTTTTCCATCTAGTCCTACCATAAACACCCAGGAGTAAAATCCTTCTGCTGTCTGGAGCTCAGTTTCTCCATCTATGAAGTCTGGCAAAAAGGTCAGGTTGTACAGGGCTTGGAGGAAGATGGCAAGAGGCAGTGGGTGGGTAAAGCAGAGCAGAAGGGAAGGCTCCCAGGAATCCAGCTCTGCCACCTGCTGGGAAACCGGCAGAACCACCACAGCAAACTCCTAGATCCTCCCAGGAGACTCAGAGTAAAGGCACGCCCTTTTGGACTTGGCTGGGGCAGGTCTTTTTTGGTTATGTTTCTGGAGTCTTACACCTAAACGCTGTAGTTACTATGATTTTTCTTGGGTTAGCACTTACCGAGGGCTTACAATGTACCACGTGATACTGGAGCCACTTCATAGACAAAGCTCTCCATTCCTTCCGTGCTACTGGGTAATAAGGCTTAGCCCCACTTTACAGATGAAGAGATGCCAAGCGTGAAATCTTGCTCAAGCTCGCACCCTAGTGGCAGAGCTCCAACAAAACCCTGCGCTCTAATCTCTCTCCTCTCCACTCAACAACTAGCTGACAAGCCCTGATCAATCCTATCAGCTCTGAGAAACGGGTCGTGGAGCCTGGAGCGCAGGCAGCTTTTCTCGGTTCCCGAAGGTGGAGGCGCCTGGTGCAGACCTCGGGTCCGGCTGCCGGGAAAGGCCACAGCCCGAGGCCGAGCTCTCCCGGCTGACCCGCTCATCACCCGTGCCTTCTACGGCATCTTCCTCACCGGGTGCTTTGAACTGCTCATCCTCCCAATCACTCTATAAAGCAGGTACCACCCCCATTTTGCAGACAGGCAACTGAAGCTGAGAATGATTCATTTGCTCAAAGCCGCACAGCTGCCGGCTTTCTAATCCCAGGTCTGGCTGACCCCAAAGCCCTTGGCTGTTTTCACTGTCTTAACAGCTCTTCCGGAAAACGGAGCACCAGTAAAACACAGTAGGAGCACACTAACTGCTAGTTCCTGTCTCCGGGGTCTTTCGGAGCCCCTTCCAAGGCCTTGTATCTCTGGACCTCAGTTTCCCTGGCTGCAAAATGGAAGATTTTGCAGGAGTAGCCAGAGATGAAAGCGCGCGCGGGTAGCTGGGATGCTGTCTGCCTGTCTGTCGGTGGGTCAGTCCGCCCCCCTCCCCCAGGGGCTCACCGTCGGCCGGCTGCTGGAAGTTGATGTAGGCGTAGCCCAGCGAGCGGCGGGTGGCCACGTCGCGGCACACGCGGATGGACAGGATGGGGCCAGCGGGCGAGAACTTCTCGTAGAGCATGGCCTCAGTCACGTCGGGGTGCAGGTCGCCCGCGTAGAGCGAGGCGAGCGGGTAACCCGGGCCGCTGGAGTTCATGGTGGGCGCGCGGCCCCGCGCTCGGCGCCCACGTGCGCTCACCCCGGCAGCGGGGGCGCGCGGGGCGGCCGGG
>NW_006791814.1:4276808-4280287 GCF_000442215.2 Lipotes vexillifer | reverse complement strand
GCGGGGCGGCCGGGTTCTTCCCACCCCCTTCTGCCCCTGGCCTTTACCTCCCCCGCCGCCCCGCGCGCCAATCGCGGGCGCGCTCGGACCCCGCCCCGCACCTGGGACCCCTCAGCCTTCTAGAAGCCCCAGGTGGGGGGCATCTCTGCCCCCGCGACGGGAGGCGGGGAGAGCCCTCACCTGGCCCCGGGTAGGGCTGCGGGGACGTGGGGGGAGCTCCGAGCCGGCGCCAGCGGCGCAGAGAGGGCGGAGATACCACGGTAGGAGACCTGGGTTCTAATCCCCATTAGTCATTGTTCTCCTGCGCCCGTTTCCCTTCTCTGTGAAGTTGGGAGGATTCCCTTTACACAAGGATTAAAGGCGAGCGTGTGCTCTGCACGTTTCACACACAAACGGGAGAATCGCGAGGATGCCCTGTTTCAAAACTTTGCGTACCTACCCTCCTGGGAGGAGGCTTTCTCTCAAGACAGCCCGGATCTAGTCCCAGCCTTCTCGAACCGGCTTGGTGGTTTGGGGCCGAAGGCTCCGTGTGAGAATTGCAGACCACCAAGGCCTTCCTTGACCCTGGTTCTTCTACTGCCAAGACCTTTTCGTGGGACGTATCCTGAGCACCTTTCTCAACGAATCCACTCCACCTGCGCTCCACCACGAAGGCTCACCAAGTTCTTTGGGACCCAGCCTCTATGGAAACAGTAGGGGCCTAACAGAACAAGGTCACGGCAGTGGCCCCAAACCAAGTACCAAGACCCCTCCCTCAATCTTAGTTTGCAGCCCCAATCTGTGGTGTAGGGTCATTTTTGAAAAAAGCTGGTCCACTCCACTGTGGACAGATACTTCACTGGGCCTCTCCTAGCTCCTGCTTCAATAGAACAGGTAGCTTCCCACTGACCTCTGGTTGGGCACAGCAGGTGGAACAGCTTGGAAGCCAGGAGCAGAAGTGGGTCTGGCTGCCCCGCCTATACTAGCAAGAAAGTTAACAACCACTTCTAATCTGGGGCTTAAATACCTCCCTGTCATGACCCCCTCCCCGATCCTTGTGGGAATGTGGACGTTTTTACTTTTTTTTTTTTTTTTTTGGCTGCACCCTGTGGCTTGCAGGATCTTAGTTCCCTGACCAGGGATCGAACCTGGGCCCTGTGAGTGAAAGCGCAAAGTCCTAACCACTGGAGCACCAGGGAATTCCCAATGTGGATGTTTTTAGATGGGGGCAAATCCCATGAGGAAACTCGGTGCCACGGACTATCTTAGACAGTGTTAGGACAGGTGAGAGACTTGTATAACCTTGGAGATGACCAGGACTTAGGCTACCATCTCTCACTGGCTTGGTTACATCTCAGAGTTTTTTAAAAAAGAGGAAGTGGTGGTGGTGCTGTATGAGTGGGATGCTAAGTTAACAGTCCACATCAAGTCTTAGAAGCCACAGAGAGGACCTAATACCTGGATGGTTTGTTGTGGAAGGTGGACAGGCTCTGTGTTAATTTATGGCAATTTCTTCCCAGGCTCTCGACTTCTGGTTCTAAAGGACGAAATGAAGCTTCTCCCTCCTTTTAAGGAGTAGAACCCTAAGTAAGTGTGATCAGAACAGTTAGCTAGTTCTGGTGGTGATACAGGTGGCGCCACACATCAATGCACAGGCCAACTAACTGATAAAATTTTTTATTTCACTTTTGAGTTTTTACACTTTTCCTGATTATTCCGTGTAAGGTGGAAACTAGAACTGTTTTAAAAGACATACACAAATCGAGTACATCAATAACCGGGGTTTTTTCTTTTTTGCTATACTATTTTCACAACCACAGGTGTGCTTGCTAGGCAATAAAACCATCACAGAAGCAAACGTGAGGCAGAATACTGGTGAGGAAAAACAAAGCAAGAGAGAGCTACCAGATATACAGACAGGCTCGTTCCACATTCACTACTGCGTTTTCAAGCGCCAAGTATTAACTGCACATTTTTGTTCAGCTAGAAAGGAGAGGGATTTTTTTTTTCTTTTTTTTCCTTTTGGTTTGTTTGAAATCAGTGCATGAATGTTTCTCAATTCAGCAGATGGACAAACAGATGGACACTACGGCTATGGGGAATGTTCAGGGGAGAGGGGGGGATACTGTGAGACTGGTAGGCCTGGCTATTCCCAACTCTCCCCATCGCAGTGTTCATGCAACTTCCCTGCATTACAGGGTCTTGTTGAAACGTGTCTGTGAACTTGACAGGATGGGTACACTTGGGAGAGCTGGTGACAGGTGCTAACAAGCATCATCAGGGCTGGCTGCAATGTAAGGAGAAACCATGGATATTTAAAAATACTTTTCTGAGTCAGATCTTGGTGTGACTGAAGAGCAACCACCGTTCTGAGAACTGGAAGAAGACAGAGCTGAGATGCGGGAAGCTCTTTTCAAGTCTCTGAAGCAAGGCTGGCTCACTGAAGTGCTCATCAACATCCCTCACCCCCTCCAGGTCCCCTGTCCCTGCTCATCTAGTACTAAACCGTGAGCAGAAGGCAAAGAGAAAGAGAACGCACAAAGAAAACAATGTAAGGAAGCTGAAGGACAGAAATTGAGAGAGAGAAGAGAAAACCAAAGTCAATAGTCAAAAAGGACAGTGGGAAAGAATGTTTAGATTTCAAAATTTTAAAGCCCCGAGCCAGGAAGAACCTAAAGACTGAGTACTTACTCCTCAAGTGAAAGGCAATCTCTGCAGAACATTATTCTTAAAGATGTTACCCAGGAAACAGATAAGGCCATTCATAAGATACACGGCTTTTTTTTTTCCTTCTTGAGCTCGTGGTTACAGGGAAAACAGATTCCACTATGGAAGCACAAGTTGCCAATCAGTAACATGCTGCTGTAGGAAAGGGGCTGGAATCACGTGTGGCCTGTGAGCACTGGACCTCTGCATGGTGTCCTAAGCCAGGTATCTGCCACCAAGAATGTTAATTTCTGGCTTCGACTATCCTCAGAGGAAGACACTGTGGCCATCCGCAGTCATGAACCTTTGAGTGGCAACAGCCCCAACGGGTCAAGTGTCTACAAACCCTGAACAGAACAGGCAGAATCGCTGTGAATTACCATGAAACTCGAATGCCAAACTAGAGGTGTCTCACTCCAAGTCCCAGTGTCACAATATAATCTCTATAACTTTCTGTACAACTTTACAATGGAACTGTGTTTCACTGACTGTTTTGAATTGAATTAAACTTTCCAAAAAGTTACACATAATTCAGGTCTATTTTGTTTTCTACCAGTAAGAGTTCTGCTAAATTACAAAACCCCATAATCACAGTGTTCAGTTTTTTTAAAAAATTAAACACACAGTAATCCTGTCAATGTTCATCAAAATCAAAACTTCAGAATGCCGTGGCATTTATGTGACCAATCTGAGTTTTAGATACAAATACCAGCTGCTTATCCCATGGACCATTTTTGCTAGGCTGAGGCTGTGAAAAACTGAAAGTCGACGTACAATTCTTTTTTTTTTTTTTT
>NW_006791814.1:4268653-4276798 GCF_000442215.2 Lipotes vexillifer | reverse complement strand
TAAATTTTTTTTTTTTTTTTTTTTTTTTATCGCACAAAGGGATATACGTGGAGGGTACAGAGTGACACTGAAGAGATCACAAAGCACGACAGACATTAGTTCTCTCCCTCCCCAGCATCTCCTTCATCTCCCTGGTTTTCCGACGTCCACAGCTGCAAAAGAAAAACAGAGCTATAAACAAAGTAGGGCTACTAAAAGCTTCCTCAGGGAGGTGGCCCAGTATGTATCATCTCATCTCATTCAACTGTTTAAAATTCTTCCTATATTACTGCAGACAGTGATGGTAAAGGTCAAAACTTCAGTAGGCATTTATAACCAATTAAAAAACTTAACTACACTTACAGGGTACAAATCCCCTCTTGAGTCTTAGGCAAGAGTGAATTACGAGGTAAAGGAATGGGAATAAGCTATAAGCCCTCCAGAAGCACTCATGGAATCGCCCTCCAGAAGCACTCATGGAATCAGCAGTACTTACAGTGAGATTGTCCCTAAGCAACTGCATGATCAGGGTGCTGTCTTTGTAAGACTCTTCATTCAGTGTGTCCAATTCAGCAATCGCTTCATCAAATGCCTAAAACAAAGAGCCTTCAGCAAAGAAGTCACAGGTTCCTTGGAACTAGTTTAGCCCAGTGTTTTTCTAACAAGTGACTATCATTTCTCTTTCTGTACAGTACTTTGGGGGAACCTAGGTCATTGTTACCTTGTTTGCTAGTTATGTCAGCAAACACATGATGCTGGTTTACCAAGCGTCAACCAAAAATGACAAAAATTCCTAGATATGACCTTTACCTATTAAGTCAACAGGTATTACTGTTAACCCAGCACACTCATTCTAAGCAAACTCACATGATTTTTCAATTACCAAAGACGCTTCTAGTAATCCGCCCTTTTCCTTTAAGCTGAAAACTCAAAAGGTCTGGATACAAGGGATAAATGGAGAACAGAAGTTCACACCACTAAATCTGATTCAATTAAGCGATGGAACTTTGAGCATTCATTTCACACATTTTTACCAACTAAAAATTTTTAAAAGAGTGTGCATATTGAAAGACTATAAAAATATGTAGAAAAGGCAGCTGGGTTACCAAAAGAAGACAGGAGGCAATTCAGCTAACAAAGAAAACAAGATCTGATTTCCTTCCTTTACAAGCCATAACCTCCAATCTTGGTACAAGGATGACAATGTACAATACAGTGGAGGCCTACAGTCCAAAGCGTGACAAAAACAACAAACTATCTTCTCCCTGGATTGTCCACAACCACCCCCAGCCCCAAAAGAGTAATCAAACAACACAAACAAAAGTCAGCAGAAGGCACTGAGAAGTCAAGCAGCAATAGGTGTGTATTTATTCCATAAAAGATATATACTCCTTCCCCCAGAAGAATCTTCACGAAAGTCCAAGAAAATGAGTTATGTTCAGGTAATTTAAAAAAGGTACCAAAAAGCACAAGCAGTTTTACTATGATCAGAAACCACAGAGGGCACAACAATGTAAAACAACTATACCCCAATAAAAAATAAATAAATTTAAATTAAAAAAAAAAAATTCTGCCAAAAAAAAAGAGAAACCACAGAGGGTCTTTCTCACCGTTTTTGCCAGGCTGCAAGCCTTTTCAGGAGAGTTTAGAATCTCATAGTAAAAGACGGAGAAATTAAGTGCCAGGCCCAGTCGAATTGGGTGTGTAGGCTGCATTTCTTTCTTACTAATTTCAAATGCTTCCTGGTAAGCCTGCTGGGAGTTTGACACAGTGGCTATAAGAAAGATAAAAAATATGAAAGGTTGGGTCTTTCACAGATTGCATCATATGCTGGATCCACTATCAAATTATTTTACCAAACTGGGCTGGAGCACATACGCTATCAAACGAGGGTCAGTGTCTCTACCATTCGATTAACAATCCTTTGTTAAATGTGTACTCTAATTCAAGTACCATATTAAATGCTTTGAGGAAAAACAAAGACCATGATGACAAAGTCTACAAAAGCAGTTAGGAAATACAGAAATAACCCTGAACAAGATAGAACATGGGAAACAATGAGCTCTGATGGAAAAATCATGGACTTCAGAGTCAGACTCAAAGCTGGAATCCCCAACTCTTATTCATTAAGTGTGTGGTTTGGACTAAGTGAAAACCTCTGTGAGCCTTGGTTTCCTTATCAGAAAAAAAGGACAGACTCCCACCTACACTCCTAGCGTTGTGTGAGGGATAAATGAGACACACAGGAGGCACTTAATAAAGCATAGCTATAATTGTCACCATTACACTAATGCATGTATATGACAAGAGAAATGCATCTCTATTTACTATGATGGTTTCATTCTACCAAACATTTTAAAGTTTCACCTCTAAAAGAGAGCTACCAAATAATCCTTAAAATAAAGATCTCTTCAAATGCACTACTGCACCACACTTTTAATGCCCTCCATACTTGCCCCTTAGGTACATTTGTCAACTCCCATGACCCTGTTTAACACTGGCCAGCACAATGCTGTGGTCCTTTAAATTCTGACTACAAACAAAGCAAAAACTTAAAATTATTATGAAGACTGGCTCCATTATTGGTGAAATTTCTTAAAAAAAAAAAAAGTTACTTACTTTGTTTATTGTCTCCAGATGCCACCTCAGAAAGATATCTAAAATAATCGCCTTTCATTTTCAAGTAGAACACCTTACTTTCTGGTTGTGTAGCATTGGGAATAAGGTATTTGTCCAACAGCTCCTAAAAAGTGATTCACTTTCTGTTAAGAATCTGGAAATATTACTTACAAGATGTTAAAACTATGTTTGAGATTCAAGATACACACTACCACTTCTAAATAAATTTTTTGGAAGATTGAAAAAAATCATAATTTTCATCCAAAGGTTTTAAATAGTTTTTAGCCCAGGTCGTAACAGATGCCAGTATTTGTCTATTAAAAATCACTTTGACCGTCCATAAGGGGTTGATTAAAGTATAGCCATACAATGGAATGCTACATAGGCATTTGGAAAGGTTCTCCAAAAGAAGTCTGGGGAGGGGGCGGGGGGCGGGGGAGGAAGCAGATAATAAAAACCATGTGACTCCTATTTTAATATTAAAATAGATATGTGTACATGCACGGAAATACCTAAGGGAAAAGTCTGGAAGAATATTTATCAAGATGCTAATAATGGTTCTCTAGGTGGTAGAATTAGAAGTGATTTTTTTATTTTCTTATTTATACTCTTCTGCCCTGTGCTTTTTTTTTAAAAAAACATGAACTTGTATTAATTCTGTAATTAGAGAGAAAAAAAAAATCTTTCCATTTTGGGAGAAAAAAACGTGATAATAGGGCAAACCTGCCAAGAACTAAGTTTCGAATTGATCGGACCTGGGTAGAAATCCCTCCTCTGCTGCTTACTATCTGCATGACCCTGGACAAATGACCTAATCGCCCTGAGCCTCAGTTTCTTCAGCTACACACAGGGAAGCATTAGCCACCTCCCAGCGTACTTATGAGGATAAATGAGCCAATGTTCACAAAGTGCTTAACACGCCGCCTGGCACGCAGTAAGCACTCCAAAAGTAGCTAATACTATTATTAATAATAAATTCCTTTAAACATTTATGCTTACAACAAAAGCAGTTCTGAAGGAGTCCAAGCTTCGTATACAGAGCAATATTTTCGAAGAGTTGTTTTAGAATGTGGCATCCTGAAAAACTGGTTAAGAGGCAGTAAGTACCATGCTTTTCTTCACATTCTTTCAGATGCTCATAAAAGCTGGTCTACAGTTCAGGAATTAGGGAACTTTCTTGCCTTTGGAATGCATGCCATACTTCATCTGAATACCAGATGTACCTAACATTCAGGAATTAGTGCACCGTTAACAAACCCCCAAATTACCAACAGGCAACAAATTTAGCCATGACACTCTTACACCACGACTCTAACAGAAAGAGCAGCTCAATGCAAAAGCTTAGTTGTAACGGGATTTAATCAATCAAAGTGAGAAGATGCAGGGGGCAGTAGTCGTTTTAATATTCCTTGCAGACAGACAGGGTGTAACTCCTTATGGGTTAGGGATGAGTACTGCCTGGAGGCTGACAAGCTTTGTACTGGTTTTCAAAAGAAAGGTGTCAAGGGCAGTAACTCGGAGAGGCAGCCAGCAGGGGAGGAGGTAGATCCACAAGTGTGAATTCCTTTTCCCTTCAAAGCAGCCCTCACTGTTCATTTTTACCTGATTTCACCTGGAAGAAAAAGAAAGTTCCCAGTGGGCTCAGGATGTGAGGGAAAGACAATATGATCATGATTTGCTCTAGGATATGCACCCCTCCCATCCAACCCCAGACTGTGGCTCAAGGGAAAGCAGTTAGGAATCAGTCGTCTGACTAAGGCTTATATAAAACACCAGAGAGGAGAATCCCCAAACCACTTCTGAATTGCCTTCGGAATGCAGGCCCGAACTGATGGACACGGCTACCTTTTGGACAAAAACTGGACTCCACGCTGTGCAGGGACTGGGGAGGGGCTAAAAGGCAGGTCGGCTTTCTGCTCCTCTCTCCCCTCCTGGAGATGGCACTGCCATCAGACTAATACAGAGAATAGCCTCTCTGTGGCTGCATCTATCAAAAATCCTGCCTCTCTGGCCTCAACTTCTAAAGAAAAGATGGAGGGATGCTGACCAAATGTACCTGTTTTTCAGAGGTCTTTGGAAGGGAGAGGAAAATACTCCATAAGAGACGAGCAACCTCTGATCAGGTAAGAGGTAAGAAAAAAATCACATCGTATGCTTAAAACTTAGCTGCAAATGGTTTGCAGCTTCCCAGTGTATTCAGACACCTTCCTCTCATGAGCTGTTTGAGAGTTCGCATTCGTACATGAAATGAACACTAGCAGAAACCGCTGTTTAGAACACGAACGCCGGCCTCTTACCAGAACATCATTGCAGATGTCCTGCAGCTCCGCCTCGATCTTCTCACGGTACTCCTTGCCCATCTGCTGCTTCTTCTCGTTCCTCTCTGTTTTCTGTTCGATGCTGGAGATGACACGCCAGGAAGAACGACGGGCACCGACCACATTCTTGTAGGCAACAGACAGCAGGTTTCTCTCCTCGTTGGAGAGCTCGTGCCCCTGCTCTGTGACTGCCTTCATGGCCGCAGCCATGTCATCGTAGCGCTCCGCCTGCTCGGCGAGTTTGGCTTTCTGTACCAGCTCACTTTTATCCATGGTCATTCCCTAGAACAAGAGCAAGAGAAAAAGAGAGAGAAAGCGAATGTCAGGCTTTGGGGCCCAGGAGATGCATGCATGAATCTTCTTCCAACCCATCTGGAAGGAAACTTACCTAAATGGGAAGCATCTACTTCCAAATGCCCTCAGTAATATCGAGCATGAACGCCTGCAGGGTTAGGTACTTTGCTATGGTCTTTTTTACTATTTTGGTCAATTTTCCCAACAGTCCTACAGGGCAGATATGTTCACAACAATCCTGCCCCCCTCTATGAGGTGAAGAAATGGAGGTTCAGAGGAGGCAAGTGGTGTGCCCAGGGCTAGGAGGTGGCAGAGAGCCAGAACTCAAACTCAAGTCTCTGTCTCTCGAGTTGTTTTCTTCCACTTTCCTAATCTGCCTCCTCAATGCACAGAGACGGCTTAATTCTTTAGAAGCTTATGTTAAATATATGTCCTTTTCTTCTTTCGAGAATTATCTGGTTTTGCTGTTTTTCCCCAAAGTATGTGGAAAAACACCTGAAGTGGGACGACTGTTTCAATCAATGTTAAAGCAAAAGGTATGACTTTCAGTGTTATATTTGGCAGTGCCCATGAAGCAACAGGTACCTAAAAAATAGGAGCCATTTTTATCACATCTTCTGCAACGCACTAAATTTGTTACAAGGACACACTGTTCACGAGAGCATAGACTTGAGGCAGGCAGATTTGGCTCTACCTAGCACCAGCTCTGCTACTTACAAGTGGCATGACCTTGGTCAAATCACTCAGCCTCCGAGAGCTTCCGTTTCCTAACTGGAGAATAAGAATATTCCCAACTCTCCAAGGTCCACTGTGAGGCGCGAATGACCTCATCTATGTGAAGACACTGTGAAAAGTCTAGACATTATATACAAATATCAAGCACTAACTCTGTACGTGGTACAGGTTGCAAGAGATATGGGTGTATTCACCAAGATGCACAGCAACAGAAATGCAAACCATAATTGAGTTTGCACAAAAGTTTTCCTGAAATAGACAAAAATCTTAGTGATTTCAGTTTATCATTTTATCAAACCCTCTATACACCAATCAGTGAATACCTCTTAAATAATTCACCTCATCTTAGTCAATTCCCCACTATAATAATCACCATTAATAGAGTGCAATAATTTTTGGATAACACGTAGCTAAAAAATTATTTATTAACCAATAAGAGTTAGTTTTATGTACTGCTGGTTTAAATTTCAATTGTATATCCACCTGTGCCACAGTGTAAAAATACACTAATATCTTAAGGTGTAAAAAGATAAAATACTACTTTAAAGAGTGGTAAGAATATCAATATTTTTAAAACAAATTCTCTTATCACTTTATACATTGTATCACAATTCGGGGGAAAAAAAAAAAAAAAAAAAGACTGTGGCTTCGCCTCAAAAGTCATTTCTGTATTTTCAAGGGAGAAATTCTACATACAGGACCCTACCACAAAAAAAAGTTTTATTAGATGGAGGACGATTTTAAGATACACCCTAAATCTAGACAATTCAGAAAGAGTTGGTTCTCTAGTTCAGAACTGTGAGTTTTCTTCCCACAACTTATTATCTAAATCATATTCAGAGCTGTGTCCTATGTAAGGCTTGCTGATTCTAACCTTACACTCTGAAGCAGATCTCACCTTGATACGTCTGACTTCACCCACATCACCAGAATGAGACTACAACAGGGATAATAATCCATCCACTCTCCTACATTTCCCAGCAACCCTTCTGCACTTCGGAGGGGTCATACAGTTAGTTCTGTCCAATGAAACATAAGCATAAATGACGCTACTTCCAGGTGTTGAAACTGCAAAAAAACACGCGAGGCTCTCTTCTCTCACGGCAGCCATGCGATCTAGATGGTGCTGTCACAAAACAGCAGTTTCTGTAGCCTGAGTCCCTGAGTGACCATGCAGTAGAGACCCCTGCAGGACCGCACTGGACGTGCAACATGAAGCCACTGAGATGTGGGGGCTGCTTGTTACGACACACAACACAACCTAGTCCTACTCTAATACAAAGTCCATCGCAAATATACTACTCATCCTCTTAAAATTATATACTTCCTCCATACGTCTTTCTCTCTCAATCATAACATCTTTCTGATCAGGATACTATCTCCATCTTTAAACAACCCTACTTTATGATCCCTAAAAGTGAGAGGCAGAAGGAAGCCAACTTTCAACGAACTTTAGAAGTTTTCCAGTTTGCAGACTAATTCATAGTTAGAAGTCACCTAGTGGCCCACTCCAAAGTACAGAAACAGCACCTGTGCAACTCTACCCAGGAAAGATTCCAATTAATAAAAGTCCTGGTCAAAGCCAATTCAACGCTAAGCTATCCCATGCAGTATTACAAAAGAGTACTAGAGAAATGCAATTAGCACTGCCTAAGGGATGCCATGAAACTCTTTGGCTCTACCAGGCCCCTCAACTAAGGTCCCCTCAACCCCCCGACTTCTCTTCCCAAACATTAAAAGTTAAATCATCTCTCTCCCAAGAATCCCGACGACTCCTTGGGAACTCCCAAATGTACGCGCCCTATTTCTCAAAATAAAATGTGGCCTTTCTTGTTTGGGGCCAACTATTTCAGGCTTCTTTGGGATCACTGCAAGAGCTCTTGGAGACTGAGAACCACGATGATATGGTAAAACTGAATGCATGCCTTAAAGAATGTAGTCATCTATTTAAAAAACTTTAAACACACACACACACACCCAACAACTTACAACAAACAAAATCCATAGCTAAATGTCCTGATGCCTACTGCTTACATAACTTTTGACTTATATAACATGAATTTTGAAGCAGCTAGACCAATTTCAACAGGAAATGGGTTACACAACACCCAGCGTTTAGAGGAAGGCAGCAGACAAGGGAGAAATGAAATTGTTCCTATTTCTACATCCCTAATAAACCTCCCATCCATCATCTTTCCCT
>NW_006791814.1:4251891-4268643 GCF_000442215.2 Lipotes vexillifer | reverse complement strand
CTTTCCCTAGTCCCACTGCTTTCAGCCTCTCGTTACCTTTAACCTTCACATCTGCTCTCAGACCCATTTTAAAGTTCTGATCAAGTCACGTCCTGCTCAAAATCCTTCACAGTTCCCTACTACTGACAGGAGAGTCAGATTTCCTCCCCTGTCAGTGAAGGTTTTCCAAGCTATCTCCCCAGGCTTCTCCCAAAACATGCCTTCTGCACAGCAGGTGCTTCTCCCAAAATGGTTTTCTTACACGTGCTTCTCCGTCTCTGCGTCTGTGCTCACCAAGCCATCCCTCTGCCTGGAATGTCCTTTCCCGTTTATTCTGCATATAAAATTCTTCAGAGCACGGCTCAGATGGCATCCCCTCTATGAAACCTTTCTTAGGCCGCTTAACCTAAGCTGTCTAATCAGACAGCCACTGGCCACACGTTAAAACGGAAACGTCTTGGATATACGGAGTTAATTTTTTTGTTGGGGGGCGGGGGGCCACACTGCGCAGCTTGCGGGATTCTAGCTCTCCAACCAGGGATCGAACCTGGGCCATGCAGTGAAAGCGCCGCGTCCCAACCACTGGACCACCAGGGAAATCCCTGGAGTTAAATTTTTTTTAATTACGAAAATTGATTTCATCCTTTTCCCCCATTTTTAAAATGCAGTTACCAGATAATTTTAAATTATGTGGGACTCACATCCTGTGTCTATTGGACAGCACTGCTCTGAGCTGAAAATATTCTCACAGAGCACTGCATCTATACTTCTCTTAATGTCTCAGCACATTTCTTCAGCACTACAATTATCTGTCTGTATTGCGTACGCCCCTTCCCACACCATCAACCCCTTTAGGGCACACCCCCCGCAGCACCTTGCACAGAACTGGCATGAACAAATTCTCGCTGAATGAGCGAGCAGATCCTAAAGTTGCAAATTTGGTAGAGTTCTGTCTCTTCTCAAATAATTCAAAGCACCTATTCTTCACAAGCACATTACGTCCTCATTACATCCGTACCTCACTCCATGTACCTCTGCATCTGATTTCAAAATTACCCTTAGTCATACCTGGACTCTTACTCAGCAACTTCGGATGACTCTCTTTTGGCTACTCCACCCAATCTAAACACTTACCTGGCTTGCCAAGTCCTTCATAATTCGCTCCTCTGTACCTATAAGGCTTTTGCATCCACTGTTCTCCAACATGTACCTTTCTTGCAGGCTGGACATCACCAAATACCCTTAATCATCATGCTTAAACCTGTCTGAAATTACTTCAGTAGTTCCCTTCATCTAGAAAGCACCCCCCCTGTTTACTCCCTGCCTATGTAAACTCTATCCATCCATCTTGGGCTAGAAAGCCTTCCTTGAATATCCCAGCCCCCACTGATCTACACTGCCCACGAATCCAAACACACTCGTAGCCTCTTACACAGTCCAGGCTTCTCTAGGCCTCCGTTCTATATGTTCTATGGTCCAAGTAATGAGTGGTGTACCACTTACAAACAGTGTTACATGTTATGTCCTCAAAGGAAACTTCACATTCGTTTCTCATCTAATGCCTAAAACTTTGCCAAGTACAAACGAACACTCAAGTAAGTATCTGTGAATTTTTTCAGCAGGTCATTACTGGGAGGCTACCTGTATGTGGTGTGGCAAGAGGCCTGTGTGTAAGCGCAGAGGCTGCCACTACACAGCCGTGTAAGCTCGGTCGATCTCAGTCTTCCTGAAGTGGAGGCAACAGCAGCTACCTCAGGATAGGTGCTCTGAAGATGAGGTGCAGGGAATCAAAGGATAATAAATGTGGAAATCTTTTTTAAAAAGTGCATAGTGCAAAACAAATTAGAAGTACTGTCATTCCTCTCATAGTACCTACACATCACTGTTTTAGCACATAAATGTGAGCTTGGAATTAAGAAAAAAAAAAAGAAGACAACCCATGAGAAGGAAAAACAAGTCTAATCTTGTACAGGAAGTGAATATGTTACGATGTAATATTCCTGATAAGACTCCACCCCTCAACGTCCTGAAGAATGGACACACTTGTTAACTGCAACACTTTCTTTTATAAATTTATTTATTTATTTTTGGCTGCATTGGGTCTTTGTTGCTGCATGCGGGCTTTCTCTAGTTGCGGCGAGCGGGGGCTACTCTTCATTGCGGTGCGCGGGCTTCTCATTGCGGTGGCTTCTCTTGTTCCAGAGCATGGGCTCTAGGCGCGTGGGCTTCAGCAGTTGTGGCTCGCAGGCTCTAGGCGCGCAGGCTCAGAAGTTGTGTCGCACGGGCTTAGCTGCTCCGCGGCATGTGGGATCTTCTCGGACCAGGGCTCGAACCTGTGTCCCCTGCATTGGCAGGCAGATTCTTAACCACGGTGCCAGCAGGGAAGTCCCAACTGTAACACTTTCATTCATTAGTTCCTGATTTCATTAAGAGGTGCCAAGTAGTGATGGTTTATAATCAGGGCCTACTTTTCTCCTGAGACTTTTGAACTGAGGACCCACCAAGAAAAACACTGGCAAGAGAGCCTTCATTTGCTCCTTAAAAGCCTTAAAAGGCTACCGTCTCCTCATCAGGCTTGGCACTAATGGCACAGAGTCAAAATACCAGAGGGGACAAATGTATGAGAGGCCACAAGAGGTCTAACCCTGCGGTGGACCAAGAGATTTCCCAGATCAGGAAGATGTTGACATGCTCTCAAGCACGGGCGTCTATCTCTAAGTCACTGCAGGCAGCACTTCAGAGGACTGGGGAGCATTTGCTGATTAAACCAGCAACTGCTTAGTGGAGAATGGGAAACCGTCTAAATATCCAACAGCGGAGTGGCTGAAAAGACACAGCTGGCACAAGATAACATGGCCATCACAAGAAGGGATTTAATGTCTTAGAAAGATCTGTTACAGAGGTATGGAGTGGCGGGAGCTGCACAACAGTCTTCCATTTTTGTAAAATATCCCCTGAAGAATGTTATGAGGAATAATTCTAAAGGTGCCCATGAAATAACAGGATTTCCCTCAAATAAATGAAACCCTAAATCAGACAGTGAATGCTAAAACAAAAGTATATATGAACCAACCTAGCCCCTGTATCTCAACTCTTTGCTTAAGGGATATTTTTCTAGCCCAGGGCAGAATCCTGAGAGGTCATTTCCCAGTGGTCAGAAGGAGACATCCAAGGATAAGAAGGGACAAAAATTAAAATAAAAATGACTATCCACTGCTAATCCATATTAAAAAAAAAAAAAAAGCACTGCAAAGGACCTTATGAAATGTGGCCTTGAGAAGTATTAACTTTCAGCTATGTTTTGTTTTCAAGGAAAAGAACATGCTCAATGCTAAAATACTGAGCTTTGAGTTTAATAATTTGCTAGAAATTTAAAACGAGGATTCCATTATCAGGTGTCAGGATTACTGAAGCTCCAACGTGAAACCCGTATGACTGGGACCTGTTTTTAGGAAAGCCCTACATAAAACAAATCTGGGCTTCTAAAGAGAAATTAGGTAATTTTTAAAATAATGTCTCCAAATCTCAGTTTCCTCAAATGTTAAAAGGAAACATTAATAGCTATCAAGTAAGATGATATACATAAAATGCCTAGACAGTACTGGTCAAAGTAAAGGCTTAATAAATAGGCATATATTCTCACTCTTAAGCTACATCACAAAAATACAATGTATATAATTTAATGTGTGTTGAAAACAACTGCAAATGGGAAAATTACCAGTATTTCCAAGAACTCTCTTTTGGAGTTCAGAATAGCATGGTCCTCCCCTCAGAGAGCTGAAACTCTCAGGGTAGGAACATGAAAAGGGCGGGCAGACATATTTAAAGATTATAAAGCTTCCCCTTGAAGAAGCAACCAGGTAGAATTCAAAGGAGGAGGTTTAGTTTCAAAGGGGCTGGGTCCTGACTGGTTTTATGGGTTGGAGGGGTTCTGTGTAGGACAGAAAAAGGGGGCTCCAGGAAGGGACAAGAAATACAGATGTATGAATAAAGTGCATGTACGTTTTTCTAGATGAAAAAGAAATCACAGGCCAAAGTAGATGAGGAACTGAGAAGAGTTAAGAATCTGGAGAGAGGAAACTGACAGGAGCACCTTAAAAATCTAGGCTAAGGGTGGGAGGGAGGGAGACACAAGAGCGAAGAGATATGGAAACGTATGTATATGTATAACTGATTCACTGAGTTATAAAGCAGGAACTAACACACCATTGTAAAGCAATTGCACTCCAATAAAGATATTAAAAAAAGAAAAATCTAGGCTAAAACGTTCCACGGGCTAAGGAACTGACAGTAAATCCTGAAGAGCATTCACGGACAGACCGCCCCAGACACAGCACCCACAGCACCGTCAAGTCAAAGTTACAGTCCTGGGGTCACTCCGCTGAAGGAAAAGCAGAAGCCAAACTACTGCGGGAGGGACTGAGAGTCAGTGCGGCCAGGTGTTTAGTAGGTGTTACCAAGAAAAATGAAGTACTCCTGGCTCTCAAAGAATTTTAATACTCAGTGAAAAACACCGCTCTAAAAACGGGTCTGTGTGCCATTCTACACACAAAATTCAGAGTCCTTTAATAAATTTAATTCTATTCACATGCTTGCAGGCTCTTTGTTAGAAAATGAAACACAGCATGTCTAAAATATAAAGGCAATAGCTCTGATATCCTGCCAACACTGAACTGTGGAGGGAAACATCACTTCTACTTCAAAAATCCCTTCCTTCTTTCATATCAATTGTTGAATATCATTGTTAATTATGTCCAATTAGCCAGAATTAAACCTGAAACAATGGAGGTGTTAAGTGATATGCGCAAGGTCATACAATGTGAATCAATAGCAGACATGACAATAAATTGACCTCTTGGCTTGAAGTGATCAATGGAACAGAATAAAAAATTAAAATATGCTAATTCTGATTCATAAAGATAATCCAATTGGTCAACCTTGTGAATAAGTTCAAAGGCTTTGGGCCCACCAACATAATGGAACCCAGCCCAATTTACCAGTAGTACACACTAACTCCATAGATTACCTGATCTCTTGTGAGTCTCAGTTTTCTCATGCATAAAATAGGCAAATCTACCTAAGAGGGTTCTTGTAAGGAGTAAAATAGATCACAATGCAAAACATTTAGCACGGTCTCTGCACACTGTCAGCACTAAAATGGCAGCTACAGTATATTCCACACAGAAGTCTACAAATGGTCAGCCAGTGAAGGGACACTTACTACACACCCCATTTCTTTTCAATCCAGATGGCCTTCCCTAAGACTTTTAAAAGGAAGGCACATGTTAACTTACATATGCCTATTTCTAAAGTAGCACTGATCAGAATTTAGTGTAAATGTCTTTGTTGGCTCCCACATTGGATTGTGAGCTTAAGGTAGGAACCAAAACTTCTATCTTTGGGCACCCAACATGTAGCACAATGCCTGCCACACTGAATGTGAAACTACCTCATCAACCGATGCAGTTTTTAAAAAGTGAACAAGGCTGCTATTTCCTATGTGGACAGAGGTAAGTAGACCACTTCTGACCTATAAAATACAGACTATATTTAAACTCTGTCTTAGACTACTCTTTGAAAAAAGCCATCTCAGCTCCAGTCAGGAGACAACACTATGCTCTCTGACCAATCGTTTCTCAGGTACCCATTGTTATATTTATAGGTTCAAACTGAGTTTCAGAAAGCCCTTGAACTCCTCTATTCAAAAGTCCAGCCAATTAGTTATACAAAAAGCCACACCAGCTTATTGGTTTAGTAAATAACAACAAAATACCCATCATTTATGGTCTGCCTAAATGTGCAAAAAGTTAGGGGTTTATATCACCTCCTTTAATCATAAGTATCCTAAGGGGCAGGTGTCATTGTCCCAATAACCTGTTACACAGGTATATTTGGTACATGCTCTTTCCTCTGTGCAGCACCGCCTCCTAAAGATCAATATGATTCTTAATGATTACTTAAGGAAAAGAAAATGAACACTTTTTTGAAGAACCATACAAAGTTATTACAGTCAGGTTTGAGAATTAGACTTAATTTATCTAGCTTTAAAAATCAAAATGAAATTAGTTTAAAACAGCATATGTCAAAAACTCATCAGACTGTCAAACAAGCTTTAAGGTGAGCTTTGTGGGCAAACAATAACAATGACCGGGGCTCATATCAACTTTATTGTCTCCTCCAATCTCTGCTCTGGTCAAGGCCATTCAGAAATAACTTTTATTGTTGGGTCTCTTAGGGAAAACAATGAAATAAACTAACCAGTACAGGAAAAAACTTACACAATAGAGGGCTGGCCAGATTATTTTAAAGTCACCTTACTAACCTACAGTCTGCTGGAAATGCCTTGATCTCAAGGCCATCAATCAATTTCATCTCATTGTAAGTATCAGAAACATATAATTATGCTTATGTTAGAAGATCTTTTAGCAGAGAAAGCAGAAAGATGATTGGCTTTTAGCATACACATGACAAAACAGAAAGTACTTTCATCCATTTTTCCTCCCTAAATTAAGTAATCCCTTTAGAAAAATTCCCTCAGAATCCAGCTCTGTTAGTATCTCCATAATGACACAGAGAGGACTAGGATCTATTCATGTAGAGACCAAGATGGTTTTAAAGCTTAAAAATTGCTATTATACAACTAATTTCTTGCCTCCTAGCTAGTGTGAATTGCGGTCACCTGTCCTTAGAAAAATGTAGGAACCTAGGAACTTAAATTCTCTTTACAAGTAAATTTTAGTTCATTCTCTATGGTACCCTCATTTAAGGAAAATTGCTTAGTTTGATGCCACTGAAAGAGCAGGCAGCATAATAGGACATTTTAATTTAGAATTCTTTCTCTACTTACGTAGATATAGATACTTGGTCCTGACCAAATTCTACTAGAACCTAGGATTGGATAAATCAGTGTGCCACAAAGTTGCTGATGAATTTTCTCCCTAGTATGAAGCAAATACTAGAAAAACTGGGTTTTTCACAAGCTTGCTTCCTAATGCACACCAGCAGTATCTTCCCTGTATGCCAGAATAAATATACTACCCCCCCCCGCAAGAAACTACACTATATCTATTTCCAAAAATAGCTAAAATTCCTGTCCAAACACATTTACTTGAATAAGATACAGGTAACAAAAAATTAACTACTAGATGGTATTCACATGAAGAATATACATGTGTTGTTCTACCACAAGTAGAAATCTATCATTAGAGCCAGACTGCCTGGGTTTGATTCCTGGCTCCAGCACTTACCCAGTGCTGGGTGTGTGTATGCCCCCAGGAAAATTATTTAACTTCTCTGTGCCTCAGTTTCCTCAACTGTAAAATGGGGCTAGCAGTACTTACCTATCATTGGCTGTTATGAAGGCTCAGTTAATATGTGTAAAGTGCTTAGAACAAAGCTTGGCACATACAAATGGTAGCTGTTATTATTACAGCTTGATGCTACCTCATCAGTTGATGAATAAATCATATGGAAGGACTTTGTATGTGCCTATGCTCTACAGCATATATGCATATGTCTTATGTATATACATGTATATTCAGGAATGTAGTCAAGCAACATTTATTAAACATCTGGTATATCTCACACCCTTACTTTAATTATTGACTTTGTCACAATAATACATCAAAGACTATTACCATTTGCATTGATCAGATGAGAAAATGGGCTCAGAGAGACTGGAGATGCTCTACACAAAACTGTTCCAGAAAAATGTATCATTTTTTTTGAAGCAACATGTATACAAAGTAGAATGCAACCACGGGGGAAAAAGGCCCTTAACAGTGAACTCTGTGATGAAAACACAAAACCGAAAGCTTATATTTAACAATTTACAGTCTGTAAAAAGGTCTCTTGACAACTCTGGAGACAGAGAAACCAGGAACCAGAGATTAAGCAGCACACTGAAGACCACATTACTATAAAATGCTGCAGGCAAGAGCGGAATCAAACTTATCTGACTCCAAGTCCAGTGCACTTTCTGCTTCTATACCCACAGCCAAATGGGTAAAATGCACTTTTTGCAGTGGCCCAAACCTCTGGAGACTCTGCCTCCAGAACTAGCATTAGGGGAATGTGCTCAGCCTGGTTTTGTGGAGGCTGCTTCCCTGATCCACAGAGCTCCGGTTCTAAAATGGCTCCAACGTAACACAAGCATGGCATGATGGGAAATGTACAGAAGATTATAGGGTAGGAGCTGTACTCCAGGGGCTGACAGGCCGTAAATATTTGCTACTGATGAAAGAGGAGATTCAACCTGGAAACCAGGTGTGTGGTCTAGGTCAGATCATCTCATTTCTCATAAGGACTTCATCTGTAACATGGGTGAATGGTTTCTCACCTCATTCAAAGGAGAGGCCTGGGAAATAATTCAGCAGTTGCTACTGGATTATAAGCATTCCACTGTGAAGATCACCTGTAAAATTCTAACTTGGGTCCAATAAAACTGACAGGTTTTACCCTCACCATGTGTGCTAAGGACACAGATCCTAGAAAAACGAGGGTTCCGGCAACTGATATATTCCTAAATAAGAAATGGGGTGCCCTAGAAGCAGTCAAGAAGGAAATGACTGAGAATCATTAACACATATAAATTTCTAACATGAAAAGGCAAAAAGCTGAGTACCCACGTGTCTAGTTCTATAAACTGCGTATGTGTGTGGTTTCATACAAACAATTGAGACAGAGTGAGAAATGCAGACAAATTTTCATATTCTCCCAAGTGCTTCATCTTTCTGTTTTGGCTCCTGTGGCCGCCTGATTTTATATGTTCATAACAACATCTTGCCAGATTCTGTCTCTCACACAGGGCAAGTAAAATCAGAACCTGATGCTATCTAGCTTTACCAAAGGGAAAAGCAATGACAGCAAGGACAAGAGACAGGAATTTTTACAGAAAGGTTGGCGAACTGTCTTACCAATACTGCCACCTTTGAAAACCCCATTACACGTGAGTTCTCCATTTGCAGTAGACAAAGATGTACTCATCTTGTGCAGAAAGGGGGCCTAATCACTCCCACCCCTTCCCCACCACCAGGGAGGCCACCAGGAAATTTTCAGTCCTAAAAACGTGCTAACACACAGTATGGGGGAATTGGGGGCGAGGACACAAAAGACTCTGGCATTAAATGACGGTAAATACCGTGGGAAAATATTCCGATTCTCAGCTTCCGACATTTTTTTTCCTGGGGATCGCGCCTGACTCAGTAATCAGTTCCAACAAATGCATTTTCTTGATTCAAACCTCAACCCTGTGCCTCCCAGGGAATCTCGGGTCCTGCCAGGCTCCCAAACCAGCGAACGATGATGAAATGGCTTTACTGCAAAGTGGGAGGGGGTTTTCCCTCTGCTCTCTCCCAAGGTTAAACCCCTTACCCATGCAGAGGGAGTCCAGCAGGGGCATTGGGGATCGAGAGCTCGCCCGCATTTGGTTACATTTTCATTTGTGGAAACCGGAAAGCGAGGAGCAGGGGTGACAGGGCTGAAAGGGTCGGTTCTGGCCGCTCAAGGCGCAGGGAGGGGTCGCGCAGGGATCGAAGCTGGGTAGTGAGGGAGGGTCGGGGGTCCGCGGTTCGATGTCCCTTCCAGCCCGGTACGGTGCCGCACCCCGCCCGCCGGGCGGGGACGCAGGCGGCGAGGGCGGCCCGGGCCTCTCCCAGAACGAAGGGCCCGGCCCCGGAAACAGGGAGGGGCCGCGGCGAGGCCGAGCCCGCGTCGCAAGCGGCCGCACGGGGCCGAGGAGGCCGCGCGCCGCCGCCCCGAGGGCCCACCCGCGGGGTCGACCTCGTCGCCACCGCCGCCGGTGGTGGGGGAGCTTTGGGCTCGGGCCACCGGGGGCCCCAGGCAGACACCGCGCCGCACTCACCGTGGGAGGACTGCAGGGGGGCAAAGACGCTTGCGAGCGGAGCGAAGGAGCGGTGACCGCTTCCTTCCCAAGCCCACTCCTCCGGCGGCGGCTGCAGTGGCGGCGGCGGCAGCAGCTACCCCAGCTCCGGAATCGGCGGCGGCGGCGGTGGCGGCGGCAGCTCCACTTCCGCTCCGGTCACCACTTCCGCTCTGGCCCGAGCCCCGCCCCTGCACTGCCTCCTCATTGGGCGAGCGGCGCACGGGGTTGCCCCAGCCGCCCTAGAGGGGCGCCGACCGAGGGAGGAGGAAGGAGAGCTGGGATGCTGCGGCCGGGGGAGGGTGGGGGTCAGGGCCGGGAGCAAAGAGGAGGCGGCCGTGGGGGGACGGAAATGGGGGCGGGGAGCGGAAAGAGAAGGTGGAAGGAGTGGAGGCGGAGCTGAGGGGGAATCTAGAAAGGGGACGTGTGGGAACCAGGGAGACTGGGCGAGGTTTGGGGTTCGGCGGGCCTGAGGCTTAGGCTTGGAACTCGCCTGGGTCAGGCCCAGAGTCTCCGAGGTCATCGGTTCCCACCCCACCCAAAAAGTAATCTTCACGAGGTCGGAGGTTGAAGTCAGTCCCCTTTTGCTGTGTACTTTGGAAATAGTGGATTTAGGGAAGGACAGATACTGCTCATCCCTAAATTTTCGCTTAGCCCTCCCTTCAGTCCTTCAAGGTACTGATCATTTCCTCCTTTTGTGGACTGAGGAGGCCAGGAATCGGACCGGCGAAGGCCTTTTCTTGGAAGCCTGTGTGTGTGATCTCTTAATTGAATACCCCTCCCCAGGATCTTAGAGGAAGCTTAAGGAAAGGAACCAGGTCTCCACGGGCCCCCCACTCCTGTGACTGCTCTTCCCAAGGCAGTTTTTCAAAATGCCTCATCTCTACTCCTTCCCTTTCATTCATTCTTTTCAGCAGATATTTATTAAGCAGGCCTTATGTTTTGTGCTGGAGACACAAGACAGACAGGGCCCTGCTGTCTTGGACTTTACAGCCTGGTAGGAGATAAAACAAAGTAAATGGCCTTTGTCAATTCTCCTTTACCTTTACTTAGCTTATTGATGACTTCTAACACATCACCCCACCCTCAGTCCTGCTCCCATCAACTGCCAAAGTGATCTTTGAAAAACCCCATTCTGATTGTGTCCTTTTGCTTAAATCCTTTGGTGATTACTCAGACCTAGAAGACAATTGATAAGCTCCTTGAGTGTGACAGTCAAGGTTCTCCAGAAGCTGCCCTTACCTTATCCTTCAGCTACTCCCTGCTAGTTGTTCCCCAACACAAACCCCCAGTTCAACTGGATGATTCCTTATCCTCCCCGTATGCCAGGTTTCAGTCTTTCTAAATCTTTTGTGTTAGTTGCCAACATTTTTTAAAGACTGAGAGATTTCTTTGTGAACAGAAATTTGCGGTCTGTGCCTTGTCTGGCAACACTGTGTCCACATTTCTGTGTGGCAATTGGTTGAAACCAAGGAATGGCTGCCCACTCTAGATCAGGTCTGGACTTGTCAAAGTGCCAGGGTCCCCTCCCCACCCCACCCCCCAGGCTGCTTTCTTCATTTACATTGTCTGTCATATAGGCATCTGTGCCAGTGACCCCTTACTACACCACCTTTTAACTTGAGCAAAATTGAAAGAGAGTGTTGGGTAATGTAAACAGCATGGATTTGACATCAAAACCATAGGATTTGGACCCAAGTGCAAAAACTTCCCCGTGGGAATCCATCTTTGGCAAACCAAAGATCCATAATCCAGAGACTGCTCAGGTCGAAGTAAACCTTAATGTAATATGACCTTAGGCCCCCATCTAATAAATACCCTAGAGGGTCAGAGAGCTCATGATAATTACACCACAAATGACAACAGTGCGTTGAGGGAACAGAATCCCTGGGTGCCTGCTAACGTTGCACAGATTAGCTGCTTTCACCACCTCTGCATTCTAGGCCAGGGGTCGGCAAACCACAGCTATTAACTAACAGAGACACAAAGAGATATTAAAATACAATGTGGCATATGCAGCCATAGGACTATATATGGCCAGGGTATTATGGGAGTCTGAGGCAAGGGCAACTAACCCATCTTGAGAGTATGGTGGGAGAGCAGGAAAGACTTCCTTGAAGAGGTGATACTGGAGCCTTAGATTCCATAATGAATTTTTTTAAATTAATAGGCTTTATTTTTTTTAGAGCGGTTTTAGGTTTACAGAAAAATTAACCAGATAGTACAGAGAGTTTCCATATACCCAATTTCTCCCCACCCACAATGTCCCCTATTATTAACATCTTACATCAGAGTGGTACATTAGTTACAATTGATGAACCAATATTGATACATTTTAAACTAAAGTCCATAGTTTACATTAGGGTTCATTATTATTGTACAGGTCTAAGGATTTCAACAAATGGATATTAGGTACCTACCATGACAGTATCATACAGAACAGTTTCACTGTCCTAAAAATCCCCTGTGCTTCATCTATTCCACTCTCACCCTCTCCTCTCACCTCAACCCTTGGCAATCACTTCTCTTTTAGTTTTGCTTTTTCCAGATGTCATACAGTTGGAATTATACAGTATGTAGCCTCCACCGACTGGATTCTTTCACTAAACACTATGATATAAGATTCCTCTATGTCTTTTTATGGCTTGATAGCTCATTTCTTTTTATCACTGAATAATATTCCATGGTATGAATGTACCACCATTTGCCCATTCACCTACTGTTATGGATTGGCTCAAGTCCTCCAAAAAGATATGCTGAAGTCCTAATCTCTGGTACCTGTGAATGTAACCTTATTTGGAAAAAAGTCTTTGCAGATGCAATCCAGTTATGATGAGGTCGTTAGGGTGGGCCCTAATCCAATATAATTGATGTCCTTATAAAAAGAGGAAGCGGCCATATGGACACACATAGCGGGGAATACCATTTGATGACAGAGGCAGGGATTGGAGTGATGTAGCTATAAGCCAAGGAATGCTAAGGGTCCGTAACCACCACCAGAAACTAGCAATAAGCAAGAAAGGATTCTACCCGAAATCTCAGAGGGAGCATGGCCCTGCTGACCCCTTGATTTCGGCCTTGTAGCCTCCAGAACTGTGAGAGAATAAATTTGGTTGTTTAAGCCCTCAGTTTGTAGTACTTTGCTACAGCCCCCTGTGAAACTGATATACTTCCTGAGAGACATCTTGAATCAGCTTTTGACAGTTATGAATAAGGCTGCTATCCACATCTGTGTGCAGGTTTTTGTGTGGACACAAGTTGTCAACTCATTTGGATAAACACCTGGGAGCATGACTTCTAGATCATGTGTTAAGATTATGTTTAGCTTTGTGAGAAATTGCCAAGCTGTTTTCCAAAGTGGCTGCACCATTTTGCATTTCCACCATCAGTGAAAGAGTTCCTGATGCTCCATATTCATGCCAGCATTTGGTATTGTCAAGTTTGGATTTTATTTTGTTTGTTTTTGATTTCATTGGTTCTTACATAAATGTGTAATGTAAGATCCTGGTTTGTCTCCCCCAGTGTTTCTTTTTGTTCCTAATATTCTGAAATTTTTGTTCCTAATATTCTGATTAATGGCCTTGAGTCACCCAGTGGGTTTCCTTCCTTCCTTTCTTCTTTTTTTCCTCCTTACCTCCATCCCTCCCTTCCTTTCCCTTTCCTTCCTTTTCTTCCTCCCTCCCTCTTTTTTTTTTTTTTTTTTTTTTCCGGGCCTCTCACTGCTGTGGCCTCTCCCGTTGCAGAGCACAGGCTCCGGACGCACAGGCTCAGCGGCCATGGCTCACGGGCCCAGCCACTCCACGGCATGTGGGATCTTCCTGGACCGGGGCACAAACCCGTGTCCCCTGCATCGGCAGGCGGACTCTCAACCACTGCGCCACCAGGGAAGCCCTGAAATATTTTTGTGAATTATTTCTTCAAGGATTTCCTTCTTTCATCTCCCTGTTTTCTATGTTTTCACTTTCTGGAACTCCAAGTATTTGGATATCTGAGCTCCTGGAATGATTTTCTAATTTTATTTCTTTTCTCCCTCTCTCTTACTTTTTTACCTTTTTGTGTTTGGGTCTACTTTCTGAATAGTATCCTCCAACCTGTATTTGGTTAGAGTTCTGTGCAGGAGACAGGATCAGAAACCCCTTTAGGTATTTTAAGCAGAAAAGGATTTATTATAGGGAATTAGGTGCTTGCAAACTTGTTGGAAGAGCTGGGGTTGCTGAAATCAGGGGGACTTTTGTTTCAAAGTCACCATAGCTGTGGTTGAGAGGTCACATTTGCTACTCTTGCTGCTGCCACCGTAACTTCCTGACCACATGAAGCTGGGGACTGGGCACTGGATCAGGGAGTCTGGCCACTGACATTTGGCTCAAAGGTAAAGGTCAAAGACAGCAAGGTTGTTGTTTGGCTTGAATAAGAAGTTCAAATTGTGGGGTAGTCTATATAACATGTCAACTCACATGAGGACTTTGATATTCATCCAACCAATTTTGGCCTTTCATTTTAATGAAACAGAAGCTGAACTCCTGATGGAGTGAGTTCTATAGGTATAATCAGAAACAGAGCTCCAATAGCTTCACTAACTTTGCCAGACAAGAGTAGGCTGTGTCAAGGAGGCCAGAGTTCTCCAAACTCACTGGATTGAATTTTGGTCACATAATCACCTTGGCTCTCACATAAATGAAGTCACTGGAAAGGTAGGCATCATTAATGAAAACAAATATGAATCTGTGTTTCAGTTTCATGATAGCTTAAGCAGAAATAAGTTTCACAGTGTGTCTAGGTTTTGCAAGTTTCTACCTGTTAAGGAAGTGGCAAGGCATCATCACACTCCAGTGTTTCCTCTATAGCCTTGGAAGCTTCACAGAACTATCCTCCTCCAGTCTCTTTCTTCAGAGTGCCAGCTGGGCAAAAAGAACCATTAATTTTTTGGGTGTTTGTGTGTGTATTTTAAGAATGATATTTTGTAGCATTTAATTTTAAGTAAGCAAACACCTGCTGTATTCATTTTAAATCATATATTTTTATTACCTGGGGATGCATGAATATATTTTCACTGTAAGAAAACTAAAATATTAAAGATATAAACTAAAGTCTCCTGTGATCACCACCCTCAATACCAGTTGTCCTCCCCAGAAAGTAACCAAGTATCAATTATAGAGCAGCATCATGCATTAGTCAAGGGAGGTTAGGTTTTGCTGCAATAACAAACATCTTCAAAATCTCAGTGCCTTACAACAACAAAGGTTTATTTATTGATCCTTACATGTTTGTTATGGGTTGGCTTCAGCTGTATCTCTGGACACAGGTTGAAAAAGCAGGTAGGGTATGCTAATCTTAAGGCAGAGGGAAAAGAAACAATGGTGGAACCTCTTACATCTTTCGCTTGGAAGTCTCATGTCACTTTCACCCACATTTCCTTGGTCAAAGCAAATTATATAGCCAAACCTACTTCAGTGAGGGTGTATAATCCTTCCATAGAGAGGGGCAGTGAAAAATTTCCTGTAGTTTTATAGAGTACATAAAACTATAGAAATAGGTATCATTTTAATATAATTTATTGCAATACTGAACTTTACTTTCTTCATGCAAAAATATGTCTTAGAAGTCTTTCCATGTTATACAAATAGACCCATCTCCTTTTTATTTATTTATTTGTTTATTTTTGACTGCGTTGGGTCTTCGTTGCTATGCGCGGGCTTTCTCTAGTTGCAGCAAGCAGGGGCTACTCTTCGTTGTGGTGGCAGGCTTCTCACTGCGGTGGCTTCTCTTGTTGCACAGCACGGGCTCTAGGTGCGCGGGCTTCAGTAGTTGTGGCACATGGGTTCAGTAGTCGTGGTACATGGGCTCAGTAGTTGTGGCTCGCGGGCTCTAGAGAGCAAGCTCAGTAGTTGTGGCACATGGGCTTAATTGCTCTGCGGCATGTAGGATCTTCCCGGACCAGGGCTCGTACCCATGTCCCCTGCTTTGGCAGGTGGATTCTTAACCACTGGGCCACCAGGGAAGTCCCTCCATCTTCTTTTTAAACAGCTGCATTCATATGCCATATTATGGATGTACTATGGTTTATTTAGCTATTTCCCTATTTGAAAACATTTAAGTTATTTCTAATGTGTTATTACTGCAGACAAAAGTGTAGCAATATCCCTGTACTTACCCCTTGTACATATGTGCAAGCATTTCTCTGGGGTGGGTACAGAGAAGTGGAATTGCTCATGAATAGCTCACGAATAGTTCCAAAGGAACTGCCAGTTTTCTCTCTGTATCCTAATACGGCATACTCATTAGGAGAATTTCAAAGAGCTTAATAAAAGGACTACTGACAAAGAATAGAGTAGTATCCCAAGACTGATAGCAGTGAGGCTAGGCCTGAACGAGCAAGAGGAGGGAGCAGTTAGCAGCGTCATGTGGAAAGGGATGGGTGAAGCCAGCAATATGGCCCTATAGTGAAGGAGTCAAGGGAATAAATGCCTCAAATCAGTTTTCCCTCTGGTCTCCTACTGGGCTGACCTCAAGCAGGTGACAGACAGCCAAGGAGTCTATTTATCTAGCCCGTCCTGGCCTGCCTCCTGGAACACAGAGGAGGTGGAAGGAATAGAAAGCCAACCTGGAGGAGCAAATAGAACATATCTATGCCGTTCTCTTACCCACAGAACAGGAAGTGACTTAATTGTTTGCCGATATGATAAGCAAACAAAAAAAAAATGCTACTTAAAAGAGCACTTTTTATTTGCACTGCCCTAATTATTAGTGAGGACTTCTGCTGATAATGCAGGAACGCAGACTGTCTTTTCCAGCACAGCTTAGGTTTAAATAACCTAACCCTAACTGATACAGCATCCAACTATTGACAGTTCATAGTCCTTACATTTAATTAGAAGGAAAGAGATCTTATTGTT
>NW_006791814.1:4248062-4251851 GCF_000442215.2 Lipotes vexillifer | reverse complement strand
TGCGGAGCACAGGCTCCGGACGCGCAGGCTCAGCGGCCATGGCTCACGGGCCCAGCCGCTCCGCGGCATGCGGGATCCTCCCAGACCGGGCGCGAACCCGTGTCCCCTGCATCGGCAGGCGGACTCCCAACCACTGCGCCACCAGGGAAGCCCTATTGTTACTTTTTGTAGAAACGATGGGGTTGATTTGGTGGTTTGTGCCATTAAGTCTTCTGGAACTTAGGCTCCTTTAGTCTTGTTGCTTTATCCTACATTAATTGCTCATTTGGACCAAGCTCACCTCATGGGTCCAAAATGTCTGCTCCAACTCCTGCCATTATATCTGCATCCAAACCAGAAGGAAAAAAGAAGAGACCAGGAGGGAAAAGGTGGAGGTGTTGGGTGCAACCCAGTGGTCTCTTAATGAAGGTTCTAGAATCTGCTATGTGATTACCTGATGTACACCTTGTTGGACAGAACTCAAGTTACATAGCCATACTTGGCTATAAGGAAGGTTGGGAAGATTTTAATTTTATTTGGGGAGCTAAGTGCCTAGGCACAAGGGAGATGACCTATAAATACTATTTTTAAAAGTCCAGGAATTGGACAGACACCCTTCTCCGGCAGGTGAGTTGGTCCCGCTTTCTAGGAGGAGTGTACCTGTACTTTGACCTCCATGACCCCTGGCTCTTCCCTTGGGGACACTCTTCCTTGTCCAGTATCCTCATGGCCAAATTTAATAGATACTAGTGTCAACTTTTTGGGGACTCCACAAATATTATATCCCTGTTTCCTGATAGTTTGGGGTCCCTGGAGTTTCTCATTTCTTTGTAGAAGAAATAAATGTGAAGATGTTTATTAGGGGACATTTAGTGGTCTCTGCCACAGATGCTCAGAATAATGCCTGGCCCATTTTTTCCATGTTTAAGCTCAGGAGTCATATCCTATATGGAGACTAAGGTCTAATGACAGTTTTTAAAGAAAAATCATACACAGTCAAAATTATTATTGATACATCCAAGTGTGTTATCCTCCACAACTTTGTAAATGTGTATCAATTAGCTAAGGCTGCCTAACAAGCCACCTCAAAACTCGGTGATATACCCATTCATCTGTCGATGGACATTTAGGTGTCTTCCATATCCTGCCCATTGTAAATAGTGCTGCAAGAAGATGTGGTATATATATATATATATATATATATATATATATATAATGGAATATTACTCAGCCATAAAAAAGAATGAAATTGGGTCATTTGTAGATGGACCTAGAGTCTGTCATACAGAGTGAAGTAAGTCAGAAAGAGAAAAACAAATATCGTATATTAACACATATATGTGGAATCTAGAAAAATAGTACTGATGAACCTATTTGCAGGGCAGGAATAGAGACACAGACGTAGAGAATGGACGTGTGGATACAGCGGGGGAAGGGGAGGGTAGGATGAATGGGGAGACTAGGTTTGACATAAATACACTACCATGTGTAAACTAGATAGCTAGTGGGAACCTGCTGTGTAGCAAAGGGAGCTCAGCTCGGTGCTCTGTGATGACCTAGATGGGTGGGATGGGCTCAGGGAGGGGGGAGGGAGGTCCAAGAGGGAGGGGATATATGTATACATATAACTGATTCACTTCATCGTACAGCAGAAACTAACACGACATTGTAAAGCAATTATACTCCAGTAAAAAATACTCAGTGATATAAAACAACAGTCATTTACTTTCATGTAAAGTAAGTCTGCAGTCTGGCTGATCTAGCAGCCAGGGCATGTTCTCCTGCATAGCAGAAGCACTAGAGGGCAAGGCCAACCACACAAGCACATTTCAAGCCTCTGCTTGTGTCAGTGACTGCTAACATCCCATTGGGAAAAGGAAGTCACATGGCCAAGCCTAAGGTCAGTCGGTGGGGAAATATATATGTACACAACCAAGGCCAGCATCCCCCAACATCAAATTCCACTCCTCCTATGGAGGTGGTGTGGGAGAGAGAGCGGAATGTTTTTAAACAATTTAATTTGCCATAAAATGATTTTTAAATCAATTGCTCTAACTCATTTGTCAACTTGTGTCCCTCGATTCTTCCATTTCTTATTTGAGGAGGTCAAGGAAGCCATCACCAACCACTTGCCCTGTTAGTTGAACATTGCATTTTACTTCTTTGTTAACAGCTTGAAACCCATAAAATAATCTATATATTATTTCTGTATGAATTGGTCAAAATACATCAGTTATTGCAATTGGATGGCAGATATGGCCTGGGTCACAGGTTCACTGAGTGGATGGTGGGCAGAACCATTTTCACTCTTTAAATCCCCCCTCCCACTACCCATGATATTGACCTTGGCTACCTGTCAGCTGTTCCCCCTATTTGAGCAGCAGTGCAGATGGGACAAGTACATGGGTTCTGTAGCAGATACTGTGGCATGCTGCCCAGACCCCCCACTCCAGGACTGAGGCACTTATATTCCCCCAGCTGCTGCTAGCATAGGCTGCTGACTGCTCTCAATCGAGTCCATCTTGAGGATTTGCCCTTGGTTGAAGAAAGCAACCTAGTCCAAGTCCTACATCCAATGACTGGATGAAGTGGGAGTCCCAAAGTCCTGCCTCCATGCCATCCTAGCTCCATCCTTACCCCTTGGCATCAGCTAAGGCCTCTGCTGAGGCTGCATGCAGTTTGATTTTTCCTTTCCACGTATGATCCTGAAAGCACTCTGTAATAATCTTCCTGCATGCATACCTCCACGGAGTTTTATTCCTGGAGAATCTAACCCACAGCAGGCTCTGAAGTCAGACGGAACTGGGTTTTGAGTTTTATCCCAAATACCCACGAGCTATGTGGCCTTAGACATAATACATTCACTATAAGCCTCAATAAGCCTCAGATTTTTAATCTCTAAAGATGAAATAATGATAGTATATGCCTCTTATGGTTACAATGAGGATGAAGAGAAATAATGCTGTAAATCATATGATATCTGGCACGTGTTAGATTTTGCTGAAATGTATTCCATTTTTGCTCAGCCCGTTGCCTGCATTTCCAGAAGCCAGTGTCTTCATGCCTCGCTGAAAGAGAAGCGGTCCTGTTGTGCTAACTTCTTTCCAGCAGATGGCGCCACTAGATAAATCCTATCCAGCTCAGTTACAACTCTCACTATTCACAGATTACATACCAGTTTCACATGCATCATCTCATTTGATTCTCCTTCATCAATCATTTACCAAGTGCTGATTATTCCATCATTTATTCTTTCATCCCTTGCTCAATGCATGCTTGCTGAGACCTTACTCCAGCCAAAGTGCAGCTTTAAATCCCTTCTAAAACATCATGGTGACTAAGACACAAACAAAAAAGGAAAGTAAAAGAAAAGAAGAAAAGAAAATTCCAAGCCCCAGCTAGAAAGCTGGATTTTGAGAGATAAAAAGACAAGTTTTAGCCACTGATTTCGTTCTGGTCCAGACTTGGTGCCAACGTGCCTGATGGAGGCTGATTTAATAAAACAATAAAGCGGAAGAACCTTGATTTGAGTGAAACTGAGTCAGGAAGGAAATGATTCTTCTGCAGGAGCTGCTGAGGTGCCTCCCCAGAGAGCATCCGCAGTCCTTCCCAAGTGCTATTGATCTGAAGGCACAGCAGTTGGCTCTTGGACTGGTTAAAATTGCCGAGTAGGAGGAAAAAAGAAAAGAAATCCATAAAGGAGGTGTTGAGGGCTTGCGGGGAGGAGGAGTCAGCTGGCCTGGATTCAGGAGCTCCCAATAGAAACGACTTTGTAGTTCCTTCTGCTTTGCAGCCGGCCAGTGGGCATTC
>NW_006791814.1:4247602-4247966 GCF_000442215.2 Lipotes vexillifer | reverse complement strand
GGTCATTCCTGGAAGCCATGAGACCAGGCCGGCTGAGATCCTGGTGGGACAAAGGGTGCCCACCCTCAGCCTACTCTTGCTCACTCCAGAGCCGTGGGGGAATAAACTCATCTGAAGATCACCCCAGCAGTACAATTTAGGGGTGCCAAGAAGGGCTCCCTCCATGGGTGAAATCCCTCTGTCTCTCAACAACCAGTCTCTGGACCCCAGATGCCACCATTAGTGATTCATTGTCCCTTAAAATGAAAACTGCAGGAATTAAGAGCTGAACTTCTCTATAGGTAGGGGTGTGTGTGTGTGTGTGTGTGTGTGTGTGTGTGTGTGAGAGAGAGAGAGAGAGAGAGAGAGAGAGAGAGAGAGAGAG
>NW_006791814.1:4216679-4244986 GCF_000442215.2 Lipotes vexillifer | reverse complement strand
TTTGTGGTACGCGGGCCTCTCACTGCTATGGCCTCTCCCGCTGCGGAGCACAGGCTCCGGACGCGCAGGCTCAGCGGCCATGGCTCACGGGCCTAGCCGCTCCGCGGCATGTGGGATCTTCCCGGACCGGGGCACGAACCCGCGTCCCCTGCATCGGCAGGCGGACTCTCAACCACTGGGCCACCAGGGAAGCCCAAGTTAGAAAGATTAATGGAGGATGGGAAAAGAGAAGGAGAAGAATAGGTAAGAAAAAAAAAATCACATTAAAAAAGGATTTCGGAAATTCCCTGGCGGTCCACTGGTTAGGACTCAGCACTTTCACTGCTGAGGGCACAGGTTCGATCCCTGGTCAGGGAACTAGCCGTGCGGCATGGCCAAAAATAAATTAAAAAATAAATTAATTTTAAAAAAAGGATATCCATGATTAAGAGTATTATTATTATACATCACAATCAATATGACTTTACTCCAGGAATATAAAATTGGTTTAACATTAGAAAATGAACTCATACAATTTACCACTTTAACAGAATAAGGAGAACAACCATCTCAGTAGATGCAAAGAAAGCATTTGATAATATTCAACATAAGTTTATGATTTTAAAAAAAAACTTAAGAAATTAGGAGTAGAAGGAAACTTCCTTCATATGGTAAAGATTTTCTACAAAGAACATATAGCATATTTAATGGGAAAATATTGAAAGCATTTCCATTGAGATCAAGAAAGAAACAGATTCCCAGTGTGTCTATTTCTATTTATTATTGTGTTTGAGATCCTAGCCAGTGCAAAAATAAAAGATTTGAAAGGAAGAAATTTACACATATGAGAAAAAAAAAAACCCAAATCTACCAATAAGCTATTAGAATTAAAAGTAAATTTAGCGGGACTTCCCTGGTGGCACAGTGGTTAAAAATCCACTTGCCAGTGCAAGGGACATGGTTTTGATCCCTGGTCCAGGGAGATCCCACATGCTGCAGAGCAACTAAGCCCGCCACAACTACAAATTTAGCGGGACTTCCCTGGTGGCACAGTGGTTAAAAATCCACTTGCCAGTGCAAGGGACATGGTTTTGATCCCTGGTCCAGGGAGATCCCACATGCTGCAGAGCAACTAAGCCCGTGCGCCACAACTACTGAGCCTACACTCTAGAGCCCACGAGCCACAACTACTGAGCCTGCCCATGCCACAACTACTGAAGCCTGAGCCCTTAAAGCCCGTGCTCCACAACAAGAGAAGCCACTGCAATGAGAAGCCCCTGCACCGCAATGAAGAGTAACCCCCCACTCACTGCAACTAGAGAAAACCGACGCACAGCAACGAAGATCCAACGCAGCCAAAAATAAATAAATTTATATAAAAAAGAAAGATCCATGGACTACTCAGCCATTAAGAAGTATGAAATTTTAAAAAAGTAAATTTAGCAATCATCATATACAAAGTCAGTATACAAAAGTCAATTGAATTTTTATTTACCATAAAAATTTAACATAAAACTTTGTTTAATAACATCAAAAAGAAAAAAGTACCATTTACTTGTATCACAAAACCCAAATAGCTAGGAATAAATTTAAAGAAATATGTGCAAGACGTGTAAATTGAAAAACTTAAAACGTCACTGGGAGAAATAAAAGTTCTAAATAAATAGATATTTCTTGTTCATGGGTCAGAAAACTCAACATTGTAAAGATGTCAATTCCCTCCAAATGGGTCTATAGATTCAGTGCAATTTTTTTCTTTGAAAAAGTAAGGAATATTTATTATTTGATTTCTGTAAAAGATTTCTTCTGTTGCCTGTGAGTGTAAAGACATGCCTGAAAGATGCCCACTAAAATATTAACACTAGCTATATAGCGTGATAAGATTTCAGGGGATTTTACTTTCTTCCTTATAATTTTATATATTTGAAAATTTTATAGTTTGTTTAAAACAAAACAAAACAAAACAAAACAAACTATTGCAAGCCAAATGAGAAAAGCAATGACAAAAGCTGAGACTTAGTATCAGACAGGATTCAAATTCCAACTCCTCCATTCCCTAGCTGTGTGACTCAGAGAAAATTGCTTAACTTCTCTGTGCCTCAGTTTCTTCCTCTTTAAAAGCAGGGGTTGAGTGGACAGCTCTTGTTTTTGCCTGCCCAGCACCTTTCCCCTTGTTCTCCCTTTGGGAATCATCCCACCTAACTCCTACCACAATCAGTTCGATTTGTGCAAGAGTGGAGAGCTCATGTACCCATGGGATTTGGTTTGGTGATGTAAATGAGGGAAGTGGGCCAGATGTGAGGAAGGAACATGGGTAAAAGAAATATTTTACTTTCTTCTTTAATCCACTGTAAAAAAACAAACAAACAAAACCAGTATTGCAAGATTTATGACAAATGGCTCTGATATGAGGCTTCAATGCTGAGACAACAGGACATGGTGGGGACTGTGGAGAAATGGAGAAACCATGCTCTATCCAAAGGGGACCCGCATCACAACGGTGAAGAACTGCACCCATGCTGCTGGATTTCCAATTTGTCAAGAGAAGCCAGAAATCTGGATTTTAATGTGAAATCTCTCAATGTTCAATTTTTGGCAATGAATGTAAAAAAATTTTAAAATGTGATGTTGGCCCAAACGGTGCAGGCCATGATTCTGTCTGAGTGCCAGATCTGAGCCTGAGGGTCCATTGTATGATCTCCGGCCCAGTGGGAGAGACAGATGGGTGGATAGGTAGTTTTTTGGTTTTTTGTTTTTTTTAATTTTTATTTATTTTTGGCTGGGTGGGTCTTTGTTGCTGTGTGCGGGCTCAGTAGTTGTGGCTCGCGGGCTTAGTTGCTCCCCCGCATGTGGGATCTTCCCGGCCCAGGGCTTGAACCCATGTCCCCTCATTGACAGGCAGATTCTCAACCACTGTGCCACCAGGGAAGTCCTGGATAGGTAGTTTTGACACAGCTTGATAAGTGTAAAGCTGGAAACACACACGCTGTAATGGGGCAGAGAAGAGGAGTGGGGGTGGGGAGGGGGTCTTTGGGGAGGAGCTGGCACCCCATCTGAGTCCTACATGAAGGCTCAGCAGGCCAAGAAACTGGGGTTGGGCAGTCCAGGCAGCGGTAACAGTCCCTGGGAGTCCCATGCTGGAGAACCTACAGCAGATGGGCAAAGCTCAGGTGTCAGATGGGGGTGGGGAGCAGGGGGACAGGAGGCTGGGGAGGTGGGCGGGGCCCAATGGAGAGTGGCCTGGACCATATCATGTGTCTGTTCAACCATTCCTTAATTTTCCCACGTTGTAATTTCTGCTGTTCTTGATAGAAAACCAGAGGTTGTTTCCATGCCCCCAAACCAACCATTTCCTGTGATAAAAAGAAGCCCTTTCAGCTGTCAAAGTTGGCAAAACTCCTCTTTCTCCTCCCCCCGCCCCACGGCTCTGGCTCACCCTCACGTGCATTTCACTCTCACCCCTGGAGAGTATCCAAGAAAATAAATACTTTTGACCTTTGTCAGAACACCTTGGACTGGCCAGTATAAAAAGAAACAACTTGTACAGAAGGAAATGTTTCAATTCCTCCCAAATGGCTCTCTTTTCTCTAATGTCCAAAGCCAAATGCAGTTATGAGTCTGAGACCACAGGGGTGGCGTGCAGGGCCCTGGGCTGCAGGTCATGAGTCCATTCTCATCCTGGTCCCACAGCCTGACTCCTCCAATAAGACCAGGCCACACATGCCCAACTGGAGCATAAGCAGGTATGTTGGATGGTTTCCCAGAACCTTCTCCATCAGGACTCAGGGCCCAAATCTCTTGCACACAGAGCCAGTGTGGCCCTGATGTCAGTGATGGTGTCTCCCATCTAGCCAGCACATGCCAAGCTCTCACCATACATAAGCTCATATAATCCCATAAAAGTCTCATCCCACTTTATAGGAAAGGAAGTTGAAGTCCTGGGAAGCTGAGTGATGGCAGTTGCCCTGTGCGGTGAAGCTTGAAAGCCTGACCTCAAAGACTATGCTATTTAAAATGAAATGTAGTTCATTGTGATGATTCGCTCTATGTGTCAACTTGACTAGGCTAAGGGATGCCCAGATAGCTGGCAAAACATGATTTCTGGGTGTGTCTGTGAGGGTGTCTCTGGAAAAGGTTAGTATTTGAATCAACAGACTGAGTAAAGATGGCCGTCCCCTGTGTGGATGAGCATCCTCTAATCCATTGAGAGCTCAGTTAGAATAAAAAGGTGGAGGAAGAGTGAATTTGCTCTCTCTCCAGAGCTGGTACCTCCGTCTTCTCCTGCCCTTGGACTTTGGAACTCCGGGTTCTCAGGTCTTTAGACTCAGACCAGATCTTAGATGTATACACATCTGTATCTATATCCATATCTAACAATACACATATATCTCCTGCTGGTTCTGTTTCTCTGGACAGCCCGAATACATTCATATACATGATAACATATTAAACAGCACGGGAAAGTTTACCATGAAAAGCAAACTCTCACCCCCAACTCCCTTGAGGCGACCTCTTTTAATCATTTTAATTTTCTGGTGATTACCTCCCTAACTATAAACAATAGCTAGATAATATTTACTGTCTGTAAAGTGTGCTTACAATCCCTGCTTTCTCCAACTGCTTGATATTTATATACTTATTTTTCATTCTCATTTCTCTTCATAAATTCAATAAGTGTAACCTCTATCTTATTTTCTCCCATGGATCGTATCTTTTGACATTCCACTTTCTAAGATGAAGGTATGAGCAGCGTTTCTTTTCTCTCGCTGTTTCTATTTTCCACATTTTGTCAGCCTCGCTTTTGTTTTTAAAGCGTCATTTTATTTACTGTGGTAGAGACTTCCAGAGTTCCCCTCTATCGGGGTCTCTCCTTCCAGACACATGGAAGATTATGTTTCCCACCCCTTTGAGTTGGTGTAACCATGTGACTAATTCTGGCCAATGGGTTGGGGGAGGAAGTGACCTTTGCTACTTCTAGGCTTGGAGCATTTAATGGCTGGTGTGAGCTCCTCCCTCCCCCAACCCCCAGATGCAGATACCATGTTCTCCCACCTGCTGCCACACCTGACAACATTCCATACGGAAGAGCCTCTGTCAGCAACCCCCAACCCCGGCAATGTATAATCAACATGTAATATGAGGGAGACATAAATCTTTGTTGTTCTAAGCCTCTGAGTGTTTGGGGGTTATTTGTCACTGCAGCTTAACCATGCACTTCCTAACTGATGTAATTAACATATTCTGTCCTGCAACTATTACAATCAAGAACTTTAATGTTTTGTCCATTCTTTAAATGAACAGATTACAAAAAAGATAAACTATTTCTGTCCTGGCAAGTCTGAAAATGTCTTTATTTGACCTCACACTTGATTATGTTTGCCTGGGAATAGAATTCTAGGTGAAAAATCTCTTTTAGAATTTTCAAGATACTGCACTATTGGCATCTGGCTTTTGAATTCTGGTGAGAAATCTGATACTGGTCTGAGTCTTTTTCCTTCACAGATGATTTTTTTTTTTTGGCCATGCTGTGCAGCTTGCAGGATAGGATCTCAGTTCCCCCACCAGGAATTGAAACCGGGCCATGGCAGTGAAAGCGCTGAATCCTAACCACTAGACCACCAGGGAACTCCCTAGATGAATATTTTTTTAAATCCAGGGAAAACTTAGAATCTTTAAACCGTATTGCATCTGACACAGTTTAGTTTTTTTCTCGCATTTTCTCTCTCTTGGTCTTTTCCGTCTCTGTCTTTTTGTTCTATGTTGGGAGGACTTTCTTCAACTTTAAATCTCAGACATCTATTAAAGTTTACATTTTAGCAATAGTGTATGTTTGAGAAATTTTAACAATATTTATATCAGTATAACAAACAGAAAAAAATCATGAATTGTAAGTGTACAAATGGATGAATTATCACAAAGTGAACACACGCGGATAAGGACACCCTAGTCAAGAAGTCGATTATTACCAACAAGTCGTTGTCCCCTTGTGCTCCTTCCCAGTCACTACCCACCCCTTCTCTCCAAAGGTTACCCATTCTACTGTTCTAACCCTGTCAATTAGTTCCTCCTGTTTTTTGAAACAAATAAGTGGAATCATACAAGTCATTTATCCTCTTGAAGCTCCAGTTTCCTCAGCTGTAAACTGGGAGTAAAAATATAACTAAAAGAACATGGCAGATTATAGGTGCTTAGGACATGTTCGTTTAATCTGTGTAGCTCATTGTACCTTAAATCACTTGCACAAGTGGTGGATTTCCAGCATAAAAAGAGGTTATATCACCAATGAACCAGAAAACCTATAGTCCTAGGATCTGATATGGGCAGAGTAGGAGGTGAAAAGCCACTAAGTAGGAAAGGAACATTTCCTTTCGACATGAATGAGAATTCCTCTTGATCCACATCCTTACCTGCATTTGGTGTTGTCTGTGTTTTGGAGTTTGGCTGTTCTAAGAGGTGTGTAGTTTTAATTTGCATTTCCCTGATGACATGTGATGTGGAACATATTTTCCGATGCGTGTTTGCCATTGATTTGTCTTCTTTGGTGAGGTGTCTGTTAAGATCTTTGACTCACTTTTCTTAAAGGCTTAAAAAAAAATTATTTATTTATTTTTGTCTGCGTTGGGTCTTTGTTGCTGCGTGCGGGCTTTCTCTAGTTGCGTCCAGCGGGAGCTACTCTTCGTTGCTGTGTGCGGGCTTCTCATTGCGGTGGCTTCTCTTGCTGCAGAGCACAGGCTCTAGGCACGCAGGTTTCAGTAGCTGTGGCACACGGGCTCAGTAGTTGTGGCTCACGGGCTTATTTGCTCCGTGGCATGTGGGATCTTCCCAGACCAGGGCTCAAACCCATGTCCCCTGCATTGGCAGGTGGATTCTTAACCACTGTGCCACCAGGGAAGCCCATTGACTCACTTTTTAATTGGATAGTTTGTGTTCTTATTGTTGAGTTTTTGTATATTTTTGGGTAACAGTCCTTTATCAGATGTGTCGTTTGCAAATATTTTCTCCCAGTCTGTAACTTGTCTTCTCATTATCCTCACATTGTCTTTTGCAGAGTAGAAGTTTTTAATTTTAATGAAGTCCAGTTTATTGATTATTTCCTTTGAGGATCATGACTTTGGTGTTATATCTAAAAAGTTATTAGCACACCCAAGGTTTGCTCCTATTATCTTGTAAGACAGCGGTCCCCAGCCTTTCTGGCACCAGGGACCGGTTTTGTGGAAGACAATTTTTCCACAGATGGTGGAGGGGAGGATGGTTCAGGCGGTAATGAGAGCCAGCGATGGGGAGCGATGGGGAGCAGCAGATGAAGCTTTGCTCCTTCGCAGCCACTCACCTCCTGCTGTGCGGCCCAGTTCCTAACAGGCCGCGGACTGGCTGGGGATCTCTGTTGTAGGAGTTTGGTGCATGTGTGGTTTTAATCTAACCTGTGGCTTTTGCCCCATCCAGCTGGTTTCCAATAATGCCCTTGGCTCATTGTCTTTTTTTTTTTTTTAATATTTATTTATTTGGCTGCACTGGGTCTTGGTTGCGGCATGCGGAATCTTTTAGTTGCAGCATGTGGGATCTAGTTCCCTGAGCAGGGACAGAACCCGGGCCCCCTGCATTGGGAGCTTGGAGTCCTAGCCACTGGACCACCAGGGAAGTCTCTCATTGTCTTCCTACAGTCACGGCAATGTTAACATTCTATAACCTTCTCTTCTTTATCTTGCAAAGAAGGCAGTTTCAGCCCAGCATTTAAAATCTCCAGGTACTTGTGTTCTCCAGATTACTTCCCTTTGCTTTACAAGTCTTCTTATCAGATTCAGTTGAGACTTACACTTCCATAACCAAGATTTGTTTGATTCTACACAGGCTTAGGAGCTGATGTCTTCTCCCAGAGGTGGAATTACATTTACCAAGCTCATGGGACTGATGTGGAAAATGGGAATGTCAATGTATTCGCTGATAACAAGAAATAGGGTTAAGCATACTGCAATTTTCTCATCAGCCTAACCAGCACATTCTTTCCTGAAGGCAGATCTAAGTGAAAAGTAAAATTATGTAAAATAAAGGAAAAGAAGGTGACTTGGTGAGCATTTGACAGTTCAGCACTATTGACTGAGAGCCTGTTACATGTCGTGCATCATGCTGGACACAAGGCTGGACCCCAGGCGGAGAACAGCCAATAAGAGAGATGGGGCTCTGTGTTCACAGATCCTAGGCTACACAAAGACGTTAATGAAACGTCTAGATTAAAAAAAAAAAAGGAAACCCCCCCCCCCAAAAAACCAAAAAACTGTGCAACGTAGCCTCTGCTTCCTCTCTGCAACTACTAAATTAACAGTACAGGGATTTTTCTTTATAAAGTACAATGCCCTGGGTGGCGGTGGGGGGCGGGGGAGGGATAAATTGGGAGCTTGGGATTGACGTATACACACTACTATATATAAAATAGATAACTAATAAGAACCTACTGTATAGCACAGGAAACTCTACTCAATACTCTGTAATGACCTATATGGGAAAAGAATCTAAAAAAGAGTGGATATACGTACATGTATAACTGATTAACTATGCTGTAGACCAGAAACAAACACAATGTTGTAAATCAACTACACTCCAATAAAAACTAATTAAAATTTAAAAAAATACAGTGCCTTAAGACAAAGGTCAGCAAGCTATGGTCCATGAACCAAATCTAGCCTGCTCCCTGTTTATGTACAGCCCATAAGGGAAGAATAGTTTTGCACTCTCGAATGGTTGGGAAAAAATAAAAAGCAGAATAATACTTTACGACACATGAAAACGTTAGGAAATTCAGATTCCAGTGTTCATAAATAAAGTTTTGTTTGAACTTAGCCATGTGTTCCAATGCATGTTCCACTTATTGTTAATGGCTTCTTTCACGCTACATTGACATAGTTGAGTAGTTGCAATGGAGACCATATGGTGTGCAAAGCCAAAAATACTTACTATCCGACCCTTTACAGAAAAGATTTTCCATCCCTTGCTCTAGAGCAGCTCTATTCCACAGAACTTTCTGCAGTGACAAGGAATGTCATGCACTGTCCAATATAGTTGCCAGCCGCTAGCTCCTTGTGGCTATTGAGTGCTTGAAATGTGGTTAGTGCGATTAAGGAATTGAAAGTTTGTTTTATTTTATTTTAATTAATTTAGATTTAAATAGCTGCAGGAGACCAGAGTCTGCTGTGTTGTATAGTGCAGCTGCAGAGAGTAACAGAAGCAGATCTGGATTAGGAAACACCAGGCACAGTGGATGATGGGGCATCATCTTGAAAGCGGAGGGATGAAGTGAAAGTTTATATATGGAAGACTGAGATGCTCTGCCCAACCTCCTTCCCTCAGGCTTCTTTCACAACTAGATTCCACATTGCTGGCATGGAGGATTGTACTCTCCTAAAGAGATGCTATAAGAGTCTTCTCTGGAGAATTTGACCAGCTCAGGAGGAAAACCCTAAGGATGCTGACAATGGGAGCTCCCTAATGGACAGTCACACCAAAGCTCATAGTTAATAATTAGGCCTCCTCACGTGCATCCAGTGCCCAATCAATTTCAGTCTAGGTCCCACCCTTCAATGTGAGCAGACAGCCAAGGATCATCACACATTGGAGGAAAGATGCAAAGAACAAAGAGATCAAATGGACAGACTTAAGCAAAGACCTATGGGAGAACACAATTTGTTAAATTTGGAGATCCATGAAGCTGGATGAGAAAAAGGGTCTTTCTTTAAGTTCAACTTAAATTCAGCATTTCCTTCACTTACGAACATAAGCAACGAACCAGAGTAGTATTAGCAGTTCCCATGGCTTCACCAATAGGAAACATGTATTTTCCTATCACAATTGTCTTACTGAAGGCAACTCAAAATATCACTTCTGCTTATCATGACTTTGAAATTATGCTAGTTATTAGACATACCACTAAATCTTCTAATATGGAAGCACATATGTTACTATATGACAGATTTGTTTTTAAAATATTTTGATAACTGCGTTTTGATATAAATGATTCCCTCTGTAATCTTCTGTATGGCACTTTACTCATTGAAAAATATTAGGCTGACAAGATGTCCATGGGCCTCACCAGACTGCAAAGGGGTCTGTGGCACAAGAAGGGTTAAGAATCCCTGTGTTGGGCTTCCCTGGTGGCGCAGTGGTTAAGAATCCGCCTGCCGATGCAGGGGACACGGGTTTGAGCCCTGGTCTGGGAAGATCCCACATGCCGCGGAGCAACTAAGCCTGTGAGCCACAACTACTGAGCCTGCGCGTCTGGAGCCTGTGCTCCACAACGGGAGAGGCCACGAAAGTGAGAGGCCCGCACACCACGATGAAGAGTGGCCCCTGCTCGCCGCAACTGGAGAAAGCCCTCGCACAGAAACGAAGACCCAACACAGACATAAATAAATAAATAAATTTATTTAAAAAAAAAAAAAGAATCCCTGTGATCATGTTCTCTTTAGAGCTACAAGTGAATGGGGAATGGAGGTAATAACCATCAAGTACTATGTGCCAGATTTTAATCCTCAGTATTCTAAGAGTAGGTATTATTATTAGTATTTTGATAGCTTTCATCAGTACTTGGAAATGCTCATTTTGTCATTTCAATGGGATGTTTGGAGGGAGGAGAGATGAACAGATGTGCTTAATCAGCCCTCTTGACCCAAAAGTTCAGTTTTCATTTTTTTTTTTTTTCAGAAGATTCTTTTATTAAAACTGGGTGACGGGCTTCCCTGGTGGCGCAGTGGTTGAGAGTCCGCCTGCCGATGCAGGGGACGCAGGTTCGTGTCCCCGTCCGGGAAGATCCCACACGCCGCGGAGCGGCTGGGCCCGTGAGCCATGGCCACTGAGCCTGCGCGTCCGGAGCCTGTGCTCCGCAGCGGGAGAGGCCACAAAAGTGAGAGGCCCGCATACCGCAAAAAAAAAAACAAAAAACAAAACTGGGAGAAATCGATAAGGGGGCAGTACAAGAAAAAATTTGGTCCACGAAGAAAACATAATAATTCAGTTAATAAAAAACAGTTATGTTCAGGGACACTGTGTAGGAGTACTGAGCCCCCTTTTCATGGTTCCAGCCCCAGGGACAGAGGTTGTCCAGTGTCACTGTGGGAAGAACCTTTCAAGGGAGGAGTGGGATAATGACATAAGGGGAAGACGGGGAGAAAGTTCTGCCGTCCCCAGTGTGGAACAGGCAGGGATACAGGGGCTGGAGGAGGTGCTCGCAAAAGCCTGAGGAGGGGGTGGGGAAGCAGGGGCTTTGTCAGTTCTGTGGGTTTAGAGCCCATGCTGAACGGGATTCCCACTGGGCCCAGCTGTCTTCCACCCTGCTGTGTTGAGTCTGAGAGCCTGGGCTATGCTAACTCAGGGGTGATACAACCTGAAAGAAGAATTTGAGGCTGTCTTGGAAAGATGCAAAACCATCTCAGTTGCAAGGGGCCAAGATCACAAGGTCCTGCTGCTACCTGAGGGGCCTGAAGCTTTGCGGGCAGGAGCTGGGGAGTCACAGTCCTGTGAGGCAGGGAGAGAAAAGAGTCACAAACCCAACTCAGAGCTATTCTGCAACCCTATAGGCGCTTTCACTCCTCAGTGCCCTGGAAGTCACCAGTGGGTGTCAACTGGGAAGACAGGGACAGGAAGACAGGGATGGCCCGGGGCTTTTACCCATTTGATTTTAGGCCTGTTTCTCCGTGAAAGGATGGGGGCGGCAGGGTGGAATGAATGGATGAGTCACACCTCCAAGCAACAGCAGGAAGGAACAGCCTCTGCCGGCAATGACAGTACCCTAGGTGAGGGCCCTTGGGGCTCTGACAGGGAAAGGCAAGATTCCCCCACTCAAATGTCCTGGGTTAGGACAGGTAGGAGGGAATCCTATAAAGCAGCTACAGGGAGTGTGGTGGGAGGGAGCAATACTAAGAGAACAAACTCCAATACTGATGTGGACCCCCTACGAGGGAGTAAGAGAAGCCCTGAGAGAGCAGGCCAGTCCAGAGGGCTGCGGACTGACCTGGGGCTCAGTGGAGCCCAAGAACCAGGATTCCTCTAGTGCTAGAGGGCAACAAGTGAAGGGAGAGTATGCTCCAAACCTGTGGAGGGAAGGAAGGAAACTGGATTCTGTTATCAGGAAAGCCAAGACCAACTAGCTTATAGAGGGCCCCCAGGCTTAAGTCTTGGAGAAGGGGCTAAAGCTCCCAATTCCTGGGTCTCTGAAGGGCAGGATCAGTGTAGCTGGTCCCCTTGAAGACCACTTGGCCTTAGGCCCAATCCATTCAATGCACTGATTACCACTACAGGTTCTCTCTCTAATCCTATCTAGAGGTCCTCTGCAGACCAGGGGAGGGTACAGGCACATGGGAACTTTGTGGGGCAAAGGGAAGCTGCGGGTAGGAAGGGATGGGGTGGGAGAAGAGGGTAACAGGTATCACGTGAGACCCTCTTCATTCTGGTGTTGTCCTAGAGCCAACAGCATCCCCCGGGAGGCCCCAAGCAAGACCAAGGCAGGTGCTATGAGGCAGGCAACACAGGGCCCAAATAAAGAAATCGGTGCATCCAAATCAGGGCTGTGGGAGAAGCCCTGTGTATTTTGGATTCCCAGGGCTTGCTCTAATTCTTGTCGTCTCTGTTGCACCTTGGAATAGAAGTATTGCACACGGCCTCCTGTGCCCAAGGCTGGAGGTAGAACTCAGCTCAGCGCTCTTCCTCTGGGTTACCCACCACATCAGTCATGGTCTTGAGGTCCGGGCACTGGGACTGAAGCCAGTCATTGATGAAACCCTGAGGGTCTCTGGCAAAGCTCAGCATGAACTCTCGCTGGGTCTTCAGCTGATTGATAGTTTCTATTGTCTCATGGATCTTGCTGTTTAGAGTAGCAATCTCCTGCTGGCTGGCAGTAGACAACAGAAAAGAAATCATCTGGGTCTTCAAGGTATCAGCCACTTCCACATCAATGTCATAACAAGCTGTCTTTTCCTGATCATTTGGGTCAACACTAATGATATGATTAACGATGATGGGCTCTGGTGGCATAAGCGAGGCATGGAGCCGTTGCGGGATCTCTGAAAAACTTCATACGTTGAGACTCAAAGATCTGCTGGAGGTACTCGTCACAGATGACAAACTCCCGCTCAGGTGGGTCCTGGAGCTTATGCGTCTTAATATATTGCCACAGTGCTTGAATGATCACTGGTCTGGGTGTGGATGCCCAGCAGCCGAGCCAGAGGAGGGTCTAATTTAAACTGAGGAGGCTGGTAATCCAGCATCAGCAGGACAGTACACCGTACATTCACATCTTCTGGCCACTTCACTTCGAAGCCATCTGTCTCCTGGGTAGTGGCGGTCCTGTACCATTCTACCAGATGGTTGTCTGGCCCATACAGGTCCTTGTCCAGTTCGAGCACCAAGGACTTAAAAAAAGAAAAGAACTTCCTCTTTTGTTTGGTGGCATCATATTTGGACAAGGCTGACTTGATGGGATGTTTCGAGGCCTCCTGGATATCTAGCCATTTCCTCATGATAGTCTGGTCCAGTTTCCTTTCAAAAGCCAAGAGCTCCATATAGGCCTGGGATTCTGGTACCAGTTCACGAATACTTTGAGGTAGAATTTTGTCAGCCATCTTCTTTTTCTTTGCACTGTGGTTCTGATTCTGGAGCGCCTTCTGCTGGACCTGCTGGATCTGCTGAGAAACAGGTCTCCTGCGGGAGTGGTCCATCCCTGACTGGGCCAGGCCAGGTCGGACTGAAAAGCTCCCCTCATAGCCAGGGGTGTCCCATGGAAGTTCCCTGAGGTGTCGTTCGGCTGCCTGGTAGCATACCTGGTCTTGGATAGGCCGCTCCGGGCATCAGGGAGCAGTACAGCCCTTGACCCGGTGCCGGGCCCATTCATACCGGAGGCCCCGGAGTCCCACCTGGGCCAAGGGCAGCCTCCACGCCCCCACCCCCTCCTGAGGCTCCAGCGTTGCCGCTCAGAGCCACAGACTGGAAACCTGCCCCGGCCTCCATCTTTCCCGGAGCCACTGCTGTAGCTGCACAAAGAACCCCAAATGTTCAGTTTTCTATTGTAAAAATTGTACAAGCAGGGGGACTTCCCTGGCGGTCCAGTGGTTAAGACTCTGCACTTCCAGTGTAGGGGGTGTGGGATTGATCCCTGGTCGGGGAACTAAGATCCCACATGCTGAGTGGTGAGGCCAAAAAAAAACATAGTACATGCACATCATAAACAAGTTAGAGAGGTACAAAGAGGACAGCAAAAATCACCTCCAACCTCACTACCTGTTTGGTGAACATTGTTTTAGACAGCACTTCATGCAGATATACATAAATATACATACACACCCATACAAACTTCCATAAAGATAAATATATGTATTGTGTAAAGATATATACATAGTTTTAAACAAAAACAGGATCAAACTACACATTTATTATTTTATTTTTATTCTTTTACTAAGTAACACATTGCATTTATCTTCCATAGCAATAAGAATTGAGGCAGATAATTGTCTTCACCATACCAGGAAGCTGAGACTTGTCCATGATCACACCTGTTGAGAGAGGAAGAAATCTCTTGGTCACCCCGGAACTACTTACTCTTCACGGACCTCACGTCTGTGAGGGGGTAAACCCTGGAGTTCAGCTGAACTGGGAAGCCTTCACCCTCTCAGCTGCGTTTACTTAAAAGCTTGTAACTTATGTAACTGGAAATCTTAGAGATTTCAGGGGATGCTAGCTCCGGTGCAGGTCGCATATGCTGAGTCCCAACAGAGATCTATTGCTGAAAAACTTCAACTCAACTGTCACACTTTGGAGGCAGGAATCTGGCGCATCCTGGGCTCCTTTCTTTATCTCTGTTCTGATTCTTCTGAGAAACAAATGGGAGCAAGGACCCAGTTGTCTCCGTAACCCTCAGTGCAGCAACTCACCACTAGGTGTCTCCATGGCACCATGTGCTGTAGTCCGTGGATAGAGAGCCACGCCCACAAAGGTTGATCTCTTCATCCTGTCTGGCTTCCAGGAACGGGAGGGAAATGAGAGACGGTAGACTTCCTGAGCTCGGTCCCAGGGTTCATTTAATCTTCAGGATCCCAAAACTCAGAATGGCTGCATCAGAGTCACCTAAGGAGCTTGCTGAAAGCAGTGATGCCAAGGTTTTGCTCCCAGAGTAGTGGATATCAACCTTGCCTACCCATTAGAATCACCAGGGAAGATTTCTTTTTTTTTTTTTTAAACATCTTTATTGGAGTATAATTGCTTTACAATGGTGACCAGGGAAGCTTTTAAAAAACAAAATGTTGGAGCGTGTTAGGGACTGAATGTTTGTGTCCTCCCCAAATTCATATGTTAAACCTTACTCCTCTCTCCCAACATGTGATGGTATTAAGAGGTGAGATTTTGGGAGGTAATTAGGATTAGATGCAATCATGAGGGTGGAGCTCTCATCAGTGGGATTAGTGCCCTTATGAGTCATGAGAGAGCTTGCTTCCTCTTTCTGCTTTCTGCCACGTGAGGATACAACTGAGAAGCCGAGAAGTTGGCAGTCTGCAACCCAGAAGAGGACTTTCACTAGAACCCGACCACACTGGCGCCCTGATCTTGGACTTCCAAGAACTGTGAGGAATAAATTTCTGTTGTTTATAAGCCGCCCAGTGTATAGTATTTCTGTTATTAGCACCCCAAACTGCTGCTGAGACAAGGGGCTCCAAGCTCCTCCATAGAAACACTGAGAAAACAAGCAGATACTGTCAGAATCAACTTTGTAAGAACTTTGGAAAACCATCAAGGTTTACAGCAACCAACTGAACGCTGAATCAAAAAAAAAAGAGGCAACTTAAAAATGGCTCAGGGGACTTCTCTGGTGGTGCAGTAGTTAAGAACGCGCCTACCAATGCAGGGGACACGGGTTTGAGCCCTGGTCCAGGAAGATCCCACATGCCACGGAGCAACTAAGCCCGTGCGCCACAACTGCTGAGCCCACGTGCCACAACTGCTAAGCCTGCGTGCCTAGAGCCCATGCACCGCAGAAAGAGAAGCCACTGCAATGAGAAGCCCGCGCACCACCACAAAGAGTAGCCCCAGCACAGCAACGAAAACCCAACACAGCCAAAAATAAATAAATAAATTTATTAAAAAAAAAAAGAAAAGATGGCTCAGTGCAAGCAGAGAGTATGGGCTAAAGCAGAGCTGCAAACAGCCTCCACAACACAGAGCCCATCTGCAAAGCCTGAGATGTATGTTTTGTTTTAAGTTCCAGGTGTGCCAAGAAATCTCTGTCAAGGTACTAGCTGAACATGAGCTGAAGGAACAGACTTCAGCGACTACATACGACGTGAAATACAGCCTATGTAAAATAGTTTGGGAAAAATCACTAAGCAAATGGATGACTGCAGCCTTCAACAATCTAGATCAGCAACCCCTGGGGAAGGGGGAGAATCTGATTTTCAGTTACCATATTACAATATTCAAATGCCCAATCTCAGAAAAAAACAATCACAAAGCATCCAAAGAAACAGGAAAGTATGGTCCAGTCAAAGAAACAAAATTGACAGAAACTATCCCTGAGAATGCCCTGACATTGAACAGATGAGTCAAAGACTTGAAACCAACTGCCTTAAAAATGCTCAAAGGACTGAAGGAAACCATGGACAAAGAACTAACAGAACTCAGAAAAACAATGTATGAACAAAATGTGAATATCAATATTCTATCAAAAGAGACATGGGGAATTCCCTCGCAGTCCAGTTGTTAAGACTCCATGCTTGGGGCTTCCCTGGTGGTGCAGTGGTTGAGAGTCCGCCTGCCGATGCAGGGGACATGGATTCGTGCCCCGGTCTGGGAGGATCCCACATGCCACGGAGCGGCTGGGCCCATGAGCCATGGCCACTGAGCCTGCGCGTCCGGAGCCTGTGCTCCGCAACGGGAGGGGCCACAGCAGTGAGAGGCCCGCGTACCGCAAAAAAAAAAAAAAAAAAAAGTTATATGTGTGTCAAGCAATAAGAGAATTAAAGTGAGACAAGAGGATAGAGGGGGATGAGAGCAGCTATTTTGGATGGAGTGGTCATAGTGACATTTGAGAAGTGGCCTGGAAGAAATGAGGGAGTGAGCGTGGTGCTAGAGAATGTCTGGAGAAGTGCTGTCAGTTGAACAGAAATCTATGAAATCTTGGCTTAAGGATAATAGTCACAGCCTCCCATCAGCCAGTTTCTTTCTTTTGTTTTGGGTGCATCTCTTAGCTGTCTTACTTACCTCTGCTTTCCACCAGCCATGTGGATTTCAGGCAAGCCACGTCATCCCTAAGAGTCATAGTGTCTTCATCTGTAAAATACACATCATAATCATAATCATACCCACCTCACTGTAGGGTTGCTGATATAGGGGAGCACATTGCAGTGCTTAACAGCATGGGCACTGCAGCCAAACAGCCTGTGTTTGGAGTCTGGCTATATAACCAGACTATGTATAGCTATATAACCACGGGCAAATTACTTAGCCTCTCTGGGCTTTTGGTTTGTGTGGTGGGCACATTAATGACCACCCTCAACATATCCACATCCTAATCCCAAATGTGTGAATATGCCAAGTTATATGGCAAAAGGGAATTAGGTTGAAGATGGAATTCAGGTTGCTAATCAGCTGGCTTTCAGGTAGTGAGAATCATCTGTGTTTTCCAGGTGAGCCCAGTTTAATCACAAGGGCCCTTAAAATTGGAAGAGGGAGGCAGAAGAGAAGGTGCAGAGGGATGTGACCACAGAAGAACTGTCAGAATGATGTGATGTGAGAAGGACTTGGCTCATTGATGCTGGCTTTGTAGCTGAACGAGGCCACAAGCCAAGGAATGCAGGGGGTCCCTAAAAGCTGGAAAAATCAAGGAAATGGGTTTCCCCCTAGACCCAGAGAGAGGAATGTAGGCCCGCTGATACCTTGATTTTTAGTAAGGCCTGTGTAGGACTTCTAACCTTCAGAACTGTAAGATAATACATTTGTATTGCTTAAGCCCCTAAGTTTGTGGTAATTTGATATAGCAGCAATAGGAAACTAATACACCTTGTCATCTGGAAATCAACAAAATAATAGTATCTGCCTCATAGGTTTGTTGGGAGAGTTACCTGAATTCACAGCAGTGCCAGGAATATCACAAATTCTTGTGGTAGGTGGAATAATGAATGGCCCACTGAGGATGTCTGCATTCTAATCCCCAGAACCTGTGAATGTTACCTTTCCCACCACCCCTCACGGAAAGCGGGATCTTAGTTCCCCGACCAGGCATTAAACCAGTGCCCCTGCAGGAGAAGCACGGAGCCCTAGCCACTGGACCTCCAGGTAAGTAGTCCCTCTGAATGTTACCTTACATGGCAAAAGGGACTTTGCACATGTGAGTAAATTAAGGATCTTGAGATGGGGAGATTAGTCTGGATTTTCCAGGTGGGCTCAATATAAGCACAAGGGGCTTGTAAGTGAAAGAGGGAGGGAAGAGGCTTAGAGTCTGAAAAGGAGATGTGACAATGAAAGCAGAGGGCAGAGAGACAGAGAGATTTGAAGACGCTGTGCTGCTGGGTTTGAAGATGGAGGAAGGGGCTGGGAGCCCAGGAATGTGGGCAGCCTTTAGAAGTTGGGAAAGGCAAGGCAAGGGATTCTCCCCTGGATTCTCCAAAATGAGCATATTTTAGGACTTCTAACCTCCAGGACATTAAGAGAATACCTTTGTGTTTCAAGTGTTAAGTTTGTGTTAATTTGTTACAACAGTGATAGGAAACTGACACAGTTCTCAATAAATGTTAGCTCTTTCCATGAGGTATGGCCTTTGGTATTCTGTCAGACACGTGGTTAGTGTGCTCAACAAATCCCAACCACCTCCTTGCTTTTGCTTTCATTTCTGCCAGGAATGTAGGTGAGATTGCTGGAAGTAAAGCAGCCATCCTGTGACTATGAGGGTGAGAGCCACATGCTAAGGATAACAGGGCAGGAAGATAGAAGGAACTTCAGTCCTTAATGGTTTCTTTGAGCCTCTGTACCAGCCTGGACTGCCTACTTCTAGCCTTCTTGTTGCACGAGAAAAAGAAAGCTTTATGTGGGCATATTCCTGTTACGTGCAACTCCATGCAATCCTAACTGACAAGTTCTCCAAGAAAAGTCTCTCCTCTGCCTTGCAGTCCTTACATGTGGCCTTAATAAGCATCTGTGGTGGCCCAAAAATAAACCTGGGTGGGGAGGAGGGATTGGCCATGGGTGTGATTCTGAACTTGCTGAGTCATCACCTGTTCCAGCCATGCTCTGGAGAAGAGTGCTATTAATTATACACTCCCCGGCCAGCCGGGCACAGGAGGCTGCGTCTGTGTGTTCTCAGGGAAGCTCAGATCTAGCTCAGGCTCCTCCACTGCTTTTGCTGAGTGTGCAGCATCTTCACATCTAGCAGCCCCAGTGAAGAATGGGGAAGCTTCTCCTGGGAGGTTAGGGTCTGAAAAAGGCACGAAAACCAGGGATGTCGGCAAGGCCTGGCTCAAGGAAACAAGATCTCTATTCCTACTGCTTCCTGCAAGGTGGGTGCCATACTGCCACCTGCTAACTTCCTAGTTAGCAGGTGACAAAACTCGTTTGAGGTCCAGAGGGTGGAGTGACCATATGTTACATTATTTGGTTGCATGCAACCAACTGGACTCTATAACTGGGGAAAAAAATAATTTGGGCACTTCCCTGGTGGTGCAGTGGTTAAGAATCTGCCTGCCAATGCAGGGGACACGGGTTCGAGCCCTGATCCGGGAAGATCCCACATGCCGCGGAGCAACTAAGCCCATGTGCCACAACTACTATGCCTGCACTCTAGAGCCCATGAGCCACAACTACTGAAGCCCACGCACCTAGAGCCCATGCTCCACAACAAGAAAAGCCACCGCAATGAGAAGCCCGCACACCGCAATGAAGAGTAGCTCCCGCTCGCCGCAACTAGAGAAAGCCCACGCAGCAACGAAGACCCAACGCAGCCAAAAATAAATAAATTTTAAAATAATAATAATAATTTGGGGGACGAATATAATATGGCTCACAGAATTGCATAAGAGGATAAAAAACCAACTTGGACACACAGAATTCCAGGGGGTCTGGGTGGCAGAAGCAAGCACTGGGTGACAGCTTGGGTCATGAGCCCATTCCATGGTTAAAGGAGGGCTGGACACCTTGACTGACAGTCTTTCTAAATGGTATTGGGAAGAGTAATTTTTAAAAAAATTTATTGAAGTATAGCTGATTTACAATGCTGTGTTAATTTCTGCTGCACAGCAAAGTGACTCAGTTATACATATATCTACATTCTTTTTCATATTCTTTTCCATTATGGTTTATCACAGGATATTGAATATAGTTTCCTATGCTACACAGTAGGACCTTGTTGTTTATCCATTCTCTATATATAATAGTTTGCATCTGCTAATCCCAAACTCCCAATCCAACCCTCTCCCCTTCCCCACCCCCCTGGCAACTACAAGTCTGTTCTCTATGTCTGTGAGTCTGTTTCTGTTTCATAGATAAGTTCATTTGTGTCATATTTTAGATTCCACATATAAGTGATATGGTATTTGTCTTTCTTTGACTTACTTCACTTAGTATGATAATCTCTAGGTCCATCTATGTTGCTACAAATGGCATTATCTCATTCTTTTTTATGGCTGAGTAATATTCCATTGTATATATGTAGGGAAGAGTGGTTTTCCTGAAGCATCCTGAGGATTCAAGTACCAGAGGATTGGCAAGAGGAAGTTGGGTGGTAGAAACCAACCAACAAACAAAAATGTCCCCTGCACATAGTACAGAATTGCTCAAGGGCATGGGTTTGGGGAGCTGGCTGACCTTAGTTAAAATCTTAGCTCTGCCCTTTACTATCTGCCTTTGGTCAAGTCAATTAACCTCTTTAAGCATCAATTTCCTCACCTGTGCGTGATGGGAGTGAGACATGTTTAAACCCAGTAGGATATAAGCTCTTGAAGGTAGAGATTTTTGTCTTTTGCCCCCGCTCTTATATCCCCAGCGCCCAGACTAGAGCATGGCTTGTAGTTGATGTTCAACGCATGTTTGTTGAATGAGTGAATGAAATTTGCATTTGTCCCAGAATACCTCTTAGGTAGTGAACTAATTCTGTTGGAAATCTAATTTGATAGAGGGACTCGGAGTGGAAAGTGAGCAGCCCCTGCTGCCTCATTGCCTCACTCTGGGGAGGGAGAAAGAGAGGCAGGGAGGGGATCGAGGCAGACACTGATGGAGTAAGGAGATGTCCACTCTGTAGACTCTTCCTGACAGGCTCCCCACCAGCATGCTGACCTGTGTGCTCCCATCAGTCACCTGCCCTCATCCTCACAAGCAAGGCTCTTCAGCTGAAAACAACAACCCCATGTTGAGGGCAGGAGAGATCCGGTCCAGCTATCTCCAGGGCTCCGGCACGATGTTGGCATATTCAACTCGGCTCACAGGTCTGACAGGTTAAGACGTCTGAAAGTCACCACCCCGCTACATTTCACAGCGAACGGTGGCAAATAGAATAAATAACAGCCCTGTGGAATGTGTGCCTTATTTTAAAAAGCACACACCGCAGGACCTCCCTGGTGACCTGACGTCAACTCTCTCAGTCATGTTTTTCATCCATAGCTTGACAAGGTGAAATTCTAAGCTGTTTGGTTCCCCAGGGCCATGGCAGAAATACAAAGCATTAAAAAAAAGGCAAACCTTGAAGAAATCAGGATTTTGGTATCTTTGATCCCTCTAATAACCAGGACCTTTGCCTTATTGTTCACCACCCTCAGAAGCATCACCATCACCAAGCCCCCAATTACCACCACCACTACCATTTTCCACAGCTGTTACTCCACCATTATTACCGCCATCACCACCACTTCCCACCACTGTTACTCCACCATTATTACCACCACCATTTACCATTTAGCCTAGCCCACCTTCAACGTGTTCAGAACACTTACATTAACCTACAGCTGGGTAAAATCATCTAACACAAAAACTATTTTATAGGAAAGAGTTGAATATCTCATGTGATTTATTGAACACTGTACTGAAAGAGAACAGAATGGTTGTCTGGGTACAAAATGGTTGTAAGTGTATTGTTTTTTTACCCTCGTGATCTCGTGGCTGACTGGAGCTGAGGCTCACTGCCGCTGCCCAACATATCACTAGCCTGGGAAAAGATCAAAATTCAAAGTACAGTTTCTACTGAATGAATATCACTTTCACACCACCATCAAGTTGAAAAATCGTAAGTCCAACCATTGTAAGTCAGAACTGACAATATTCCTGCTCCAAAGCTCTCTGTGGGATCAGGCTGAGGCTAGACTTCAGATGAGCCCACATTTTTGGCCTAGCTTTCTCCCCTGTCCTATTCTGCTTCCTTCATTTACTAACAGGGTTCACCTGAGAAGTCCCTTGATCAATCACTTGTACAAGAATCCCATTTCAGACTTTGATAAACCCCACGTAAGACACACTACTACCACTTTGGTGACTGCTCTAATGGACACATTTTGGATTGCTTTCCCTGACCATACCCCTCCTGGAGGGAAATCCACATGCACGGACAGGGCTGTGCTGGAGCTGGCCAGCTCTAGCTCATGAGGGCCAGTCGCCCACATTCTTCCCAACTCTGTGTTCGTGGACATCACACTGTTAGCTTGAAATAAGCTATGGTGGCAGTACTTACACCATGGAAATTGGCAGAAACATTTTGCTGTTACTGTTTGTTTGCTTTGGAGTGCTGGTTGTTAAATATTTACCAGCATACCACTCGGCACAGGTTGGCCATACAATTGCAATCCCTGGTTGGAATTCCAACCCTAAGTTGTAACTTAAGGGGCTGAGATAGACTCCTACCCCTGGGGAGACTTACCCATAAACTGCCAGTGACGTACGAATTATGTGGCCTAGCGAGAAAAAATGGCTTAGGCCAGCAGATGTCTCATGGAATTGGGAAATCAATAAACTGTGGCAATTAGAGTTGAATAAAGATAATCATCATAGCTACTATTTATTGCAGGCTAAGCTAAAGTTGTGATGCACTAAGCACGTTGCCTGTGTTATCTTGTGTAATTCTTTTTAATTTTTTTTTGCCATGCCACGCGGCTTGTGGGATCTTTGTTCCCCAACTAGGGATTGAACCTGGGTCCTCGGCAGTGAAAGCACAGAGTCCTAACCACTGGTCCGCAAGGGAACTCCCTGTAATTCTTATAACACCCCTTACAGGAATATTATCATCCCCTTTTATCAGATTGCACAAGTTCACGGAGGTAAAGTCCTTGCCCAAGACCCCATAGCTTGGTGGAGGAACTGGAATTCAATCCCCTGTCTTTCTGTCTTCAGAGCTTGTATTCATAACCACTCATGAAGCAGAGCTGGGGTCTCAGACAGGCAAAAAGCACAGACACGGTGATGTTATTAGGGAGTAGAAACTAGAGTAAGTAGAATGTACTCAGGATACTTGGCTTCAAGTTGCAGGAACCAATCCTGAACTAGATCCAGTGAAAGAGTTCTTCATTGGTTCAAATCTGAGGCTGAGGTACAACTGAGGCTGGCCTTAGCACTGACTCAAAGAAGAGTCTGGAATCCAAAATCAACCATTTTCCTTTCCCCACTTCTCTCTTTTTCTTTTTTTTCTTTTTGCGGTATGCGGGACTCTCACTGTTGTGGCCTCTCCTGTTGCGGAGCACAGGCTCCGGACGCGCAGGCTCAGCGGCCACGGCTCACAGGCCCAGCTGCTCCGCGGCATGTGGGATCCTCCCGGACCGGGGCACGAACCCGTGTCCCGTGCATCGGCAGGCGGACTCTCAACCACTGCGCCCCCAGGGAAGCCCCCGCCCCCCCCCCCGTCACCTCTCTTTTTCCCTCTCCCTTTTCTCCATCTCTTTGTTTCTCTCTGCCCCTAGGAGGGGCTAAGAGAAGGCTATCCCAGCCACCCCGGGCCCTCAGCCCCATCTGATTGCAGACAAGAGTTGTTCAAAGCACCCAGAGGGTAGTAGGATCCTGATCCCAGGGATTCATGCCCAGGCGATTCTCTGATCAATGAAGAGACAGAGATCCTGAAGAGTCTGAACAATCTTATGGATTGGGAACAGTTGCCACAGTTCATCGTCTTTCCCACAATTGAAACTCTTTCACCCACAGTTCTTCCTGGGCAGCAGGTGCTGTGGGGTGGAAGGGACATAGCGTAGGTTTTATGTCACAGAGTCCTAGATTCAGACAGTGGCTTTCCTGTGCACACCCAGGGCACTGCCTGAGCAATATGTGATGGTTAACTGGCTTTGGGCAAGTCACTTCCCTTCTCTGGGTCTCAATTTCCCCATCCATAAAATGGAGAGGACCGTGGTACTTAAATAGAAGACTTGTGAAAATTCAGCGAATGAGGTGAAGCACCGGGAACACAGATGGTGCTCAGTCAACGTTCATTTCCATACCTACTCTCTTTTGCAGTGGAACCAGCTCTCCTCTGTTCTGCCATTTCCAACTGGGCTAGTGGGGTGGCCTCCACTCTTCCCCAGGGCTGTAGGGTAAAGGGAAATATATTATATTAAAAATATCTGGATGAGGCCCTAATTCTTTGCTAGCAGTTACATAAATCCCAAAGTCATCTCCATCTTTCTCTGCCCTGGCTAGCCTCCAGAGCAATTAAACAGTGATGATGTAGCTATACTTATCTCCTCTCCCCTCTTCCAGCCTTGGACATCAATTCTCTTGATCAAATAAAAAATTTAACCCTCACATTTGCGGAGGTCTTCGGTTTATGGGCACTTGCAGATTCACTGTTTTCACGTACTTATTATAGGAACTAAAGCAATGCGGAAAAGTACAAATAAGAAAGTTTAAAGAAGTAAAGTGATCAAGTTTAACATCGCCAATGGTGAGTCATGTCGCAATCGTGTGCTGCCGATAAGATGTAATGAGAAGGACACGTCACTTCTGTGGTCTTCTTGCCCCAAACCTATAACCCCAGTCTAATCATGAGAAAACATCAGACAAGCTAAAATTGAGGGATAGTCTACCAAGTATCTGACCGCTACACTCTAAAAGTGTCAAGGCTGTGAAAGACAAGGAAAGATGGAGAAACTGTCATAGGCCAGTGGAGACAAGGAGACATGACATCTAAATGCAAAATGGTATCCTGGTTTGGAAACTGGGACAGAAAAAGGACATCAGTGGAAAAATCTGAGTGAAGTCTTCAGTGTAGCTAATAGTGTCATACCAATTACCAAGTTAACTTCTTAATTTTGATAAATGTACCATGCTTATGTAAGATGTTAACATTAAAGGAACCTGGGTGAAGAGCAAATGGGAAAATACTTCCTGTACTATCTTTGCAACTCTGCCATGAATCTACAATCATTTCAAAACTAAAAGTTAAAAAAAAACCCAAACAAGCCTGAAATTTGCATAATTCAAATGAGATGAATATCATGCCAAACATTTTTCAATGCATGTATACAGATAGATCATCAGAAATAATTGTATAAAAATTGTTTCACATTATAATACTCTTCTTAAATTTTGAAATATATTTTATTTATTTTACTTGGGTTTAACAGTATTTTAAAGATGAAAGAATTTCTGAACTTTAGATAGCTGTTTTTCTACACCAAAAGAGATATTAGCTCCCCAAAGGACCCTCTGGAAAACATCAAGAGGTTGCAGCCATCATCATTTTTAACCATATATTTCAATTATAGATGGTGACTACCTGCAGTGAAACATTGGCACTGTTACACTTTTCCCCAAACGTTATTATTTTTACATTGTTGGGTGAATCAGTTAAAGATTGCTTTTAGTAATGAAAACTGAGCAGAAAACCTGCTGAGCAGACAGCAGCTTAAATAAACAAATAGTGAAGAGCTAGGCAGTTGCTGTTACTGGTTCAGTGCCTCAAGGATGTCAGGACTGGGTTCTCTGCAATTCTCCAGGGATTTTCCTCACAATTGCAAAACAGCTGCTGCAGCTCCAGCCATCATGTTTTTGTTCCACTAAGGAAGGAGAAAAGACTCTATCAAGAAAGGAAGGCTTTCTACAATTTCCCAGTCTACACCTCATTGGACATCACTGTGTTAAATGCCACCTCTAGCTGCAACAGAAGCTAGGAAATGTTGGATTTGTTTTACTAGGAACATTTGATGGCCCTAATAAAATCGATGTTTCTTAGGAAGGAAGAAAGGAAGAACTGCTATTTCTCAGTTATTTTTTCTTATTTTATATTTAAGCATATTTAATATTTATAATATTAAATATTATAATATTATATACCAAAGCTTCTTTATACTTAAATTCATTATTTTGATTCACCTCTTGGTTGGCAGGATTTCATTGTCAGTGGTGATCTCAGGAAGTGCCCACCCTAATTTCTCTACTGCCCTGGAATCAAGACGCTAAATGGAAAGAAAGAGTTAAATGGCCCAAACCTGGCTCCCTTATTCAGGCAGAAGCTGTCCCTTTAAAACAGGCAGCAGAGGTGTCTCACTGCTGCCAGAAAGACTTGACTGACAGCCAGTGTGCTCCCTGGAGGCCTGATGTCATCGCCAGTGAGCAGCAAGGCACCCAACTGGCAGCGGAATGAGGAGTTATTGCTGTGACTGGGATGGGAGTGAGAGTGCAGTAACCACCTAGCAAGATTTTAAAGCTGGAGAAATTTGTCTCAAGGGCGTTGCTTTTAGTCCATCCCAGCTCTTCAGGGCCTGTCGCTCAGCTTTACCTTTCAAACAGGGCTGGGCACTGGGCTTCTCTCCTCCCTTCTCTCTGTCCTTGGAACCTTGGCATCCTGCCTGCAAGAGCAGACTTTAGGAGGGTGCCCAGGACTGGAGACCCTTGAGAAGCTCTGTCCACCCCCAGAGTCCCAGGTCTGGACCACAGATGGTTCTCATGTGCATGTCCGTCTCCCCTACTCCCCTCCAATAATAAACTGGGCATTTTTTTTTCTGATTATAAACGTAATACAGTCTTATTATTAAAAAAAGGAAGGAAAGAATAATATAAAGAATAAAATGAGGGAATGCCCTGGTGGTCCAGTGGGTAGGACTCTGTGCTTTCACTGCCATGGGCCTGGGTTCAATCTCTGGTTAGGGAACTAAGATCCTGCAAGCCAAGTGGCATGGCCAAGGAAAAAAAAAAAAAAAGAAAGAATAAAATGAAAATTATACTTAGCAACAATCACTGCTAACATTTTTCTGTTCTTTTCCTCCAGGATTTTTTTCTATGCATTTATGAGTTTTTTTTCTTTTTTAGTGAGATATAAAGTTTAGTGACATGTAAACTTTCATAAAGCACACATTTTAACTATACAACTGGGTACACCAAGTTGACCACAACCCAGATCAAGATCTAGAATATTTCCAGAGCCCCAGCATGCTTCTCAGACAATGACCACCCCCCACCCCAAATCTTGATCACCATAGGCTAGTCTTTCCTATTTTTGAATTTCATAAAAATGGCATATATGCATCTTAAAAATGAAAATGTGACATCCTTTTTTTTTCATTTAGTATATACTATGACTGTTTCCCCATATCCTTATTTTTTCACAACTTATTTTTAATGGCTATGTATTTTATCATATGAAGTCTACATGATTTATTTAAATATCCATCAATTCTTACACAATGAAATGATTTCTGAATTTTTGCTATTTTAAGGAGTACCATGCAGAGCATCATTTTTTTTTTTTTTTTCTTTTGCGGTACGCGGGCCTCTCACTGTTGTGGCCTCTCCCGTTGCGGAGCACAGGCTCCGGACGCGCAGGCTCAGCGGCCATGGCTCACGGGCCCAGCCGCTCCGCGGCATGTGGGATCTTCCCAGACCGGGGCACGAACCCGCGTCCCCTGCATCGGCAGGCGGACTCTCCACCACTGCGCCACCAGGGAAGCCCGCAGAGCATCATTTTTATACACACTTTTCCAGAGGATGGTATAGAGAGGTGGCTCAGAGCATGGCTTCTGGAGTTAGAAATCAGGGTTCGAGCCCCCAGCCTGTCACTTACCAGTTGCTTGAACTTGTGCAACTTACTACAGCTCTTTGAGCCTCAGTTTCCCCACCTGAAAATGGACACAATAGGACTCATCGTATGTTGCTGCAAAGGCTAAATGAGTAAAGTGTAAGTTCTTAGCATATTGTTTGGCACAGAGTGAACACCCAGTAAATGCTAAGCTGCTATTATTCATCTTTGTGTTCATTTCTAATTACTTCCGTAGGAAAAATTCTTAGAAATAGAAGTGATGGATCAAAAAGAGTGCTGTCTGTAGGGTTTTTAATACAGTCTGCCAAATTGCCCTCCAGATAAGCTGGGCCAATTCACAGAACTCCCAGCTGTGTGTGAGAGTGCCCTT
>NW_006791814.1:4197482-4216669 GCF_000442215.2 Lipotes vexillifer | reverse complement strand
TTCCCTACTCTCTCAACAGTGAGTATCATCATTAAAAAAAAGAGAGTAAGAAAGAACAAAAAGCAAGAAGAAGGAAAAAGAAAACAGAAACCTTGCCAATCAGATGGGGGGAAAATCCCTTATTGTTGTTTTGCTTTCTAGTGAAGTTGAACATTTTCTTTTTTTATATTAGCCATTTGTTTTTCTTCATTTGGAAATTTGCCTGGTTGGGTGTTTTGCCATTTTTTTTTCTCAGGGAATATGCTGGTGTTTCAACAGCAGGGCCACTATTCAATTCAAGAGGTCTCTGTTCCGTCCTGCATGGGCTGCAGTCCCTGTAAGAGGGCTTTGGCCTTGGTCCCTTTTCCTAAGTTTCCATCTGGGTGGTCTACCTAATCTCCTGGTTCTTCCTGCTTAGGCTTCTGTTTCGTGCTTGCTAGGATCCCAGGATATCTGACTATTCTTTTTCCCCACCCCTTGCCAGCCTATAATGTGTAAGTGCCCAGAGCAACTAATAATTCAGTGTCTGTTTTTTCCTTTAAAATGTTTGCTCAGTGTTTGTTTAGAAGAGAGGCTGGGTGATGCATGAAGGAAGAGCTGAGAAGGAAGACTCCTTGTGGCAACAAGCAAGTCCGCTCTGTCCTGGAACTTGCACATCTGCTTAATGAAACTGGCTCCCTGCAGTTAAGCAGACCCGCCTTCCTTAGAAGGCAGTTTAATAGTCCAAAGCATCTCCTCTCTCCCCCAACACCCCAAGTAGTTTTTGAAAGTATCACCTTCAAATAGGTATAGTGATACCCCTGAGAGGAATTCAGGTCATTATAATTCTCTCTGTCTCATTTCATATCTAGAGTTGTTTTAGAGCCCTAAGACAAGTCATCTCAAAAATAAAAGCAAAGGTGGGAAACTTACCCTACCAGACATTAAAACATAAAGTCTAATATTTCAAAGTGTGCTATTAATGCTAGACCAATGCAACAGAAGAAAAGAATCCAGAAACAGACTCACGTATATGGATATTTGGTATGTGATAGAGGTGCAGAGGACACAGGTTCAATCCCTGGTCTGGGAAGATCCCACATGCTCCAGGGCAACTAAGCCTGTGTGCCACAACTACTGAGCCCACATGCTGCAACTACTGAAGCCTGTGCGCCTAGAGCCCATGCTCTGCAACAAGAGTAGCCCCCGCTCGCCCCAACTAGAGAAAGCCTGCTCGCACCAACGAAGACCCAACGCAGCCAAAAAAAAAAATCTAGCAACCCAAGAAAAAAATAGGCAAACTCACCTTCTGAGGAAGTTACGTAGGAAATAAACATATGAAGAGAAACTCAATTTATTAGTAACCAGAGAAAGAAAAATTAAAACAACAATGACACACTGCTTTACATTCATCAGACTGCCCCCACCAAAAAAAAGATAATATCAAGTGTTGAGTAGGATGTAGAGAATAAAGAACCTAATGCCTTGTAAAGTAGCATAGCCATTCTGAAGAGTAATTTCAAAGTATGTAGTGGAACCAAATACATTTTAATCTATTATTTTTCAAATTGTGAGTCATGGTCCATTAATATGTTGAATAATCTGTTTAGTAGGTTGTGATCAACATTAAAAAAGGAAAGTTGACTTAAATAGAATAAAACACATCAGAATGCTTTTGTCATGATATAGATAAGTATTATTTCATGAAACTTTTATTTTACTTGTATGTGTGGGGGGGGAACCTCACCAGATTATGATATAAAATGTATTTCTTATCATGGCTCACAGTCAAGTAAATTTGAAAGACACTGCCAGCCCTACCATCCAGCAATCCCTCCTCTGCTTAGGCACTCTAGCAAAGACAAAGAGATAGGTATAAAGATATCCACCACAGCATTGCTTATAATAGCAAAGTGATGGCAGCCACATCGATCTGAAAATGAATTTATAAAAAATGAAGACAGGGGCTTCGGGGCTTCCCTGGTGGTGTAGTGGTTGAGAGTCCTCCTGCCGATGCAGGGGACACGGGTTCGTGCCCCGGTCCGGGCAGACCCCCACATGCCGCAGAGCGGCTGGGCCCGTGGGCCATGGCCGCTGAGCCTGCGCGTCCGGAGCCTGTGCTCCGCAACGGGAGAGGCCACAGCAGTGAGAGGCCCGCGTACCGCAAAAAAAAAAAAAAAAAAAAGAAGACAAAAATTAAACAGTAGTTACATGACATAGAGTTAACAGTAATCTCAGAAACAGTATTGGTTGAACAAAAAGGGACAATAGAATAAAATACATAACACAATAGAATTTACATGAGGTTTTAAAAATGCCCTTCCAAAGCAATATTATATATTGTTTGTGGATACACATACATGTAAATAAATGTTTTGAGGGTGGGTTGTCCAAGTTTATACATGTGACACATCCGAGTGAGTGGGTGTCTGGTGGTGGTGGGAGCTGTGAAATCATGGCATTGTGATGGCAAACAACAAAAAAATCACAGGAGCTAGTTTTAGAGAATGGGGAATAGTGTGTCGGCTCCTGGAGAGAGTAAAGAGTGTTCCAAAATTGTTAGGGGAGATTTGTCAATAGTTATTAAAGGCCTTGAAAACATGCATCCTTTTGACCCAGTGGTTTCACTTCTAGTGAACCCATTATGGATGTGTCAGCAATTTAACTGGGAGAGTATTTCTTTCTTTCTTTCTTTCTTTCTTTGGCCACGCTGCGCAGCTTGTGGGATCGAACCCAAACCTGGGCCCCTGGCAGTGAGGGTATAGAGTCCTAACTACTGGACCATCAGGGAATTCCTGGGAGAGTATTTCTTTACATATTAACATGAGCGTAAAAAACAGTAAGGATGAGTTAAATAATATGGAATGTTATTCAATAATTTAGAATAGTGACATAGAGGTATTTATTGCTGTGGGAAAATGTTTATGATAGAAAGCTAAGTGGGGAAAAAAATAAAACACAGGCCATGAAACTACTTAGGGTGTGAGACCTTTGAAATGCACTTACATGAAAAAAAAAAAAAGGAAGAAAACATGTCAGGTTTAAAAATGGCAATCTCTGGGTGGTTTGATTAAGAGGATTTTCCATTTTTCCTTTGTGCTTAGTTTTTCCCTAAATTTCCTAAAATGTGCAAAAATTATTTCATAAGAAAATTTACTTATTTTGATTTGAAAAGTGAGCAGGCTATCCAGATGATTTGTTAAATGGAAGGAACTAGTCCAAGAAGAGAACCAGGCACAAAACTATCAGGATGGGACACCAGGAGATGGGCAAGAAGGTCAGAAGCAGGGAGGGTGAGAAGAAAGGCCTAGAGAACAGAGGGCCTTGCGTTGGTGACTTATCCAGACTCTGCAGTTTGGGGGCTTGGCTGGAAGGGAGGTGTTCAAGATGCACAGTCTTGTCCTCAACTCCAGCCCAGCAGCTGGAACGCTACCTCCTGCGGGCTCCAGACTCCCAGTGGCTGGACCCCAACAACTTTAGGCCTTGATTTCTCATCACTCTCCTGTTTGCCAGGCTGGAAGCAATGATCCCCCAAGTGTGGATATTGAACTCTGCCCACCAAGTGGACCCTGAGCCACTGTCAGCCTCAGCTGGGTGAAGCCAGAGGGAAGTAGGGAAGGGTTCCTTGAGGGTCAGATGCCATAGCCTCAGGTCTACAGGGTGCATACATGGGCCAAGAAAATGGTCAGCACTGGGATGGAAAGAATGTCTTAGTATGTACAGTTGTTCCCCCTTATCCGTGGGGGATACATTCCAAGACCCCCAACGGATGCCTAAAATTGCGCAAGTACCAAACCCTGTATATAATTTTTCCTATACGACATACATATGATAAAGTTCCATTTATAAATTAGGCACAGTAAGAGATTAACAACAATAACTAATCATAAAATCGAACAATTGCAACAGTATACTGTAATAAAAGTTACGTGAATGTGGTCTCTCTCTCTCTCAAAATATTGTACAAATTTCATGTCTTTTCCATCATAATGAAGCACTTATCATGCACTGTGGCCACAAACTGCAGTTTGAGATGTGACAGCAAAACTAGCACACATGCCTTCCCTGTGGCATGTGGGATCTTAGTTCCCCGACCAGGGATCGAACCTGTACCCCCGGCAGTGGAAGTACAGAGTCTTAGCCACTGGACCGCCAGGGAAGTCCCTAGCATACATTTCTTTTTCCTTCTTCACAATTTTATGGATAGAAGATTCATCCTTACTGTAGATCTCAGCAACTTCAGTATGTTTTTTTCCTTTCCTTATAAAGTCAAGACCTTTCGCCTTTCCATTAAAGGAAGCACTTTATGGCATCTCTTTGGTATATCCGAATTGCCAGCATCACTACTCTTGCTCTTTGGGGCCATTATTAAATAAAATAAGGGTCACTTGCACACAAGTACTACAACATTGTGACAGTCAATCTGATAACCTGGACAGGTGGCATAAACTGGACAAAGGGATGATTCATGTCCAGAGTGGGACAGCATGAGATTTCATCACACTACTCAGAATGACATGCAATTTAAAACGTATGAATAGTTTATTTCTGGAATTTTCCATTTAATATTCTTGGAGCTACAGTTGACTACAAGTAACTGAAATTGCAGATAAGGGAGGAACTTCTGTATTGTTAAGTATCAAATTACCACAGTCTTGAAAATGCGCATGCATACATTTCTTGTCTCACAGTTTCTGTGGGTCAGGAGTCAGGACAGGGCTCACTGCATCCTCTGCTTCAGGGTCTCTCACGAGGCTGCAATCAAGGTGTCAGCCAGGGCTGGGGTCTCATCTGAAGGCTCGAAAGGGGAAGAATCTGCCTCTGAGCTCACATGGTTTTTGGCAACATTAGGTTCCTCTGGGCTTTTGGACTGAGGGTCTTAGCTCCTAGCTGGCTGTCGGCCAGAGCTTCCCTTGGGCCTCCCCAGCATGGCCACTTGCTTCAAGCATGCAAGCTGAGAAGGCAAGAGAGAGCATATGTCAGGGATGTGGAAGTCACCATCTTACATAATCTAATTACAGGAGTGATGGGCCATCACTTTGGCCAATTTTTACTTTGGCCAATTTTGGATGTGGAAGTCACCATCTTACATAATCTAATTACAGGAGTGATGGGCCATCACTTTGGCCAATTTTTACTGGTTAGAAGCAAGTCACAGGTTGCACCCTCTCTCAAGGGTATTCGTGGGTGCCCTGTGTCTGGGTACGAATCCAGGAGGCAATGGTCATCTTAGAGTCAGCCCACTACAAAGGACAACCTAGAGAAACCAAGCCTAAGCAAGATGGTCTGAGGCTAAAGAGTGGGATGGGGACCCCCAGTGGTAGGATGACCAATCATCCTGGTTTATCCAGAACTTTCCCAATTATGAAAGTACATCCTGGGAAACCCCTTAGTCTTAGGGAAACCAGAACTGTTGGTCACCCTACCTAGAGGAACAGATGATTTTCGATCATCTCCATTTCACTGAGAAAGTCTTCATTCAGTGCTACCGTGTCTTATCACTTCTCTAGAGTGTCAATCAGTCTTTTATCAGAGAGACTGCTGACTTCACACTCAAGCCTTCTGCAAGCCGCAGTATCTCCCTATAATTCAATATTGTTTCAGTTTTGTCCTATTTACTCGGTCACCTTCTATTTATGGTAAGTGATACCGGTTCTTCATCTATAGTCGTAGTATAAAATTTTCATCTCAAATAAATGTATCTAAACAAGAAGTCAATTTAAGGAATAGTAACAAAATAGTAATATTTGTGGCTTATGACTACTGCACAAATCAAGAAGGCCTATACCATCTTCCCACTCCTCTCCATTATTGCCTTTCTGATTGCATGTTGTACCACCTTCCCCCTTCATTCATCCACACCAGCCACACTGGCCTCCTTTCCTTTTTCCCAACACACCAGGCATACTCCCACCTCAGGGCCTTTGCACTTGCTGTTTCCTCTGCCTCTAACACTCTCTGGTTATCTGCATGAGCTACCCCTTCAGATCTTTGCTCAAATGTCACCTTCTCATGAAGCTTCCCTGGCCATCCTGCATAACGTTATAAATCCTCCTCCAGACACTCTCAATTCTCCTTCTCTACTTTATATACATTTTTTTTCAATATCACTTCCGACCATCTAAACACTATACACAGTTTTTTACTTATTTCTCTTCTTCAGTTTCTGTTTCTTCCCACCAGAATATCATCTTCGTGAGGACAGAAATTTTTTGTCTGTTTGGGCATTGTTTTCTGCTCTTCCTGGGACCTAGAGCAGTGCCTGACTCAAAGGAAGTGTGCAGTAAATATTTACTATCCAAGGGCTCTGTGATGTGTGAGTGAGTCATCCCGGGCTGGGGAGATGGCTACCATTACCTTCCTCGTCCCCCACATGTTTCTCCCACGGTCCAGGAGAAACCTGCATCCACTTTCCTCCCTCCTTCCTGCACCTTTCTTCCCTGAATCAGAAACAAAGACACCTGCCATTAAAATCCACATTTAGAGGTGTCCTGGAGAAGCTCTGGCTGAGTCTGGGGTTACTTGGTTTCAAGAAATAAGACAAGGAGTGGGTTTTATTGAAGGGATGCCGGGCAATGTCAAAGACTCATTGGCACAAAATATAGTCAGGTGAGTGTATCCGCTGGGATGCTTTTTGGTGACTGGAAACAAAATCAGAAAGCTCAAAGCAGTATGTATTAAACAGTAATGAAATGTACATGCTAACAATTACACTAAGCCACCTAAGTAGGGCAGCTCCAAGGTTGGTTAATTCAGTGGCTCAATGACATCATTAAGGATCTGGGTTCTTTCTTTTACCTGCTCTGCCATCCAATTTTTCAGGTTTGTCCTAATTTAGCTTCCCTCCTGGTTGCAATAACTATATGCCCAGCAATGGAAAAGGCAGTGTTTCTCTCTAATGTGTTTATTTTTTAACTGTGAGGGAAGCTTTCCAAGGAGCTGCTTGTCCCCAAAGTTTCACTCACATCCCGTTGGTCGGAATTGAGTCATATGCATAAACTGAACACTGGCAGGAGGAATGGCTGTGTAGTGGAGGGTGAATTACCCAGTTAAAAACAGAGGAAGGGGCAGGAAGATGGATTTGGGTAGGCAACCCGACATGTATGTTTCAGACAATCTCATGAAGAAATGAAATTGAGAACTGAAAAAATCAAGGCACCAAGTTTGTCCTTTCCCTATTTCCACAGGTTGATTTTCTCTGTTCATCTCTACAGAGCTTTTTTTCACCCTCTTGCTTCTCTGGGAAATCTGGCTTTCCTCTCCCCACATGGCCCATGGCCCCGACAAGGCTCCTTTGGCACCAACTTAATTTCTCCTCTCAACTCAAGTACAAGACTCAGTAGTGAATATATTAGGCAGGATAGACTAATGGCTGCAACAAAGAAGTCTAAAATCTCAGTGACTTCAGACAATAAAGTTCTATTTCTCGCTGATTTTGCAGTCTAATTTGCATGTGGCGTGTGCATGCTCTGCTCTATGTAGTCATTTAGTCATGGCTCTGCCCTCCTCTAAGTTTTGGAGCACTCTCCATTCAGCTGGGAGATGGGGAAAGCTCCAGGGTTTTATGGGACAGGCTTGTAAGTGACATCTATCACTTCTATATTCCATTATTCAGATCTGTCACATGGGCTCCTTCTAATTACAAAGGAGGCTGGGCAGCACAGTCTAGCGGTGCCTATAAGAAAAAGTTACAGAAATCGTATGGACTCTATGAACTCTGAGAAGACTTTGCCTCAGTTAGTTACTCTGTTTTATCAAGATGGTAACCTGAGCTAAGAGGCGGGAAAACGTAGTCTTGGGAAGGTCAGGGTCTGGGGGATGAGATGATGAGATACTTTTTAATTCTGCCGTGAAATCTTTTTTTTTTTTTAATTGAAGTAAAGTTGATTTACAGTGTTGTTTCTCATGTACAGCAAAGTGATTCAGATGGGTAAATAGATAGATAGATTCTTTTTCATATTCTTTTCCATCATGGTTTATTACAGGATATCGAATATAGTTCCCTGTGCTATACAGTAGGACCTTGTTGTTTATCTATTTTATATATAGTAATTTATACCTGCTAATTCCAAACTCCTAATTTATCCCTCCCCCCCTTCCCCTTTGGTAACCATAAATTTGTTTTCTATGTCTGTGAGTCTGGTTCTGCTTTGTAAATAAGTTCATTTGTATCACATTTTAGATTCCACATATAAGTGATATCATATGATATTTGTCTTTCTATTTCTGATTTACTTCACTTAGTATGATAGTCTTTAGGTCCATCCATGTTACTGCAAATTCTACCATTAAATCTTTTTTAAAAAAATATTTATTTATTTGGCTGCGCGGGGTCTTAGTTGCGGCACGCAGGATCTTCGTTGTGGCGTGTGGGATCTTTTAGTTGCAGCATGCGAACAGTTAGTTGCGGCATGTGGGATCTAGTTCCCTGACCAGGGATTGAACCCGGACCCCTTGGACTGGGGGAGAGTCTTAGCCACTGGACCACCAGGGAAGTCCCTGCCATGATATCTTACACACTAGTGGAGGATACAACATTTCAGATGGGCAGTTTTAGTAAGTGTCAATATGTAACACGCATATACTCCTTGGATTTATTTTGCCACTTCTAGAAATAGATTCTAAAGAATTAATAGGCCAACAGCGCGATGAGATATATGTGGGGATGCACTTCACAGAATTATTTATAATATTCTAAGTTAGATACGGCCTAATTGTCATTAACAAAGGAATGATTAAATTATAGGGACATAGAGACATCCCCATCATGGAGCACTATGCATATTTGTTGATACTAAAATATATCCATGTAATAATGAATAATTTATAAGAGGTGACAAAACCTGATTTTGTTTACTTAAAAGAGAATGAAATTTTCTGCATGATGAGAGGTCTGGAAAGAAGTTCATCAAAATATTAGTCATTGGGCTTCCCTGGTGGCGCAGTGGTTGAGAATCTGCCTGCTAATGCAGGGGACACGGGTTCGAGCCCTAGTCTGGGAGGATCCCACATGCCGCAGAGCGGCTGGGCCCCTGAGTCACAACTACTGAGCCTGCGCGTTTGGAGCCTGTGCTCTGCAACGGGAGAGGCCGTGATGGTGAGAGGCCCGCGCACCGTGATGAAGAGTGGCCCCCACTTGCCACAACTAGAGAAAGCCCTCACAGAGAAATGAAGACCCAACACAGCCAAAAATAAATAAATAAATAAACAAACAAACAAAACACAACAAAAAAAAGCCAAGCATTAAAAAAAAAAAGTTAGTCATTTATATCCAAAAAACACACCCATATAATCCATGATTGATGACAAAGGGGCCACAGTGGGGAAAGATGGTATTTTCAATAAATGGTATTAGATCAGTTGGATCTTTATGTGGAAAAATGATAAGCCTTGACTCTTTACCTTTCATTATACATTAAAACAATTTAAAATGCATCATAGATGTAAATATGAAAACTAAAACTCATTACAAAGCCACAAGAATAAGTAAAATTTTAAAAGATGAATAATACAAAGTGTTGGTAAGGATATAGAGCAACTGGAACTCATCTATTGCTGATAAGAGTGTAAATTGGTATAACTACTTTGGAAACTACTTTAGAAGTACCCATTAAAAATAAACACATGAGGGCTTCCCTGGTGGCGCAGTGGTTGAGAGTCCGCCTGCCGATGCAGGGGACACAGGTTCGTGCTCCGGTCCGGGAAGATCCCACATGCCGCGGAGCGGCTGGGCCCATGAGCCACGGCCGCTGAACCTGCGCGTCCAGAGCCTGTGCTCTGCACCGGAGAGGCCACAACGGTGAGAGGCCCGCGTACCGCAAAAAAATAAATAAAATAAAATAAACACATGACCACACTATCTCAGTAATTTGACTTGTAGGTATGTATCCAAGAGAGATGGGTGCATATATTATTCACCAAAAAATGTTCATCATAGTAGTTCATATATTAGTTCATTTATAATACAGTCATTTCTTGGTATTCAAGGGGGATTGGTTCCTGGACCCCTGTGGATACCAAAATCCATGGATGCTCAAGTCCCTTATTTAAACGATGTAGTACAGTCATTCGTCCATATCCGCGGGTTCCACACAATGTAGAAATCTGCTGTATCTAACTGAGAATATTATAAACAACTCCGTGAAAAACAGCCACAAACGATGCAGAAACTGTGGAAACAGAGGGCCAACTGTACTCATAAACTGGAATCAACCCAAATATCCATCAATTAGTAGAATAAACAAATAAATTGTGGTGTAGTCATATAATGGAGTACTATATAGCAATAAAAGAGAATGAACTAGTATTATGTGCAACAATATGGATGAATCTCACATCCACAATGATGAGAAAAATTAATTAGAAACAAAGTTAAATAATATATGATTCCATTAACACGAATGTCCAAGAACATGGGAAATGTTGCAAACAGAGGAGGAGAGAACACTTTCCAACTCATGCTATGGAGCCAATGTTACTGTGATCCCAAGTGAATGGACTCTCGATCCTGCTATGTCTCATGTACTTTTGTTTTGTTTTTTTTTTTTTTGCTGTACGCGGGCCTCTCACTGTTGTGGCCTCTCCCGTTGCGGAGCACAGGCTCCGGACGCGCAGGCTCAGCGGCCATGGCTCACGAGCCTAGCCGCTCCGCGGCATGTGGGATCTTCCCAGACCCGGGCACGAACCTGTGTCCCCTGCATCGGCAGGCGGACTCTCAACCATTGCGCCACCATGGAAGCCCTTTTTTTTTTTTTTTCTGACTTTTGTTTTTTTAATAAGGTGTTTTTTTAATTTATTTTTTGAATGTGTTGGGTCTACTTTGCTGTGCATGGGCTTTCTCTAGTTGCCGCGAGCAGGGCTACTCTTTGTTGTAGTGCGCGGGCTTCTCACTGCAGTGGCTTCTCTTGCTGCAGAGCACGGGCTCTAGGCGCACAGGATTCAGTAGTTGTGGTGCGTGAGCTCAGTAGTTGTGGCACACGGGCTTAGTTGCTCTGTGGCATGTGGGATCTTCCCGGACCAGGGATCAAACCTGTATCCCCTGCACTGGCAGGCAGATTCTTAACCACTGTGCCGCCAGGGAATTCCCCCTTATGTATTTATTTATTCAGTAATAACTGCTACAAGGATGAAGTAACATCATGGATGGGAAAGCAGTTTGGAAACTGCCCCTTTTTTGAAGATGGGGAAGCAGAGGACCAAGAGGACATGAATGCCATGGTTAAGGAAGGGCACATGTCACAAAAGTGGGAGAGAGGCCACTCTCCTGGTATGAAGATAGGATGGGTATGGGAGGACGGAGGAATATCCAGCTACATCTCAGTAGGGACCATTGGACATGCAGGTGAAATCAGAGCTGACCCACGTAGCATAATTTGTTTGGCACCAAAAGTTTTCTTTATGCCTACTTTCCCTTAATCTTAAGAGCTTGTTACAGCATCTTGAAGGAAGAGATCACCCTTGGAAAATATATTGCAAATGAAGCTCAGATGAATTCCAAGAGGCCCCATCCCCAAATCTTTTCTGTCCACCTGTCTTTGCTGACCATCTTGGACGCTCAGTCTTTGTTAGTTAATAATACTACTCATGGGTGATTTGGACAGGGGCCACGCATTAACCCGTGATTTCACATGAATTCAGCAGCAAGTGCTAGGTTTTATGCTGACTAATTCCTTTATGGCTCAGGAGAGCTGTTGGGTGCAGAGTGGGAGGCAAGGTGGGAAAGGCCCTTAACTGGGGCTACTTCTGAGAGGAACAGGTGTAAGTGAGACTGGTGAATAAGAAGGGGAAGAAGGGGAAGAAAATTGATGGTGGTTAATATTTTTTTATTAAAGTGAAGTGGATTCACAATGTTGGGTTAATTTCTGCTGTACAGCAAAGTGATTCAGTTATACATATACATACATTCTTTTTCATATTCTTTTCCATTATGGTTTATCGCAGGATATTGGATATAGTTCCCTGTGCTATACAGTAAGACTTTGTTGTTTATCCATTCTATATATAATAGTTTGCATCTGCTAATCCCAAACTCCCAGTCCGTCCCTCCTGCACCCCTCCTCCCCCTTGGCAACCACAAGTCTGTTCTCTATGTCTCTGTGTGAGTCTGTTTCTGTTTCGTAGATAAGTTCATTTGTGTCATATTTTAGATTCCACATATAAGTGATATCATATGGTATTTGTCTTTCTCCTTCTGACTTACTTCACTTAGTATGATAATCTCTAGGTCCACCCATGTTGCTGCAAATGTCATTATCTCATTCTTTTTTATGGCTGAGTAATATTCCATTGAATATATGTACCACATCTTCTTTAGATGATGGCTAATATTTATTGAGCTACTACTATTTGCCAACTATCCTATGAGGTATATTATTAGTTTCCCTGATTTACAGATGAACAAACTAAAGCTCAGAGAGGTGAAACAACTTGCTCAATATTACACAGCTAGTGACTTTCAGAGGCTAGTTACTTCCAGAGCTCAGTTTCGAACTCCTGACTATCCAACCCGAGGGAGTTGCTCACAGAAGTGGAAAGAACATCCAAACAAACTTGGACTCAAAAAGATGTCAGAGGGCTTCCCTGGTGGCACAGTGGTTGAGAGTCCGCCTGCCGATGCAGGGGACGCAGGTTCGTGCCCCGGTCCGGGAAGATCCCACATGCCGCGGAGCGGCTGGGCCTGTGAGCCATGGCCGCTGAGCCTGCGCGTCTGGAGCCTGTGCTCCGCAACGGGAGAGGCCACAACAGTGAGAGGCCTGCGTACCGCGAAAAAGAAAAAAAAAAAAGGATGTCAGAGCTGGGAGGGCATATAGTGGTCATCCTATGCTACTCCCCTTTTGACACTTGAGGCCGGGAGAGAGAGACTGGCTTCCCCAGGGTCACACCAGGAACTTTTGAAAGAGCAAATCTTAACCTTGCTCTAGGCTGCTAGATCCCAGCTGGCTCCTCCTTTTGATCTGGGTGCCATCAAAGGAGAGCTTCAGATGTCAAGGTTGCCTGGTGGGATAAGGGGTACCGTAGGAAAAGGTTCTGGGTCCTGGAAAGAAGAGTCCACTGTTTACACCCAGACAGGGCCTCCCTTGGCTTGGGAGAGCAGATGATGGCTTGTGAAATGGCAGGTGGTTGTTCTGGGCAGCTTAGGCTGCTTCCTCACTCCCAGGAGACTGGATATTGACACATGCTCCCACTTAATCCATGTTGCTGGACTCAGAGTTAACAGGGAGTTAGTGTGTAACCCTGGTCCAAGTAACACACTGACACTTCAACTATTTACGAATTGTTGATACTCATACCTTATTAGGTGAAAAATGTAATTAATTTTTTTGTTCAGAAAAATACATGCTCATGGTAAAAAAAAAACCTACACCATAGAGAAGGGCGTAAAGCAAAATATACTGACTCCCACCTGAAAGTTTTCTTATTTCCCAGAGGAAACCATAGTTAGTAGCTTCTTGTATATTGCTCCTGAAATTCGCATGTCTATTCAAAGACATTTAAATATGAATATATATGTATATGCATAGATGCACATATATACATATGTATATAAACACATACACACAGATGGGATCATATTATATCTACTATTCAGATTTTGCTTTTTTATTTAATTGTATATCTAGGATATCAGTGCATATGGAGACCTACATTGTTCTTTAAAATGACTGTAGAATTCCCTGTATGGATGTACCATAATTTATTTAATGGGCCTATAGCTTGTTTCCAGTCTCTTGCTGTTATAACAATGCTGTAACAAACATTCTTATACATATTATACATGTGCATATATGCAGGTAAATCTGTAGAATAAATTCATAGAAGTGGAATTGCTGAGTAAAATGGTGAATTTCTAAATTAAATGATTTGTAGATGTGAATATTTGATAGATACCAACAAATTAATCTCCAAAGAGTTTCCATCAATTAATATATACTCCCACCGACAGTGTGTGTCTGTGTCTATTTCCCTGCTCCCACTTCCATACAGTTTATTGTCAAGCAATTTCTTCTTTGTTAGACTGATAAGTCAAAAATGATGGTTCACTTTTATTTTTTATTTATTTATTTTTTGGGTCGCTTTTATTTTAATTGACATTCCCTTAATTGTGAGAGATACTGAATAACATTTTGCTATTTATGTCATTTACAGATTATATTTATATGTCTGTGAACTGTCTGTTCAAGTCCTTTCTCCATTTCCTATTGGAGCAATGGCCTTTCCATATTGTTTTGTAAGAGCTCTTTATATATTGAGGAAATTCATCTTTTTTTTTTTTTTGCCTTTAAAAATCTTACTGTAGTTTTATAATGTTTTACTATCTGATAGAGCTTATTGTCTCTCATTATTCTTCCCTACTCTCTCTAACTCCACATTTCCTGACAATTTTTACATGTTTGTTTTTCCTTATGAACTGTAAAAATCAGCTTGTCTAGTTCCAAAAGTTCTTTTCCATTTTTTTCTCCATTATTCCTAAAACTCTTTTACAGGATTATCCCATTTAGCCATGAAGCCACTGAATGAGGTTTGTGGGCTCATTTTCCAAATGAGAAAACTGAGACCCAAATTGTGTCTTAGCATTGCCTAAGGTCACACAGGAGGTTTCTTATGGCAAGAATCTGCCCCTACCTCAAGACCCCTGACTCCTCCTCCACCCCCTGCTTTGTGTGTGTGTGTGTGTGTGTGTGTGTGTGTGTGTGTGTGCGCGTGTGTGTGCGTGTGTGTGTTGGTTGAGGATCACTCAGAAAGTATAGCAGCCCTTGAAACAGAGGCGGCCCAAACCAGGTGTGCAATAAAGCCTGACTTAATTCCTTCTGTCTTCCTATCTCTAACGATCTCTCTCCCTCTCTTTTGTTCTCTGCCTCTTGTGTCTCTCTGTTATTATGTCCCTCTTTTCTAGTCTCTGACTCTTTCTACCCTTTGTTTCCTTCTTTCTCTGTTTCTTGTCCAAAGGGGTGGTTTACTGGGGCAGAAATCAACTCCCTTACCCAGTTCCTTTATTTATTTTTCTTTTTCTTTTAAGCATAAGGTCCTTCACCAAATAGTAAGTGAAGATGCTCTTGGTGGACAAGAGGAAGGTATGTTCCTGCCCCACTTCCCTCCCTGTTCCCTCACATGCTTGTTTCCTGCCATGAGAGCACATCAGGTTCTTCCCCAGAGGGAAAACAGAGGCTGGTAGTGATAGGAAGGAAGTGACAGGAAGCAGTGGATTGAGCCCTGCAGTGACAGTGGGTCCTGGCTTTGTGTCAGCTCTGCCTGACCCTCCAGATGACCCAGGACTGGGCCCTGCCATTCTGAGGCTTTAAGGGATCCTCTGGCATGCTCCATAACTGTGCATAGCTCTTTGCAGTTTTTAAAGGGCAGGTACAATCAGAATCTCCATAAGGGAGGTGGGGCAAGGGTGCTTTATCCATTCTATGGGTCCAGAGCACGCATAGGCTTTATCAAAGGTTACACAAGAAAGTGGTGGCAGAGGGACTTAATGGTCTCTGCTATACTAGGACCCTCCCACCCAGCTTCTAGCTGAGTCCTGGCCCTTAGTAAAGTACTGATGAGAATTTGCTGAAATATACTGTCTGCCACAATGATGATGATAATAGTTAATATAGAAAGCACTTACTATGCACTATGCAGTGTGCTAAGTGTTTTATATGCAGTATCTCACTTAACTCCCCCACTTCCCCACTCCCAGCCCCATCAGGTATCATTCGCATTTTATAGATGAGAGAACAGAGACACAGAGAAATTAAGTAATTTGTCTAAGAGAGATAACTATATAGCTAGTAAATGTTAGTACAATTGGGATGAATGGGTGGGTGGGTGGATAGTTGGATGGATGGATGGATGAATGGTTGAATGGATGGATGGATGGTTGAATGGATGGATGGAAGCATAAAGTAATGGTTAGGATGGTTAGGTAGTAGGCTAGGGGACTTGGAGTTACTAAAAGATCTTTATATGTCTATCCCCATCAGCTCAGTCATGTATTAGCTACTTAAAGGCAAAGATTAACCCAAGAAAATATGAGTCCCCTCTCAAGCTGTCAGTCCACATAGAGAAGTCCACACACAGCAGCATTCACACACAGTCACGGATAAATTCACACTGACCAGGATGTAGGGAACCAGATACACACACACGTGGACAAGAACAGAAATCTGACATTGATACCTAAATATAACCAACACAGCCCAGTTACATACACACACATGTAGACACTGATACACTAAGAGGTAAGGCAGACACTGAGAAGGACACACTATTAATAGGAGACACCAGCACATACCCACTCAAGCAGATACAGACCCACACAAAGATTGGGACACATGGCTCATGCACACAGAGGATGGATAAGTGCTCTCTTGTGTCTCTGTCTCCATCTTTCTCTGTCTCTTTGTCTCTGTCTCTGTCTCTGTCTCTCTCTCACACACATGCACACACACACCAGTGCATACAAAGACCAGGAGGCATGTTGTATTTAAAGCCAGTCTGGATTCACTTAACACAAGGATATGCATATTGCAAGGACATGTTTAGAGACAAGGTCATTCACAGACAAGGACAAAGATATGCAGAAGTGCCCATCTATTCAGAGACATACACACAAAGATGTTTTACACACACACACACACACACACACACACTCACACACCCCTACCCCAACAGGCAGAACACAAACAGGATCAGTCTTTTTCTCGCTGACAAAGCAGCAACCAGGGCCCTCCTGGGTTTAGCTACATTCCAGCACCTTTTACTTCTAGAAAGGCACTCACCTGGGTCTTGCTACGCATGCAGAGTTTCGGGGCCACTTCCCCCCGTGCTTCATCTTAGAGGAGAGATGCTGGAGAGGAGGAGTTCCATCCATATGTGCTGTTTTCTCTTGATGCGGCAAAACTTGGCAGTGCCTCTGTTCCCCTTTTCCTTCCCCATCCCCACCCATCCAGCCTGTCTCTTAATCCTGCCTAAGTTATCTTAGGAACTTTCTCAGGCTCAGCCCTTCCTGCCCTCTCCTCAGCCTTGGCCCTTGTTGCCTTCCCTCCAAGGCCCACAGCCTTCCATCTGGCCTTGCTTCCCCTCCTCCTCCACTTCACCTTCCCACGGGACATTCTTTCTCAGCCTCCCCTGCCATTCACATTTTAAAAACAATCAGTGTCTTTTTGGTTCAGATCAGGATTTATCTGAAGAGAAGGAGGGAAGCAACCCTCTAAATCACTCCAATCCATTCCTCGCAGAGCAGCCCCAGAGATGACTTAAAAATGCAAATGTGAGGGCAGTGACTTTATTTCATTTGCTGGTATATATATATCCCCAGGGCCAAGAACAGTGCCAGGCACATAGCAGGTGCCATTTTCAGCTAAAATGTCACCTCTCCAAAGAAGTCTTCCTAGATCCCCTCGGTTTGGGTAAGATACACACACACACACACACACACACACACACACACTTGCAGGTGCACACACATGGACACACATGCACTATAAAGTACATATACATATATATCTTGTAAATGATATATATATGATATATACATAATATGTCATATATGTATCATATATATCTCTTATAAGTGTCAAGCTATATATATATATATATATATATATATATATATGCATATTTTCATGTAGACTTAATCTAATCACATGAGCACTTTAAAAGCAGAGAGTTTTCTCAGTCCAGTAAGCAGAAGGGAAGTTAGAGGGATTCTAAGGATGAGAAGTGTCTGACCTCCTAATAATGACCTCGAAGATGAAGGAGGCCATGTGCAAGGACCAGAGAGCCGCTTCTAGGAACTGAGAGTGACTTCCGGCCAATGGCCAGAAGGGAAATAGAGGCCTCCATCCTACAGCCACAAGGAACTGAATACTGCCAACAGCCTGAATGAGCTTGGAATCTGGCTGATATCTCGTGAGGCCCTAAGCAAAGAACCCAGTTGAGCCTGTTCAGACTTCTGACCTAGAGAATGGTAAACTAATAAATTTTTTTTTAAGCCTCTTTGTTACACAACTGAAAGCTAACACATGTGTTATCTTACTTAATCCTCACAACCATCCAAAAGGGAGGGTTTGCATCCCCCTTATACAGATGAGGAAACTGGCAGGTGAGGTAAAGGACTTTGCCTTAGACCACATGCAAGGATAATGCCATAGTCTGGATCAAAACTCTGTGCTTTTGCCATCTCAGCAGGCTGCTTCAGGAAGCAGATGTGGAGGCAGCTGGGAGAAATTAGACATCTGGGTCTGACTAGGTGGGGACTGAGGTCTTGGGTCAAGGCCAGGGAATGGAGTGCGGGTTTCCGATTGTGATTGTGTTCACCTACGGGGCTCTGCATGTCTGAGCCTGTGTGTGTGTGTGTGTGTGTGTGTGTGTGTGTGTGTGTGTGTCCCTGGGGGTTTATATGTGGGAGTGTCTGGGTGAATGTGTGAGTCTGGTGGAGTGTATCTGCGTCCCTGTATGAGTCTGAGGGTGTCTGTGCATCAGAATGTATCCATCACCAGGAATGACTAAGTCTGTGGGGCTGTGTCTGGGTGTGAACCTGTGTGTGCCCACTGAGGTGTGTCTGAGTGTCTCTCCTTGAGAGTCTGGGTCTGAGGGTGACTGTGTGTGAGTCTGACAGGATTTGCCAGGGTATTTCTGGGTGTATGTGAATGGGTGCTGAGGGGGTCAATGTTAGGAGGGCCACTGGTGTCTCTGTGTGCAGGTCTGAGAGTGTATCACTGAGTTGAGTGTGTGTGAATTCTGTGAGGAATGTGGGTTCATGAGGGTGTGTGTGCCCACCTGAACTTCTCTGTGGGTTCGTGTGGGATCTGAGGGTCTCCCTGTGTGGTTAAGGGTGTCCCTGTTTGTCGCTCTGAGTGTGTCTGCAGGTCTCTGGTTGTATGTGTGTGTCCGTGGATGTACCTACCTGTGTGGGTCTCGGATGTCTGGAGTCTAAGGGGGTCTGTGGATTGGTTACCCCAAGGGTCTCTAGGAGTCTCTATGAGTGAGTGAGTCTGGGTGAATCTCTCTGGGTGTGTAAGAGTCTGAGGGTGTCCGTGGTGTACATTGCAGAGTGAATGCACTCTTGTGGGTGCCTGTTTGTGCTCCTCTGCGGGTTCATGTGTGAATCTGAGGATCTCCAGTGCCGGTCACTGTAACTGTGTCGCTTTCCAGCGCGCCTGTGTCCTGGGCGGAGGCCTGTCTCAGTCGGCGACTGGTCGCCTGGATTCGGGGCGAGTATGGGGGCTGAGTGTGGGGGA
>NW_006791814.1:4178222-4197163 GCF_000442215.2 Lipotes vexillifer | reverse complement strand
GCCGGTACAGCCCTTCCCACCGCCGCCGGGAGCACAGCGCGCCTCGGGTCCGCGGGCCGCCGGCTCCTGGCCCGCCCTCCGGCCCAGCCGCGACCGCCAGCCCCGCCGCGGAGCCCCGGCCCGGCCTCGGGCCGCCGCCACCACGCCGCGCGCCGTACTCCGCGTCAAGAATGGGGCGGCCAAGCTGCCCAAGCCGGCCGCTGCCGCCGCCGCGGCCGAGGCGCCGGGCGCCGGTGCGGGCATGGAGCGCTCGCAGAGCCGCCTCAGCCTGTCCGCTTCCTTCGAGGCGCTCGCCATCTACTTCCCGTGCATGAACTCCTTCGACGACGAGGACGCGGGTAAGCGCGTGGCCCGCCCCCGATCCCCGGGGGGCGTCCCGGGAGCCAGATCCCGAGGCCCCCTCCCCAAGCCGACTCTTTCCTCCCCACCCCCAATCCCAAGCACGCTCGGGGATGCGCCCCCAGGGTCTTCTTTCCCACCCACAGGACCTCGGATCTCTAGGGTGTGGGGTCCCCTCGCCTCCCGCCACCCCACAGGGACCCCTAGATCATCAGCATTCACCCCTTTTCCGCAAGTGGGCCCTTTGGGTCGCCTGGACTTAGCGCTCCCTATTCACCTGCGCCTACTGAATGCTCCCGGTCTTGTCCCTGGATCCGACCCGCCACCCTCCCCGGGCCTCTTGTATGTGCTCACTCCTCAAACCCCGGGGCTTTGGCCGCCTCACCCCCGGGGCTCCGACGCGCCCCCCGCCTTTGGAGGTGGCGCGCAACCTTACCGCTCCATCTTTGTCTTGGCTGCATCCATTGACTCCCTGCACAAGACCCCCGCCCTGCGCCCAAGGCCTTGAGCGCCCCTGTTTGTCTCTCCTCCTCTTCCCCCAGTCCTTTAAGGACTGGGGCGGACCGCGAGGGGACCGGTCGGGTGACGGCCTTTCCTCTCGGTTCTTCCCGGCGGTTCCCCGAGGGAGGCATAGGGCGGCACCGACTCTACACCTGCGCGCCCTTCGGAGTGTGCCCCTGACCCCGGGTGCTCTTGTGTCTGGAGTAGCCCTTCTAGGTGGGCTGAACCGGGCCACCATACAGCGGCCCGGCTCTTGGGGGCCCTGGGACCAGGCAGAGGAAACAGAAGGGCTTCAGATCTGGTTCTGCGGTGAGGAAGCGAAGCCACCAACAGGTGGGGTACCTGGAGGGCTTGGGTGCGAGTTCCCCAAAGAGTGCCAGATTGGGAGTTGGAATGAGGTTCCAGTCTTGCTTCTCTCCGTATTAGCCATGACCTTGAGCAAGTCATGCCACCCCTAGCCTCCACATCCTGATCTGTAATATGGGATGGCAGTACCTCAGACATAAAGGTAAAGTTAAAAGTGTTTTGTAAGCTGAAAATCTGAGAGTATTTTAATTCAATGAGGGGATGAAAGGGAGAGGGGTGTGTGTGGTGGGGAGGAGTAAAATGGTTTCATGGACGCTTTTGAGAACTTGATGAAAATATGGACAAGTTCTCCAAAAAATACACATAGGCACCAACCAAAAATTTTTGTCCACAGTTTTAGGGAGTTCATGGGCCCTGCTTAAGACTCTCTGCCTGCAGGGACCCTTATCTGGTCATCCCGTTATCTGATAAGCCTTGGATGGAACGGTGGGTGATGGGTGCTCGTGTCTTTCTGCTGGAGCAGGAGGCAGGTGGGGAGAAAGGGAGAAGGTTCTCCAGAAGAAAGTGTTGGCTGAGTGAATGAATGGGGCTATGTGAGGCTGACCCCTGACAGACCGGTCTTGCTGTTGACCTGGAGATGGGGGTGGGGTAAAGATGGTTACTGCAGAGCCATTTTACAGAATCTACATTTTACAGAAAAAATAACTGAGGTTCAGAGGCTTAACTTCCCCCGTGATGCAGCTGAGGGCGGTTGTATTATTATTCTGGACAAGGCAAGGTGAGAAGAGGTGGAGGGGCTCTCCTAACGCAGTGGCCTCCTCTGGAGCAAAATCCGGGAGAGGAAGTCCCACCTGCCTCGGTGAACTGGCTCCCCCACGCCTCACTTGACGTTCAAGGACGCTCCTGAAGTTCCAACAGGCCACTTGGGTCACAAGAGGCAAGGTGCATCAGTGGCAGGGACAGGTGGGTTTTTCTTCAAAGTCATGCTCCGTGTCCTGGTTCAGATGCCTTGGTTATTATTGTTGGTTGCTGGTGACTTGCTCTGGTTTCACGTGAGTCAGAGTAGATAACTTCATGGAATATTAGAGATTTTTAAAGGTCCCTATTTTTTTTTTCCAGCGGGTTTCTTCAAATTCTTAAGTTTTTCACTTGGAGCACCTAGAAATCATCTTGTCTGACCCTTTTTCGCCCCCAGATTGGTGTGTGTGTGTATTTGTGTGAATGTATGCATGTGTGTGAGATTGAAGCCCCAGTGTGTGTGTGTGTGTGTGTGTGTGTATAACCCAAGGTCACCCAGTGAGGCAGGCACACAGCCAAGACAAAAATCAGGTTTCTGGTTCTCTTTCCAGTAAAACACTAGCCCTCTCTCTGAAAGAGGATTTTTTAAAAAGTCAAATCTCACTGTGTAGAAAATGGTTCCCAGGTGAAGAGGTCTCAGGGAGCGGCTGGCAGCCAGGAGTTTGGTTTGGGCATCTCATGCTCACTGTCTGCTAATCTTAAGGGATGCTTGGAGTTTGGGAGGGGGAAGGAGAAAGTGAAGTTTCCTTTCCGGAAGGCTAATGAGTGTCTGGTGAAAATTGGAAGTAGGGAACGTTGTCTTGGTGCTTAATTTCTCTTGTTCTTCTCAAAGTCATCAATTTTCTCCTAAAAAAAAATGCCCCTTGGATTTATTCTTTTAGAACGGCACCACCCTGAACTAATTTCGAAAAGCAGTTTGAATATCTCTCAGATACTGGACAGAGACTGCTCCAGTTGCAGGGCTGTCAGAATTGGCTTTGCTTTACCTTTTTCTTCTTTGCTCCCTCCCCTCACCAGTTTCCTGCCCCTCTGTCCCCGATGACTCAGAAGTGTCCCTGATGGGCCTCTGGCTCATCTGGGTGCCTCCCCTTTGTTGCTGCTTCTGACTCCTGTCCAATGCACCTTTTTCATCAACCGGATTGACTCAGAGCCATCTTCAGGGCTTACATGCCACCCTTCAGCTGGCTTCCTGATAAACTGTATGAGGAGGAGACTTTCATTAGCCTTAACTGGGCCAGAGCACTTTCCTGCCTTCGGCTTGGGAGCCTTGGATATTTTGTCAGCAAAGGAAGCTGCCCCTTCCACCCCCCTTTCTAGCCACCCTGTGGTTCAGGATGCTGGTCATGGCAGATTCCTAGAATTCCTCCCAAGAAGCATCTTCCATCATGCACTCTGAACCCATTACTTACACTGCTTTTGCCCCTTTTCACAAAGATGCTGAGGCTTTAGAGAGGCATGCTCTTGGGAGGCATTTTTTGTGTCTGTGTCTTCATGGCTCAGCCTTGCTGGTACTGGCTTTATAATTGAGGAGGGGTGGGGCAGGGAGGAGTTAGACACGTGACCTCTGCTTTTTCACGTCTATATTGTTGGTTGCTGGTGACTTGGAGGAAGAAAATAATAGCATGGACCACAGAGGGTCAACATTTTTTAAATGATTACCTTTCTCTAAGTATCCTCCTAGGCACTTTCAATATTGTTTTCTTTCCTCACAGCAATTCTATAAAATTAACATTTAACATTCCCCATTTTCAGATGAGAAAACTGAGGCACAGAGAGAATATTCTTCAAGGTCACTGAGCCGGGAAATGAGGGTGGTAGGATTTGAACTTGAGCAGTCTGACTCAGGCATCTGTGCTGTTGATTATTATGCTGTTTGTGCTACGAAAAGGGCTTAGTACAGTACCTGGCACTAGATAGGCTCTCAATACCTGTTAGCTCTTATCTTTCTTATTACCAAGTAAGACTTATTTCTGAGCATGACTGTAAAAAAGAATCTGGGTTTGAGGAGGAGGGGTAGCCTGGTTCTCAAAATGTTAGCTTTTATAATTTTAATAAGCTAATTTTATTGCACTGTTACAGCTATTCAGGCAGAGTTGGGCCCTTCTTCTTGGAGGGGGTTTAAAGATGGGATTTGGGGGACTTGCATGTGGAACAAGAGGGTGGGGAGCATGTAGCTCCCCATTTCCCTGTTCTCTTTAACAGTTAATTTTCATTACATCTACAGTCCCAGCCCTGCTACTCTGCCTTGGGGCACAGCTGGGGAGCAAGAGTGTCTTCAGTATCCAGCAAATGCCAAAGGGTGTTGCGATATCAGGGTCTGGAATTGAGGATGGTGGCCCTGAGTCTGACCAAGTGGTTTTGGCGTCCAGTTCTCCCCCACCCGCCCGGGACAGGGGCGGAGAAGCTGGAGCAGCCAGCTCCGATTTGCCCATAGGATGCTTCGATCCAGCGCAAGGAGGAAGTTGCCATGGCAACACAGGCCGGCTACCAGTCCCTCTCCTAGCAGTTCGGGCCACATTTCTGGGCTGGAAAGCCCTTTGTGGTACTGCCTTCTTCCGCTCAGACCAAATCTGGTGGGTGGGGTGGCGTGGTGGATGGGTCCCACAAACTAGTGCTAAAGCCCACTCCCCTTGTTTTTGGACGGAGGGGAAATGAGGGGGCTGTCTGAGTTACTTCTGGCTCGTGGGGTGGAGATACTCCTGTCTTGCCAGACAGATCTCAGCAGGGGTAATGAGAGCTCCAAATCCCGCCCCACCCCAGGCACCTGGAATGACCCCACTGGAATCCCCCCTCCGTTCCCCAATTTACTCCTTTTGGCAAGGTTTTCTTTCCCAGACCAAGTGCTAACTTTTGTCCTTGAAATTTGACCTGAGCTTTTTCTGGGAAACAAAATGTCCTGCTGTCCCATCCCTTCCCCCTGAGATGGTGGGAACAGAGTACTTCAGCCCTAAAGGGGGGCTGAGGCTGGGTGGATAAGGGGGAGTGGTGAGGGGGGAGGCCTTAAAATACCCTTCAGGATTAGGGCCACTTGAGGGCATGAGGTGGAGGCTTTGAAGCCTCCATTCCCACCCTCGTCCCTAGGGCAGGCCACTTCCTGTCCCCCCTCTGCCCCTTTCCCTAATTTACCACCAAGCACTGTAATCTCCTTTATGGGCTGGGAATTGGGCAGAACTCTTCTAGTTTTAGATAACTGAGGCATAGTAAAGAATCGAACCAGCTGTTCCCATCATTCAAGTTGTGGGTGTGTGAGTGTGTGGACCAAAACTACTTTATCGTAAATTACTCTGAAACAAGTATTTCAGAAAAATTGGGTGATGGGGAGTCATCCCTTCCCCCATTACACAGATCACTGGCCTGTGGATCTGCTCTGATGCAGTTCGAGCTCTTTCCTAAAATTCTCTCTTTCTCTGGCACCCTCTCTTCCTTGTCCCCAAGCTGCCAGACTCATGGCTTCAGCTTCCTTGGCTTTTGCAGCTGCCAGAGGCCCACCTGGTTCTGTTTGGTGGGAAGGGGAAAGGAGGGGCCCATTCCCCTTGTCTCCCTTTGAGAACTAGGCTCTGCCTTCCTCCCCACCCACCTCCATCCCAGAGGCCGAGCCTGTTCTAACTAACAGAAGGCGGAGTGAGGGCAGGGCGCAAGCCAGCTGACCCTCTCTCCCATCTCAGGGCCTTTCTTTTCCTCTGCCTCTTCTGACATCTCTTCATTGTGGCCTTAACAACCATTGCTTCAGCATTTCTTTTAAGAATTGTTGGAAAGGCACCAGTTTTGGCGGACGTGCTCAGAAGGGTGCAGACGTGTCCCCCACTGTAATCTGTGTACCGCACCCCCCCTCGATGATGTTTTCCAGTCAAGCCCACTGTCTTACTGTCAGAGCTCCAGTTCCAAACCCCACACTCAGTCCCTTGGAATGACCGACTGGAATTCTCTCCTTCTCCCACCCAGTTTACTCCATGGGGCTTGGATTTGACTCCACTTTGGTGCTAGGGCCTCAGGCAAGTCCTGGGCCTCAGTTTCCCTATCTTGAAAAAGGGGTTAATTATTCTTGTCTGAGCATTTCTTGGGGTTGTAAAAATAAAATGATCAAGAGGCTTGCTTGGCTGTGCTCAGTGCTTTCCATAATCTTACTGAATCTTATAGCAGCCAGAAGGGGTAGCAGCTGTTGCCGATGTACCCATTTTGCAGATGAGGAAAAGCCAGGCAGCTTGGTGTAGTTTAGTGACTTTTTTGGGTTTCATGGTGGTGATTCAAACCCAGGGGTGTTTGACTCCAGAGACCACCCTCTGCCTCTTGGCCTGAAATGGGCAGTGTAAGCCCCAGGGGCTTTGCTTGGGCTGTCAAAACAGCCACTGACCAAGGCCAGGGTGTGAGGGCCTGTTCACATGCAGATGCATCCCTCTAGGGTCTGCCATCCCACCGCATTCCACCCCAGCCCACTGGAGTGCCTTCCTGGCCATCACTTCCTGGATGATCCCCATCAGAGGGCTGCCTGGCCTCCTTGAAGAATCCAGTTGTCTGCCCTGGCCCTGGGGGCTGAGCCATCACCTGCCTCTCCAGACCAATGTAGGGCAATGCTGGATTATATTTAACGCTGTGCTATTTCCACTTGACAGCTCCAGAGAGCCATCCCCCCTCCCCTTTTCTCCTTCCTCCCCCCTCCCCTTCTGATTCACTCAGAAACTGACAAGGCTGATGTCAGCGCCTTATTCTTAGCCCCCATAATTGTAACTGCATTTAGCAGCGCGCACTTCATTAACAGTTTCTGCGAGGGGGCAGTGAGATGACTGCGTGGCTGGGCAGGGACACAGGTGGGGGTGGGGAGGGGGCAGCTGCTGCAGGGACCCTGGCCAGCTGCCTCTTCTGAATGGACCAGCTGGGCAGGTTCCAGGCCTGGCTTTCCAAGACTAGCAGTCTTGGAAGGCCCCTTGGAGAGCATCTAGTCCACTCTCCTCATTAGGCAGGGAGGGAAACTGAGGCTCAGTGAGGCAAAGCAGCTTGCCAAGGTCACGTGTTAAGGATCCAGGGCTCTGGCCTTTGAGTCTAGGTTTTCTTCTTTGGTATTATTCATTCAGCTAATATTTAATTAGCTGCTCAGTGCCAAACAGCATTCTGGGTGCTGGGGCTATATCGGGGGAACAAGGCAGACACAGTTTCTGCACTCACGGAGTTATGTTCTGAGGTGGAGGAGACAGACAATAAGCAGGAAAGCAATTAAACCATAAATAATTTCAGATTGTGTTAAGTGAAATGAAAATAAGACAGGTTGATGGGACAGGAGATAACATTAAGTTAGATAGTCAGGAAAGGCTCACTGAGGAGGTGACATTTGAGTTGTGACCTAAATGACAGAGCCAGTAATGGGAATATGAGGGGATGGAGGGATCTAGGCAGAGGCAACAGCTGGTGCAAAGGCCCTGAGGTCAGCGTGGAGTTTGGGTGTTTAGGGAAGAGAAAGCAGACCAGCGTGGTTAGACCGCATGAGGGGAAACGAGGTCAGAGAAGTAAGCTGGGGGCAGATCACTCAGCCTGGTAGACAATGATAAGGAGTATCAGGTGGGGAAACTGAAGTTCAGATTGGGAATGGAAAAGACCCCCAGCTGGGTAAAGACAGAGAGAGGCCCAGAACTCCCGAATCCCTGTCTTTTTAGTCCCTTAGACACAGGTGGCTGTGCCTTTAAGTGCATCACGTGGCTTCCTTTCACATTGTAGCTGGTAGTGTGGAGTCTGGGAAGGGCTTTTTCTGCCCTCCCTGCCTGCCCCTCTCTCCTCCTCGACTCTCACCCCACCCAGCTGTATAGCTTCTCAGGGTGACGTAGCTGTGAAACTCTGGGGAGCTTTCGTGGTGGGACAGAAAGAACATGGCTTTGGAATCCAACACACCTGAATTTTTATCCTGCCTCTGCTGCTTCTAAATTGTGTGACCTTGGGCAAGTGGCTTCAACTCTCCGGGGCTCAATTTCCTCATCTGTAAAAGGGGGGCATAATAATAGCAAGTTCTTCAAAGGGTTATTGTGAGTAATACATTGTTATAATGCACAAAACACATGTACCCCAGAGCCGGGTATGTGGAACTAAGATTTCCTCAGTTAAAAGGACTAATGAGATCGTGGGTTTAATGCTGGGCACGTAGTAGATGCTCAGTTAGAGGTTACTGCTGCAATTGTGGTTGTTACTGTTGGTTTTAACGGGTCAGAATCATCGAGGGGGCTTGTTAAAACATAAATTGCTGGGCCTCACCCCAGAGTTTCTCATTCAGTCTGGGGCGGGGCCTGAAAATCTCATTTCTTTTTTTTCCCCAAATACTTATTTATTTGGTTGCACCAAGTCTTAGTTGTGGCTCACTGGCTCCTTAGTTGCAAGCACATGGCCTCCTCAGTTGTGGAATGCGAACTCTTAGTTGCAGCATGAGTGTGGGATCTAGTTCCCTGACCAGGGATTGAACCCGGGCCCCCTGCGTTGGGAGCACAGAGTCCTATCCACTGTGCCACCAGGGAAGTCCCCTGAAAATCTCATTTCTAACAAGTTCCCAGGTGATGCTGATACTGGTCCAGGGAGCCTACTTTGAGAATCACTGGGTTAGAGAAAAAGCTGGAGAGAAATGAAGGGCTCTTCTCAACTTGGGATGTCTCATGGATACCTGTGTCTTAGATGCTGGGGACATTGAGTACCAAATTCAGGACCCGGGTTTAGTCTTCAGGCACTCATGTTTCCATCACATGGTCTCGGATCAAATGAGCCTCAGCTGCTGCCCTGCTTTGCACTGGATTTAATGTGAAGGACCCCATCAATCCTTTTGGAAGTCATCTGTATAAATGATAAATGAGTCGACATGAATAACACATCAGACCATTAATATCCTTTTGTGGAATATTGAGGGGCTCAGGTCTAGCACCTTTTACCGAAGGGAACAGGACGCGGTTCCTTTCCTGCATTGGGGAAAGGCAGGACTATGTGTTAAAACCAGGAGGTTCATTTGAGGACAGGTCTCTGCTGGGAAGAAGTAAATCAAAGGGACCATCAATGTTAAGGGGCAAAATGCTGGGAAATGCTACCAAGAGACTTTACTGAGTCAGTTTATTTAGATGTTTCTAAGAAAGGGGTCGCTGGTAATTTTCTAGGGAAGGTTGAGATTTTGCTTAGATTGGAGGGGTGGGGGACAAACCATATGATATGATAAGATTCCCATCCAGTCCCTTAAAACTCAGAGTCTGAAGATACAGGCATTTACAAATACATTCCCGGTGGGACTTGTCCTCAACTGATGGGAGACAGTTCTCCAAGAGGATTGGCTCAGGATAGCAAAAGAGCACAGACTTTGGAGGGCTCCAAACCTGGGTTGAATCTCTGCCACCTACTAGCTGTGTCTCTTGATTATGATACGTAACTATTCTGGGCCTCAGCCTTGTGCTTTGTAAAATGGAGTGAATAACTCTACCCTGTGAGAATTAGAGATAAGGCATGTGTGAGGCATAGAAGGCATTCAGGACATGGCAGCGCTGCCTTTCCTGCTATTGTAGACTTCCTGGGTGCAGGAAGTGTGGGATGGTGGGAGCGCATTGCCTGCGTTTGGGACTCCTGGCTCGGGTCTGGACAGCTGGTGCTTACTCTGTGCCCAGTGAGGCCTGAGAGGCTGCATTAGGAGTCAGGAGAAGAGGTCTCCGTTCAGCCGCCAAATCTCAGCATCTCCTCTGGCCGCTTCCCTTTGTCTTTTGGGCCTCAGGATCCCCATCCTGAGGTGTTTAGTGGGCTTGGTTTAGATACAACCAGAGTCTCCCAGAAAACAGGGGACACTTGTCCAGGCCCCCATCTCCTCCTTTGGATTTCTCCCCTGCTCCTCTGCCTCTATGGTCGTTTTCATCCCCAGAGCATCCCCTCCTGCCAAAGTTTCTAGCTGATCCTTGGCTGATTGGTCATTGAATACTTTTTAAAAGAATAAGTATTATTTGGATTAAGTAATATATGCAGTTGGTACAACATTTTAGAAGCACGAAAAATATCCAATTAAAAGGGCCCCAGGCACCTCCGTCTTCTGGGTCTCCTGTCCCCTCCCTAGGACAAACACTGTTTCTAGCTCTCACAACCCTTTATGCTGCTGTTACTGACAGTAACGTGTTATGTGGTGAAAAGCCAAACAGCACAAAGGACACCCAAGAAAACATCAGTCTCCCTCACACCTCAGCCACCTAGTCCCACTCCCACAAACCACCGGTATGGTCTTTTAGGCTACCAGTTTTTTCTTTATTTTCCAGTTAGTAATTTCTTATTAAGCACTTATGGTGGTGCCCAGTCCTGTGAGGATTCAAGAGTAGTCAGATTATACCAGGCAGTATAGCACAGTGGTGGTTATGATACACACTCCACAGCTAGATGGCCTGGGTTTGAATCCTGGCTTTGCCACTCATTGGCTGTGTGACCTTGAGCAAGTGACTTAACTTCTCTGAGCCTCAGTCTCCTCAACTGCGAAATGGGCCCATAATAGCCCTTCCCTGCCTTGAAGGTGTCAGGAGGATTAAATGAGTAGGTATTTGTGACATGCTTTGTAGAGAGCCCGAGTACAGTAGAAGTGTGTTAAGAGTATTAGCTATTACTGTCTCAGAGCCCTTAAGCTAGAAGTCTCTCTGAAGTTCTCTAGCATCTTTAGCGGAGGCCCAGAGAGGGATCTCATGGTTTGCTCAAAGCCTCACAGCAGGTCTCTGGTAAAACCAGGAGTAGAACTGATGTTTCTGGACTCCCAGTCAGGGCCTCTTCCTCTCCCGGGTGACCCAAGTGGCTACTTTGCACCCTATTGGCACCTGAGGCTTCAAGTCCATACCCTGCATTTCCGGTACTTGGTGCCCCTGAAAAATGCTGCTTGGAATCGCCTTGGGAGTGGGTGGGAAGATATGTCACTAATTGGGGCCTGAAATGGAAATTAATTAGTTCCTCAGCAAATGTCAAGAAACATCTCTCATCTGCCTGGGCCCAACACCAAGACTGGACCAGGTGCCTTGGGGGCCCACCCAGACCCAGGCCAACCCACCCCCGAACCATCTGGCCCCTGGAAGCTGCAGCCACTTCTCTCTAGCTTCTGTTGGCGGTATGCTGGGTCCTGGGAGAGGGACCCCCAAACTGGGATGCCTGGCCCTGATGGGAATTGGGTGGGTGCTAAGAGGGAGGGAGAAATTAACATGTGTAGTATTCTTAGACTCCTCCCAGCGGTCTTCAACTTGAAAAGAATATAGAAGATGGGAGAATTCTCTCCTGTTCCCACTGTCTTAGTTTGAGACGTGGATTCTTGTGCAGGTGATACGCTATGCAGTGCTGTCAGGTGAGACCGGATGCAGGATGGGCAGGAAGAGAAGCAGCTCACGATGGGCACTCAGCCACGGGCCAGCCTCAGCCTGACCCATGGGAAGCTCTAGAGGGTGGATGGCGTCACAGAGTTGACTGGCCTTCTGGACTCCCGTATCAGTCAGTCATGGGCTGTGGACAGTCCCCCTGGGGCGGTGGGGGAGCGGAGACATAACTTTTGGGGCAAGGCAGCTCCCATCAGCTAAGAGCAGCTCTCCAAAGAAGGGGCAGCTGTGAGCTGGAATTGCAGAAACTCACAGCAGCTGTGAGATGGGTGTCCTGCATGGTAAAGGGGCTCTGGCTGGGCTGGGTCCACCCACCAGCTGTCTGGGAACTTCTGGCGACAGAGTGAGGAGAGCAGGTGTGGCCAGCTCTGTGCTGGGTAGTGCCCACCCCTATTACAAGTCACCCTCTCCATGGTCGCACAAGGTGTGCGTGGTCATTACGTTAGCTGGGGCTGGAGGAATCGAGTGTCCAGATGGACTCCTGGCTTGGCCAAGGTCAAGTTGGTGAAAGGTAGGACAGGGCTGCAAACCCGGGCCTGCCTCCAACCCTTGTGGTCTTTCCAGCGTTCTGTGCTGCATTTAATTCTTTTCATGAATGTATGTGTGTATTTTGTGCTTCCTGGTGGGTTTCTTTCCAGGTACCTCTTTTTTTTTTTTTTAATTTATTTATTTTTGGCTGTGTTGGGTCTTCGTCGCTGCACGTGGGCTTTCTCTAGTTGCAGCGAGCAGGGGCTACTCTTTGTTGCGGGGGGCTGCTTCTCGTTGCGGTGGCTTCTCGTTGTGGAGCACGGGTTCTAGAGCGCGGGCTCAGTAGTTGTGGTGCACAGGCTTAGTTGTTCCACGGCATGTGGGATCTTCCCGGACCAGGGCTCGAACCTGTGTCGCCTGCATTGGCAGGCAGATTCTTAACCACTGCGCCACCAGGGAAGTCCCCTAGCTACCTTTGGAAGGTATCTATCTTGGTTTTCTGTTTTGTACCTTGCAAACATGAAGACCTTTGGACCTGACAGGTGTTTGCCTATTTGAGATCTCCTGATCCTCATGGAAAATCGGCTTTGTTTCCAGAGAGGTGGGCAGGGGACCTGACTGACAGACATCTTGAGGTGAAAAGTTAAGGGTTAGCTGCTTTGTCATGGAATGAGCCCTGAATTTTTCATAAGAAAACCTGGATTTGAGACCCCATTTCTGCCCATTTGTCAGCTGAGTGACCCTGGGCAGGTCTCTTCGAGCCTTGCTTTCTTCTTTAGGTGAACAAGTCCACAGCTATAAGCCTCGGGTAGCCTGGCAGGTGTGCTAATGATACTGCATATAGCAAGGACCTGGCAAGGCTTTGACTGGGTTGGGGTGGGGAGTCCAAAACCAGACCTGAGGGACTTCCCTGGCGGTCCAGTGGTCAGGACTCCGTGCTTCCACTGCCGGGGGCCCGGGTTCCGTACCTGGTCAGGGAACTAAGATCCTGCAAGCCGCGTGGTATGGCAAACAACAACAACAACAAAACAAAAAAACCCCCCAGAGCTGACCTCTGTAGCGTGTGAGCGGGAACCGTGTCAGATCAGGGCCCATCTGTGAAATGGGCACAGTGACGCTTGTCTTCCTGTCCTAGCTTGGGCTCCCCCACGAAACAAGGATTTGAGTACAAGTATTAGGCTGAACCACAGGAAACTGCCATTTTTAGGAGTCAAAGCAGTCAAATAGCAGTTGTATGTGGTTCATATGGTTCCCGAAGGTGATGGATGAAACTCCAGGAGGGGAATGAGAAAGTCACTTGGGGAAACAGTGTGTTATCAGCTAAGTTACCCCGGACCGAGGGCGACCGCGTTGAGTCTTCCTGGGGACTCTGGGAAACTGTAGAACAGGGCTTGGCAAACTTCTGTAAAGGGCCAGACCCTGGATGTTTTAGTCTTTACGGATCGTAAGGTCACTTTCCCAACTGCTGGATTACACAGTTGGAGGGCAGCCACCGACAATATATAAACGGATGGGTGGTGCTCTGTTCTAACAAAACTTTATTTACAAAAATAGGCAGTGAGCTGGATTTAGCCCATGGGCCCTAGTTTGCAGACCCCCGGAGGAGAACATGTTCCTCCGTTATCCCACCCAGGAGCGAGGGAGCTGGGGCGCTTATACACCAACTCCCATCAGTCACTGGTTGCAGGCCGAGTGTGGGGATGGGGATGGAGCGGGGGCAGGGAGTTGTCTGTTGCCCTTGGCCAAGAGAAACAGGCGCTGTCTGCAGGTGGTCAGGCCGGCGGTCACTGAAATGCTAAAGGGATGTGGAACAGGGGATGGCTCCTGCCAGTTCAGAGGCCTGACTGTGTGTGGAGAGTGTACCTGAGAGACAGTGACAGGATGAACAGGAAAATGAGTTTGGGGTAGGGCCAGATGATCTAATTTCGCATTTCTAGCCTTTTCAGCCAGTTGTTACTTCCAGGCAAAACCCAGCTCCTCCATTCTTGGCGGGCTTGTTCGAGTTTTCTGCCTCCCGTACCTCTGCTTGGGCAATTAACGTCTTCTGGGATGCCCCCACCTTCCCCCTCAGGGCTCCGATGCCACTTCCTCCAGGAAGCACACCTCTCTTCTCTCAGGCGGAGTTGATTGTTCCTCCTGGGCATTCACATGGCACTCTGAGCTTCTCTTCTCTCTCTCCAGCAGTTGCAAAGTCTGGCTGACATCACTTTTCACTGCCACACTGAGAGTCCCTCCAGGTCAGGGACTGTGTGATTCTCTGCTGCATCTCACTCAGGGGAGCACTGATTTGGGAAAGGCGGAGCTGAACCCCAAACCTTCCCAGACTCTCTCCCTCCCCCTTCTCCCCTCCCTCTCTCTCTTTCTTCTCCAGTAGCTGCTGATGGCCCGAGACAAGCCCAGTCTTTGCCCTCATGGAGTTTACAGTCTGGTGGGAGGGGGTTAGACATTCGACAACCCAAAGGAACAACTAATAATTTGATCACTACCGTGCTTAGTGCCACACAAGCGAAGTGCAGGGTGCCGGGGGAGGCTGGAGCTGGAAGAACTGAGCTGGGGGAGAGGAGGGGAGGAGACAGCGAAGCTGAGACTTAAGGGATGAGTGGAGTTGGCCAAATGAAGGCAGGGGAGTGGCGGAGCGAGCCAGGATGCCATGACTCTGAGAGCACGGACTTGGGGTCAATTATGGGAGTTGGGGGGTGCAAGTCTTGGATTCTCTCAGTCTTTGTGGCTGTCTCGCCCCCCCACATCTGTCTCTCTTCTTCCTCTCTCTCTCTCATTCTCTCTGGCGCGCACACACACATACACGCATGCACACGGATGGAAATATTGACCATAATTACTTCTACGGGGCAGAATTATGGATAGTTTTTGTTTTCTAGTTTGCACTTCTTTGGTATTTTCCAAATTTTCTACAATGGACGAGTCATGGCAAAAATTGAAGTCTTCAGCATCTGGAGACCACACTCCCACTGGTAGTTGTGTGACCTTGACCACGTTGTTTAGCCTGCTTCTGTCTCTCTCTGTAAGATGAGGACAGGGGTGGTTAATGCACGGTACCCATCACATCCTGACACTTCACCTCCCTTAACTCATCAGAGCTTCACAACTACTCCGTGGGGCAGGTGCTGTCACTGTCCCTGTTTTATAGATGGGGAAACAGGCATGGAGAGGTTAAGTACATTGCTCAAGATCACACAGTAAGAGACAGAAGTAGGATTGAAACCCAGATGTCTGACTCCAGAGTCTGAGCTTACCCACTTGGCTCTACTGCCTGCCTCCCAGGGTCAGGATGATAATAAGAAGACACCTGTCAAGCCCTTAGCACAGTGCCTGGCATACAGTTAGTGCTCTGTAGATATTAGTTCTTGTTATTATTAGTAGCTGTGCAAAGGCCCTGGGGTAGGAAAGGCACATGGTGTTTTGAAGGCATTTGTGGTTAGTGAAGCAGCGGGACTGGGTCATACTAGGTCTTTAAAGTCAAGAATCTTGGATCTGAGCTTAAGGACAGTTGAGTTGAACCCTGTTGGGTTTTTAGCAGGGAAGTGACAGACTCAGATCTGGGGTTTACACAGACCTCTTTGGTTGTGGATGAGAAGAATGGGGCCAGGAGGCCCAGGGATGGCTCCCTTTGTTATAGTGACTCTTCCCAAATGGGTCGGACCATCCCAGCGTTGACTCCTCAGACCCTGGCAGTGATGGTGTTTTGCTGTCTAGGCTGGCTGTGTGGGCTAGAGCACAAGACACGGAAGTCAGGAGTGTGTCACCAGGCAGGTCTGGTGGTGAGGCGAGGCTGGGAAGTGCCAGTTTGAAGGCAGGAACAAATTACTCTCCTGGAGATGAGGCCGGGCCAGTTCCTGTCATGTTACATTATTAAATTTGTAATATTCATTCTAATACTTCCCAGCAGTGAATAAGAACCAAATTTAAAATGGTGACTTTACATTTCTGGAATGAAGCTCTTTGTCAGGAACTCTTGAAACCCATAATTTCTCTCCAGAGGTGAATGTCTACATCCTTTAAAAAAAAATTAAAATAAAAAAATAATAAAACCACTCTTTAGTTAAAGGTTGGGTTTGAAGGTTTGTCTGCAGCCCAACCTTGGCAAGAATTGAGAGTGGGGTCTGTATGTCTCCAGCCCCAGAAAAGGCTCAGAGTAGGGCTGGGCCTGCAGATACCCTGCGCCTCCCAAGATATTTAAACCCCTAAATCTGGGCCTTGCTAGGGAAGAAAGGTGGGAGAAGCCGCATGCCCACCTCACCCGCAAGTCTGTTGATTTGCAGGTTTTTTCTTTTTTATCGTTTTTGGCCGCACCAGACAGCAGGCGGGATTTTAGTTCCCCGAACAGGGATCAGACCTGTGCCCCCTGCAGTGGAAGCGCAGAGTCTTAACCACTGGACTGCCAGGGAAGTCCAGAATCTGTTGATTTGTGAAAGGGTTTGGTAAAAAATTAGACCGCAGTCTTTAGGAGAATTGCCCCGTGTCAGGTTGTGATGAGTTTTCTCATGACCCATCTCGGGGGCAGTAGACCCGGCTGCTGGTGGAACCATGGGCTGTGTCATTCCGGCCTTTACACTTAGCAAGGAGGGCCCTGATCTGGGGTCACCAGCACTACTGGGCTGATCTCCAGCCCTCCTCACTGGGTGAGGAATCTATGGGGCAATGGTGACATGCCCACCTGGACCCCGCTTTCTAGGCCATGTTCCGGGTACGTGGGACCCTGGAATTCCCTGTCCAAACGGCCCTGAGTCAGCATCTGGGGTCTGTCCAGACCCCTTCTCTAGGCCCCTCCTCCATCACGGGTGTCCTGATACATGGCCGCAAAGTAGCTGTTTGTGGAGGTGAGAACAGAACATACATGTACAGAGTGGGCCCCTGGGTATGCGGGGGTGGGGAGGAAGGGAAGGGATGGGCTGCAGCAGAGGGCCTGTATTCAGCTCCTCTCTCCATATTCAGCCATGGAACTCAGAGGATTCTAAATTTGAACCTGTCCTGGCCTTCAAGGTCATTATGAAGGCATATTTGTCAGAATGGAAGGATAGAACATGTTTTATGTAAGAGCCTGATTTATAACTTTTAAACATTTAGAATGAGTATGACGGCCTCCATTGTACTTTTGCCCTGGGCCCTCCACTGTTGGGTGGGGACTTTGCATCATCCTTTGAACTGAGAGTGAGAGCCGCCCAGGGATGGCTCTTCCCCTCGTGATCCCACATGTGGGCTCTGGTGCACACACATGGCTCGTATGGCATGTTTGTGCTAGCCTCACCCCTACCCCAGGTGATTGAATTTAAATGGTACCTCCTGTAAAAGGATGAATTAGAAAAAGGCCCGTGGGGTGTACCACCTGGCCAGTGAAAACAGGCTATGTTTCCACCCAGCTCAATTGGGCACCTTTGTGCAGGTAGCAACCTGTCCAGTAGTTCACAGGGTCCGATGGACCTGAACCAGAGAGGGGCCCTGAGCAAGACCGCCAGTGAAAGTGCTGACGCTCTGGTGTCCCAAGATAATCATTAAAGTCATTTTACATTTTCAATAATCATCCTTATCATGACAGCAAATGTTTATTTTGTGTTTCTCACATGCCGGGTACTCTGAGCACTTTATCTGGATTATCCTATCAAAACATCAGAATACGAAGGGGGTACAACTGTCATGCTCCCTGCACACATTAGGAAACTGAGGCTCAGAGAGGAGATGCTTGTCTTTGGCTCAGGGTCATTCAACAGTAAGGTCAAATGCAGGTCTGCCTGAGCCCATGAATCTATGGGCCTAACCACTGCTCTGCACTGCCCTTTCTCATTTTAAAGTGTTATTCATGCAGTCAGCGTATTTACTGACCCCCTACTCCAATGTGCTGGATGCTGAGGTAGGTGCGGAGTAAGATGGGGGCCTCCCGCAGCCAAGGAGGAGAGATAAGCAGAGCAGATAACTGGGTGACCCCATTGAGCCGGGGGTGCTGAGTACAGCCTTGAAGGGTGAGAAGCTGTTTACAGGGCTGGAGTGGAAGGGGGGAGGGAGGTGCTTCAGACCCCTGAGGGTTCTTTGTGGTCAAGGAAGAGTGTCCTGAGGTTTATTGATGCCTTGTGGGTAGGTGCATTAAGAGATGGGTGTGGGTCTACAAAACAGAAATAAGAGTTACAGATGTAGAAAACAAATTTATGGTTACCAGGGGGTAAGGGGGGGAGGGATAAACTGGAAGATTGGGATTGACATATACACACTACTACATATAAAATAGATAACTAATAAGGACCTACTGTGTAGCATAGGGAACTCTACTCAATACTCTGTAGTAATGGCCTGTATGGGAAAAGAATCTAAAAAAGAGTGCATATATGTGTATGTATAACTGATTCACTTTGCTGTACACCTGAAACTAACACAACACTGTAAATCAACTATCCTCCAATAAAAATAAAAAAAAAAACAAAACACAGATGGGTGTGGGGAGGAAGTGGCAGGTTGGGAAAGGCTCTGGAGCTGTGTCCAGGACCTGGCCCTTCTTGAAGACCAGAGCTGTGTCATCCTCTTCAGGCACCTGCTGAGACGAGTGGTACTTACCAGTCTACCCACCAGCACCGTCCTTTTCAGAGTCGGAAAGGTGAGATTGCAGGGGGAGTGAAGGGTCCTTCGGTGCATTTCTGGCCGGGTTGGGTTTGGAACCCAGGCCTCTGAGCCCTCCCAGGCTGTAGTCTAGTCCCGTCACGAGCCGGGAGAGTGGGAGAGTCAGAGAGTCACTCCTTATCGTTTTAGTTTCTTAAAACAATCTTGTGCTTTCCCAAGTTTCACACGCTTGTAGAGTTATTCTAGCTTTGCATTTTCTGAGCATACGCCACGTTCCCGGTGCTGTGCTCAGATTTCATGTGTGTTACCTTGGATAGCCCTCAGAGTGAACCTCTGAGGAGGGGGTGGGGGGTCCTGTTGTTGCTGTTCCCATTTTACAGATGAAGAAATGAAGGACCTCTCCCAAGGTCGCCCACACAGCAAATGGCAGAGCCAGTTTCCTTGAGCCTAACCTTCTCAGGCTATGCTCTGTGTACCCAAACTTTGGGAAAATGCAGAGAAAGCTCACAGAAAGAAAATTAAAATGACTCCAATTCTATATAATCCAAGAGCAGAATGTTTAACCATTGGGGCTGTTCCTCTCCAGTTGTGTGTGTCTGTATGTGTGTGTGTACAATGCATGTGTGCAGGAAT